>NW_008825566.1:1492246-1532104 GCF_000699105.1 Pygoscelis adeliae | reverse complement strand
AAAAATCACAAATCAAATTTAAACAGTTAAACAGTTAAACTTAGCAAAGTATTTGCTATAGTGTCTCTCAGTATCTGAGATAAAATGAAATATTTGTGTTCAGTTCAAGGAAATGAAGTGCTTTGATTTTCAATAGCCTTCAACAATGTATTTTGTTTTGATTCTTTCATTTCTCTCATGGAATATTACAATTTCTGCAGAAATTGCTTTTTCTTTTGAAGTTATTTTTCTTAGCAAAATTCCCAAGCAGCTCTATTAATTAGACATGCTCAATCACACCAAGGAATATCAACATGTATTACAAGTGCCCTTGAAGTCAACATGGAGAGTAAGTTATTTTTTTAAAGCAAGTAAATGTTTTTGTTCCTTTCATTGTGGTGACATTCAATATATACCGGATAGTCACCAACTTCAGGGGCAGGTATGATTCCTTCCCGACATGTTATCCAGCCATAGCAGAAATCCCCCTCCCAGTTTCTTCAGACTTACCCTTTCAATTTACAGAAAAAAAACCAGTTTGACTTTGCACTGCTTTCTCAGCTAGTGTAAATGGACTAATCAAACCATGACCTCTTATGTGTAAAATATCTTGTTTATTGTTCTCATTTGGAATCTGTGCTCTAGTGCAGGGTCCCACTGACTTCTCCTGGCAGTCACAGGAATAGATACACAAATGGAGCAAGGTCCACTGCACAATACTTCATAGGGGCTTTGAAAAAAGCCATACATCCCAGCATTTACATCTCTTTACAAGGTACAGAAAAACCTCTCTTTTAGTCCATCTCCAGACTTCCAATTCAATGCAAGATCCATCCAAAACTTAAATCCTCAAGCCATAACCATGAAATAATGATTATATTAAGCAGTTGATGGCCGCTCAATATTGTCCTCTCACATGAAATACAAGTTTTAAGAGAGGAAATGCATTTGCACTGGGAGAGATTCCATTGCTCTTCTGCCAATCTAGCAATCAAACATGGAAGCTATTATCCCATCTACTGATTTTTTTACCCTTACTGCTAGCTGTATTTCAGCTTCGTTCTTACTTAGATAAGAAAACAAGCTACTGATATGACAACACATGTCCTAACCCCATGACATTTCTAAATGTAAGTCACAAAACATATGTTATAGGTGCAAGATTGATAAGATTGTCTCTGGATATTTTTGTGGCTCTTACAGGGCCCCACAAAAAGGTTTTTCATCTTTCCAAAAAGCAGCTTTATCTACAAAGCATGTAGCAGCTCAAACAGCAGAGGGTGCTTTGTAAGCAAATACAAAACACTTGATCTAAAATTATTGCTGTAGATAGATCCTGCAGCTGTGCGGATGCTTTACTACCAGCTCTATTCATGAAGTGGCAGATGCAATGGCTTGCTGCTTATTAGAATTGTTTCAGATGCTCCAATAAATCTCCTGTGAAAACCACCCCCAAAATTCTACATATAGGGGATAAAAAATGTAGATGTTTAATCATGGAGCTCCGTGTTTTTAAATAAGGTGAACAGTATGCTATGAAATAATGCATTATTCATAGATTCTTACTGTTTCAAAAGCTTAATAAAGAATTTGATTAATAGTCCAGGCACATGTCCCGCATATTTATACCCTGGTATGCATACAAATGTAATGTATAACATTAGATACTTGTAATATCCTCTTGTCTTTTATGCTTTTTAAGCACTTACAATGCAGAGCAGTTGAGTCAAATTGCAAAACAAAGCCAAGCACACCAAATCGTTATCATTCTGCAAAGCGGGTGGGTGGTCATCCTTCACAAGGAGCTGTATTTTACCACCATTGTGCTGATTTGGAACAGTTTTGGGAAAAAAAAAAAAGCTTGCATCGCCAGTGCTGCATATTATGAATGAGCTGTGATCATAGGATACCATCTAAAGTATAAAAATGAATCTTCATGCAAAATGAAAAAAAGCTGGTCTGCTCTGCACATCACAAAAATATTTAATCTTATTGGCAATCTGCTGCCATGTAAGGCATTCAGCTACTCTGGGTGAAGAGAGAACAGACTTGTTCCTAGGAAGTTGTGAGCTTTTGAGACAATTGTGTAGGTATTCAGTAATGGACTATACATACTAAGGAGTACTATATGGAACTAGAACTAAAGTTATGTGTTCTCCACAGGAACATGGGGACCGATATTATCCCCAGTGTCATAAATGTGATGACATATGTAAGAAATAAATCATGGTTTTGAGGAAACTCTTTTGAGAGAGAGGTTTTTAGAATGCAAGTTTACAACATCTTACAATATTTGCTGCTGCCCATTCATCTGACTTCTCCACACTTCTTTCATACGTAGTTGACTAGGTCCTCTTTTTTATAAATCTCCTTTGAGTTAATTTGCATTTTTAGCTTTTTTCCTTTCTTCGATAGATTCACTTTCCCCTCTTTAATATCGCCATAGACAGTTTCCATTGCATTTCTCTTCCAACAAGGGAAAAGGAAGTTCAGCACTGAGCAGAAAAGGATGGCAGTGTTCTCAGGCATGGAGGCAAACAGGTGGGAAATGGAGGACAGGGTGAGGGAATCATTAGATCTTTAGTGTTAACATTTATTACAACTCTGCAATTACAGATTTGAAACTACGATGACTTTCACCAGCTGAGGATCTCATCCAGAAAGCTTTTGAAGGAAAGATGGAAGAAACTAGGTTTTGGGCCCACCCATTCACCTTGTTAAGGTGACAGAAGTGACGGGTGGTATGTTGAGTAAAGAGCTTGAATAAAGGAAAAACAGAAGACGCCAAAGACATGGGGAAGCCTGTTTCAAAGGCATCACTACAGAGTTGAATCACATGAACAGGAAAGATTGGAATAGGAAAGAAGATCAAAGTGCTGAGGCAGAAATACTATCTGGCACAGTTGTTAGAGGGTAGCAACAGGCAGATTCACTCAGGATGTCATTGGAGAAAAACAATTACTGAGGTAGAAAGAACACCACAGAGTACAGAGGAATCCTGGGAAGTGAGTTCTCTCACATCCCAACCTTTAAACTAAAGACTTCACTCATAGTTTCACATTCAGATTTCTCTTAAACTTCTGCTTGCAAGATCCATTTCTGCAATTGAATTTCCACTGAGTTGCAGCATCTTTCTGTACATGCTATGACCACATCATGACCCTTAGTTCGAGGACAACTATTCAGGGCTAGAGTGGACCATGTAGATCACCATGTTTGACTTCTGTTAGCAACACATCTTCAGCACAACAGGTCTGAATTCCCAGCTATATCAAATTTTTTTAGAACAGCTAATAAATGCTTTCAAGTCCCTAACTTAAGTTATTCCATTGGCTACTTCTTCTCATGAATAAAACTTTGTTATACTTTTGTAGTCTGAACTTGTCAATTTTTTTCCAGTCATCTATTGCCAGAAATCTTTTCCATATTAGGTCCTCATAAGACACAATGAAGCAACTTTTTTTTTTTTTTTAAATAAGGGAAGCAAGAGATGTAAAACTTCCATTGTAGACAACTTTCATATATATTAAAAAAAAAAAATGCAGTATTGCACCAATAACATCTCCTTGTTCCTATTCTAAGTCCTCTCATTCTTATATTCCAACATGTCAGCATACCTTGAGGGGTCCATATCCAATGGCTACAGCTCCTAAAGTCTTTTGAACTTTGCTGCCTACCAGGATTCCACCTCCCATTGTAGAGCCATGACCCATTCTCTATAATCAGCATTCCTGGGAAAAAAAAAGCTTTCATTAGTGTGAAGGGGCCAAAGAAAAAGGAAGGACTAGAGCAGGAAAATTTACTCATTAAATTTTTAAATTAAAAAAATCAGGATAGTGACTAGATTATAGTAACAAGGAGGGAAAGGAGTAATGAGGCATCTTCTGCACTGGACTCCAGAAGACATGAGTGACAGAAAAGGAGAAGCAGTAGAAAGTGGTCGCTGTTATAAACAGAAAGAAAAAGCAATATATAGGTTTGTCCTGTTGGTAGACAGAGTAAAAAAGTGATACATAGCACATCTACATTAGAGACAAACAGTGAGTACAAAAACTTGGTGAAGTTTCAAATGGAGAGAGCACTCCAGACTAAAATGAGAGGGAGGATCTAGCATTGAACTTATACTGTGGTGGTGGAAGGGCATCAACAGAGAAAGATACAATTAATAAAAAGGAGACACTGCAGTAAAGGAGATATTACAGCTCTGATAAATACTGGGACTGAGGAGGAGGAAAGGAAAGGCAAGGAGAAGAAGAGTTAGGGAGATGAGTGATGGCATTGACGGTAAAGGGAGGGGGGAAGCAGTGGACACAAAGGCGAAGGAAAAATCTCGTTATGGCAGGAGTCACCAGATGGCATTGTTACACATAGTCTTAAAGGTTATTTTCCTTGGCATGTAAACAAGTTTTTGTTTCAGGAAAAAAATCTGTGTTTTAACTGTTATAGATGTCTACAGAAGGAGTCATAACAAGCAATGGAGCTAGAGACAATGTTAGAGATGGAAACTCCAGAGGAACTAGACAGGAAGGTTTGATTTTAAAGTAAAAACAAAAAAAAGATTACTAGCTCTTCATGGGTGACTTTGTTGATCTGTGACTGATATACAGGCACAAGAACTGAGCTAGAACTACAAGCAAATCCCACGTTTTTGTTTTTGTTTTTTTTTTTTTAAGTAGTGAGATAATCTATAAGGCCCTGACAGCTCCTATCCTTCAGTAGAAACACAATCTGATGATATCAGGAAGGACATAAGGTCTGAAGACAAGAATCAAGTAAATGGAGGAGAAGAGTATGAAGTGGAAAAATAGCAACATCGGAAAAGAACAGGGAAAACATTAGATACAATCAATGGGTAGTGAAGCGTATCTGCAAGTCAAGGCAGTCGATAGAACAGCAAATACAGGACAATGAAAATGGTTCAAAATATCATGTAGAAGTGATATGCAGCCAAAATAAGGTAGGTACAATATTAGAGTGTTGTTTCGGTCTATTCTAAAAGTGCTACAATATTTAAATAACACTAGCACTAGAAATGAGGACTGTGGGAGAAGGGCATTGCTGGGGGGGGGAAGAATTTGGAGCAGAGCGTGCAAGCAACATCTGCAACACACACTACTTACACTACTGTTGAGTGGCAGAATTTTGCTTCTATAATACAAGACAAAACTATTCCATTGAATACCATTTGTATCTGGTTTTCAAGCCTATTTCAGGGCTTCCTGCTTCCTAAGTTCTTGTTCATAGTCCAGTGATAGATTTGAATTATGTAAATAAATAAAAAAACAACAAATGGCTTTTAAATGACTGCCCTGTTGCCAGAGCACAAAATCCCTAAAGAAGAAGTCCACGAGACAATCTCTGAGGCATGCTGCTTACTATTCAGAAAGGAAGCTGGGGAGAGAAGATGTAAACAAGTGTATTCCCACCCTTCTCCGGGCAGAACATGCACCGTGTATTCATTCCAGATTTCCCTCCTTCCCGTGGCCTGACCTTTATGAGAAAACAAAAGCCTAAGACTTCTTCAGTCTTGGCTGCTCATGGAGCTTCCCAGAGAAGCTTATCTGTCACAGTGTAAGGCACTCTAGCAGAGAATACACTTCAAGCACCTGTACGTTCTGATATAATAACAGTAAACTCCACTTACTTGTATATGGCAGTAAAAATCCTTCTAGGTGAAATCTTGGACCCACTGAAATCAGACCTCTGCCCTCCTTCTCTCTCAATGGGCAGCCTCTGCTCTGAGCTCAAGCTGCAGCACAGAGTTGTCCCAGGTGCCTACAGCTCTGCAGCCTGCCTTTTTCTTACAGCAAAACTGGGAACCCAAAGGCTGATTGCTAGCAGGGCCAGCTAAGCTAAGCTCTACTGCTGGCTGAGTAGCAGCTTTCCAGGGTGATGTCTTGGAGCAGACTGTGCAGTATGTGTACACCTACCTCCATGGGCTGTGGAGACAGCCCTGAGTTCCCTTGGCAGCACTTGCTCTCCCACTATGGCCTAACTGATAGGGGTCATTCAGCCAACTAAGGCTCAAGTCACTCTTACCTTAAGGCTTTCAACCTACAAACACCGTACAGCAGGGGAAAAAATAGCAAGTAGTTGAAAATAGGGTAAAAGAATAGGAAAAAAGTGGAAGTCTTAAAGAGTTCAGGGTATCAGAGTCAGAGCTTTTGGCAGATGAAAACAAGCTTGGTCAGGAGAGAAGGACCATGCAGACCGCCCATGACAGGATGGGCTGCTCTCAGGTGAGATGGGCTACCTTTGGTGTGGTCCCACACTGCTCTCCTTCTCAACTTCTCCTGTTAAAAGGAGGGCTCTTCTGTGCTCATCTAGATCCAACCACCTCCATACCTCTTTCCTGTCCTCAGTCCTACTCCTCTTGCACTCATTGCATATTGAACCTTTTAGGGACATACTCAACCCCTAGGAAATCCAGGACCCAACCCAGACTAATCTTAGCTGGTTTCAGAGCCCTCTTTTTGTCTACTCAGCTCTGTCTGGCCCTCCTTACCACTCTACTCTGGGAGTCCTTCCAGAACTACCTGCTCTTAGGAGGGATGTGTTTTTAAATAGCATTAGTTATTTTCAGCTAATCAGGGCCTGCTCTACTTAAAAGCATATTACACCTGCTGGTATTTAAGGTAACTTTAAAAAAGGAAACAAAGCACTGAACACATCTGTTCTCACCTCCACATGGTCTCATGGACCATTTAGAATCTCCTTCTGACATAACAAGTAAGAACTTATCTTGTTAGGACAGAAGACTTAAAGGGAACTGGATCATACTTGGAGGCTCTCTTTTAAAGGTAACACTGTAACAAAACTGGTCGGTCAGCAAAATTTGTGAGCAGCAGTTCATATTTCTGTAATAATACTTTCCTAGGTCTGGATTCCATCTCTTCATATTTTTGTTCTGTTTGGTTTAGCTGATCCAGTTACATAACTGTTCTCTTTAGTCAGTAAACGTAAAGATCAGTACAACATAATGTCAAAATCAGGATTATATCATGCGAAGGGGCAACATAACAAACTAGTGTGCTTTGAGCTGGTAAGCCCATGTGATGTAGCTGACTAGTTCCTCCCCACTTCCTATCTGTAATTGTCCTGTGACTTGCACCTCACTGATACAAGCCAGAAGAGAAGCATCTGTGCCACTGCTCAGAGTTAATGCTTGGAGATGTCATTAGTTCCCAAGAAAGGAATGTTTTCCAGATTACTGGAAACTGGGGAAACAGGGTATGTAAAAAAAATACAAGGAAAAAAACAAGGAACAATGGTTGCTAGGAAATTCAACAGAGTCAACAGGCATGGTCATGCTCTTTCAGCCCTCAAAAATGTATCTGAATGAAGCACTGGATCTCTTCCAAACTAAAGTAATAGTAACAAGGTAGTACAAGTATACACCTCCTATATATTGTAGAGACCACTTCCACTGTATATGTTCCAGGATGTCCAAGTACAAAAAATATTTTGTTTCAAAAAATAAAAAAGTCAACTGCATATTTTTAAAGAATTAGAACAGTGAAAAGTCAGTGAAATAGCTCCCAAGCAGCACAAGAAACTCTCAAATCCTCTAGGCAAATGATACAATTTCAGAAAGAAAATTTGCACACAATAATGGTCTGTATGAGTTTAAGACTCTTCACCTGAAAGGAAAAGTATCAGGTTATGGGTAATTTCCCAGTTCTTCAAGAGGATCAATCCCATATCACTTGCATTTTCACACAGGAAAATATACATTGGCTTATGAAAAGGAGATACCCATTGTTTTAAGCAGCATGTTGCTACTTCTGCTGTTCACCTCTAGTCATCTGCAAATTTAGTCTCAGTTCACCTTAATTTTGGCACATGCCTTTCAGACTTCTTTGAGTTCACTGGCATTTGCCTATGTGCTTAAAAGTTTTGCAGTATTAAGAAATAAAGCAGACTAGAGAGGTTTCATTTCTTTCTATGAGTCTTACAGTTCTAGACTTATTAGTAACAACTCATTCATTTGCCATTGAAATTTGAGAGATGGCCATGAGCAAACACGAGCACAGGAAGATGAGACTTAAAAGACAGACAGAGAACAGATCTTAAACAGACAGAACTCTAAAGATAAACTCAATCACCATCATTGCTACTCACTTTTTTCAGTAAAAATAACAGAACCATTCTTCCACGTGTAAAGCACCATTCATATTCCAGCATAGACACAACACTGTCACATTATGCTCTCCAAATCATTGCTGTTAATCTAGTTTAACATCACACTTGCTATCTTTCATGAAAGTTTGTCTGTGACTTTGTCCACAGAAGGTCACATTCCAAAAATGCTCAGTTTTGCATGTTAAGGACAAATTCATAGCAGATGAAATCCTATTTTAACATGAGGGACAGAATTATGGCTCTTCCACAATGGGGACAGTTTTGATGGACTATGATTTCCAAGTGCTTGACTTAAAGCTGAGACAAATCATCTGATGTGAGGCCTATTTTGTTATTTGCTTTGGTGTGCAATCTAATATTTGCTTAGGCTAATGATTTGAAAATCTATAATGCATTGTCTGCCTGTGAAATTTTTAATGAATCATCCCCAGATCATAGCTTTTGTTTTTGTTCTCTCTTATCAGGCGAGAGATGGAGTCCACGGAGGGAGATGATGACAATAAGCTCTCTAGAACATACCAAGTTGGGTGATTCAGCACAGTGTCTCCACACACTGTAATTAAAAGGCAGGCAGACACACATTTTCAATAATGTGAAGGAAAGTGTTTTCTAATTGCTGGTTTTTTTCCAGTTGAAATACACTTGTTTAACCTACAGTGCAATCCATCCCTTCCTACCATTATGTGTCATCAGTGAATCTGAAGGTTTATTCAAACTCTGTGATATACTCCCCCGACCATTTCACACAGGGAAGCTTTAAAGCATGTGTTAGCATTCTGCAGAATTGTCTCAGACAGTCTACACAGGCATTTTCAATATCTTTACTAAAGATTCAGGAAGGATGGACAAATCCATTTGAAATCAGGTCTGAGAGCATTTAATGATTATAGATGAGAATCATGCTATCATCAAGTCCTATGTGGAGTATATGCATCTATTTACACCTCTCTATGTAGGCGGAGCGGTTTGTTCGCACATACCCTTGCGATGATACATTTACATACAGAGCCTACTCACAGTCCATATCAACTCTGAAGCATTTGGCACCATGTTGCATTATATTTAATGTTAACACTTATGTTTAGGAAGGATATACCAGGAATGCAGAACAGTAGTGTAAAAGCATTGCTTTCTTTCAGTTGCTCTCCCTTTCTAGCTTGCTGTCACCGTATTATTCTGTGCAACACAACACTAATTTATATTAAATTTTAACTTTTCTTTCTACAGAGCATAATTAAGTCTTTTTTCTCCCTTGCTTTTATTTCGCTGATTCCCAATGATCCAGTTGCTGTTTTGTCCTGGGAAGATGTCATTACTGTGTGAAGTTTTTTTTTTATTCACTAGTATTTGTACACATGAATACATTTAAGTTTGGATTCGGTCTGATGTTCCAGAGCCACACATTTCATGACCTTTGCTGAAGCAATTATGTTGACTAAATTAACTGAAGAACCCTTGTACTGCTGCTGATTCAGGGGATCTTGAATTTTCAGCCAATTTTCAGTGGAGGCCCAGGAAAGAGTTTCTAGATTGAGATTAGGACCTGAAATTAAATCAGAAAAGGGCAATCAGCACAAAGAGAAGTATAACATTTCATTGACGTTTTTTTCCTCCCAAGTATAAAATAAACATTCCTTTTAAACAAAGGGATTCTTTCAGCTGTAACTTAAAACATGTAGAATAATCATACACAGTCAAAAAAGGAAAGGGGTGAAGAGTTACCCAAGGAGGAAGAGAGTTCAATACTGGCATTTTGGCCTGCATTGGTAGTACTTAGGTTTCAACAATAGCCTAACAGAGGCTCCTATTTTTTTAATACTTTGTCTTAAAGACGATTTTACTGAGGAAACCATGATGGACCTTAAAGTCTTAGTAAACATTATTCCCATTATAAAATATTTTTCCTATGATCAGTGTTGACTAAATAAAGCCTTAGGTTGTGGAGGAGCCTGCACAGAAGAAAATTTTGCTGCAGCCTATTTTGTTCCTAACTAATGAGGGGGTAAGAGAGCTCATCTGTATGATGAGTCCACTTACTTAGTGATGTTCAGGTCCAGGCTTTTATTGAAAAAGCCCCAGGCTGTGGAGCTGTAACAGGTAGATTAGGTGAACAGACCTCTGCTTGGTTTCTGGTGCCCACTTAGTTTACAGTCAGCAATAAATATTAAAGATCATCCTGGCAGGTCACACAAATAGCCTCAGGCCGTATCTACAGTGGGGATTTGTTCTTTTTGTAGTCATTGGTAACCATCCCGCGGAGCTGCTGCATCACACTGTCCTCAGGCTCGACATACAGGGCTGGAGTATGAACAAAGGTAGCTCACACTGGCTGCAGGCAGAAA
Organism: Pygoscelis adeliae; assembly: GCF_000699105.1. Taxonomy (NCBI): domain Eukaryota; kingdom Metazoa; phylum Chordata; class Aves; order Sphenisciformes; family Spheniscidae; genus Pygoscelis; species Pygoscelis adeliae. The sequence continues at coordinate 1,521,641 of NW_008825566.1, read as the reverse complement.
GAGCAAATCACTGCTTGTATATAATGGGTCTGTCTGGGTCTATGTCTACAGACACAGAGGCAAATGACAACCCCCCCATATGAACAGGGACAGAGACCCAAACCAGATCTCTCTTCCTGTTGACATAGATTTACCTCTTGATTCACAATTTTCCTGGCAATTCCTCTGCACACCTTTGAAACACTGAGAGTACCTAATTCTGAAAGCAGGCTTAGTCCTGCTCGTAATGAAATCATTAGAAATGTTGCCACTAACATTGATAGGTGCAGGACTGGGCCTGTAGCTCACATGCATCATGTTTCCTGAAATATTAGCTAGACCATGAGCTGCAGAATGCCACACAACATCCCTGCCAAACCCCATCCCTCCAGGAGCTGTTTATGTGGAAAAGAAATCAGCCTGGCACTCCTGATCTGCTTTAGCATACCAGTGGTTAAAGGACTTCACAGACTTTAATTGAATGAAGTCTATAAATAATTATCATTTCTTGCACTTGGAATTGAAAAGGTGACTCGGAAAGGATTTTGCTTTTGTTTTGAAATTATACTTGCCTCTTCCTGGCTTCTTTAAGAACATCACAGTGAAAAAGCTGTAGTTTTTATTGTGTTTTTAGATCATGATATTTGACAGCTCTTGGCCTTCTTTTATGTACAGGGAAGAACCTCCTGACTGTCTCACAGAATGACCATTAGCTCCCACAATTTAACAGCTAAAGGCTCAACCTACCCACTGACTTCCTTCCTCCAAAGTACTACTGAAATAAAATAGATGTGAACAAGGGCACCAAAAGGTGAGGAAGCAAGAAATCTGCCTGCTACCCTTTCCATTCCTAAATGCATTTGAAAGCACGCCTCACTTAAACAGTCTTTTCTTCTACCCCATGTGAGCAAGTTAGGTGGAGTAAACATGTCTGTGCAGTGGTAATACAAAGAGAGCCATATATCATTTCATCCCGAGGGAAGGAGCATCTGGTGCATCACAGATTTGTCAGGAATTAGGTTGGGAATCACAGTACTATGGTTTTTAATCTTGTTTGACTTAAAACTGTGTTTTGTAATCAGCGTAATAGAAAGGCACCGCTGAGACACAGGGATTAGCTGTAGAGAAGAAAAACAGTAGTACACACGGCCCTTTGATGTATTTCTATTTGAATTAGAAAGTGCCACTTTAACAGCTCAGAGAGCTGCATATTAAGTCTCAGCTTAGCAATCACACCATCCAGCACTTGAACTTCTTGCAAAGCATTGTCAAAGTCAGACAGAAGCAAACTCTGAGCAATTTAGATGTGCAATAAAGAATTCAGTAGGTAATAAATCACAAGAAACATGGATCATATCGGGTGGCTACAGCTATCAGTAATGTCAAGCATGTGAGTAGAAAGGAGCATTTTGTAATGAAAATGAAATGTTTAATAGAAGACATTTAATGAAAGAATGCCTGTTCTTTAATTAGAGAGAGTGAAGGGAATCAGGGCAAGTACTACATATGACTTTAGACTTTCCTTTTGTGTGATTTTTTTGAATCCTGGCTTACAAACACAGGCAGAGTGATCATGGAGACCTTCCGCCTGTGGAACATAAACTGGGATTTATCACCCCAGAGGAACTGCCACTGTAAAAATGCCTGTTTCAACATTGTTAAAACCTGAATATATTTGGCAGCGGAGTAAAGCATTAGGAATTCTTTAAAACCCATCTTTTGATCCAAACTTGTGTTGTAAATAACACAGCAGCAGCTGCAAAGGATTCTCAATTTCCACCATTAACTTAGTAGGCAGAGACTTTTCTTTCCGTAAGTACATTTAAAACTTGTGAGATTCCACAAAGCTTATGCACATCCATAAGAGCAAATAAAAGAAAAATATATGCTTTTTATTATTATTATTTTAGTGGATCTGTTCCTATACATATTACACTAGCAAATCCTTCTTAAATGATAGAAGTTTTGCAAGAAATTGAGTTACAGAATCAGGGCTAAGTGTACACTGAATGGTTCCTTTCTGCTGACAGTCAAGTTGCATGCCATCAGCATTCCATGGAAAAAAGAAGGTGTTTAATTTGGAGTTTTACAAGTTAAGTTTTAAGGAGAGAACGTGGCCCAAAACTCTCCACTTCATGCCACATAAGCTCTGAGAAATCTGGTCTGTCTGAGAAAAGGGCTAATGAGGTTAATTTTGGAAAGCTGCTTTAGGCTGCATCAGAGAGAAAGATCCAGAAGTTTAACTTAAGCGGAAAACCTACAAATGTACTCCCTGAGGTATCAGCCAGTGATCAGTTCAGCTGTGGCCAGTTCTGTTTCTATCCATGCTCAGCTGCATGTCTTTCTTCCAGTGCTAAGCAACTCAATACCTGTTTCATGACTCAGCCTACAAAGATACACAAGCTAGATGAACTCTTTGCTGTCTCCTAAGGGGTTGCTCTTTCCTCCTAGCAAAGGCAGAGCCTTCACCTTTCCTCAATAGCTTAGTGTTCAACTAAATAAGCGGAGTTCCTTTGCCCGTGAGAATGAATTAAAACCCACACCATTGCTTACTAGGGGAGGACACTCACCACCCAACTGTAGACTGCAGTAGTGTGAGTGCATGGCAGACGCCTCTCTCCTCATCAGGTTGATACTCCAGTGGGCCTGTATCAATTAAAGATAATTGAGTAAAGTTACTTGCCAGTGTGAAGACATGAACTTAGTTCTTATTCCAAAAATATGAAATACACTGTTCTTGGAGCAAGGAGTACAACTCAGGCTGTCTCCATTTTCCCAGGAACCCAGGCTATTCACCAATACACTTGGAGAAGCTGACTCCACTGAACATGAGAAGATTTTTTTTTTTTTCACCTAAGCTGTCTTCCACCTTTTCTTTTTCATGGTCAGGCAATGATAAAGTTACTTCATGGCCCATTGAAACCTCTAGGAATTGACCATTTCAGACATTAAACTTGCCCCCTCCCCTTTTCACAAGCCAACAGTTTTGCTTATAACTCAAATCTTTTTAACTATCAGGCACGTCAAATTACCTCATAAAGCACGAGGGTTTGGGTGGAATGCCTGCAGGCATTCTCCTGGCAAGGCTGAGTGCTTCCCATGCCCAGTAATGAGGACAGCCAGGTACAATAATATGCTAAAACCGTACAGGAAATGTAATTGCTGCTAAGAAAGGTTTACCCTACTCCTGGCAGCAATCAGAGGTGAAATAGCCCCCTTTTGTTTCCGCAGAAATTCAAAGACTGCCTACGCAGAGAGAATGCTGGGTTCTCAGCAGAGAATTTGTGGGAACTGTGAGTCTAGAAAGATATATAAGGAGGAGTTTGATTTTCTTCTTTTGAGAGTCTCAGGGAACAAAGTAATCAGCAAATATTTGGTATATTTAAGACAACAAATAACAAGGTATCTTCCTTTTCCTTTGAACTATCTCAAAAACCTTGCCTTCCTAAAATTTGCCAACACACACACCTTATTCTAATTCTGGCTTTTATGATTTTACCCTGAACTCTCACTACTCAATAAAGCCAACTTTCACCTGTTACATAACTATTTTGTAGCACATGTACCTTGTTAGCTGCATCCAGAGTAACATTAAGGTAGTTGGGGTGGGTAGCTTGTTCATTAGTAGAAAAGGATAATGTGTGTGTGTGTGTGTGTGTGTCCAGTCTGAGCATTTGAAAACTTACATTGATCAAATGGGTGTCTAAAATCCAGACCTCAATGAACAAGCTCCATGTAACAAAATACCTTTTTGTCAGGAGCAAAGGTAAGACATGGTGCATCACCCATTCTGGTTGCCATCAGTGGACAGATCTGAGGCATATGTTAAAGTAGACTGGTGGATCCAGTCAGAGACGCTAGCATTATTTTTCCAACAACATTGTTGACAAGCTGCCATTCAAGAGCACTGTATGTGTCTGGACAGAAAAGTAAATGCAAGGAATATCCTATGACCTACTTAAATGTGAGAAACCACAACACTTATCCCTTGACCTTTCTGATTCTCAGCTGGAGATCAGAGAGGTCACCCTTCTCATTCCCCTTTCTTTCAAGGTAAATTCAATGAAGCTATGCCAGTTTTCACCTGATGGGGATTTGGCTCACTGAATATGAGACTAATGGCTTCAGAAAACACTTCAGCCTTGGCAGCGATAGTAAATACTGTTTCATGTTAGTTATGTATACCTCACACACTTAGCTCTAACTTACTGTAAATAGAATGAAGAGTGCCTTGCTGCTGAATAATTTATTACACATTAAATATGGCCCAAGGCAATAGAGTTTTCAAGTTCCACAAAGGCCTTATATGTTTCCTGCTGTTATAATTATGTAAAGGAAATACTGACAGTCTGAATTATGAAATATAGATTATCCATTCAGCAACAGTTCAAAGATCTATTGTGTGTGAGGGTAGTGAGCAAAGACAGAGGATTTCAAACATCATGTGTACTCCTATGGCAGGTACAGTATCTGTTTAAATAGCTCCTTGCTGCGTAGCAAAGTTGCAGAATACGAAGAGACCTTCAGTTACCCCAACAAATGGGCATGGCTGACACTACTGACTCATATCCCCTTTACAGGCACATTTTTTCCTCTTTGCTTTGTTTCCTAGTCTCACTTTATCCTTCTTTTTATGTTTAATGAGGCATAAAAATACCTTTACTTCACTGAGCATCTTTCATCCAAGCAGCTCAAAGAATTCAGGCTCACAACACCTCTGTGAGGAAGGCAAGAGGTACCTAGAGATTTTTTTCACCTACCATAAGGTGTATGTAACTCTGGAGGATAGTAACTCTTCTAAGAGGTATCTCAAGTTTACTCTTAAACAGCATATTACATTGATCTAGTCCTGCAAGGTGCTGCACGACAGATCCTCAGTCAAGAAAAACACTTAATACTTGTGCTTAAATTAGATGTGTAGATTTGTTGGAGCTACTAATTCTTAAAATATCAGGTGATTAAAAGTTTCACTTCTACACCTCAAAGAACCAAACATTTTAGGAAATTGGGATCAATGGATTCTGAAGTCTCAGTGAGACCTGAAGAAAATACCAGTTGACATGGATAGGTTTTCATCTATGGACAAATTTTAAGGATACTTTGCAATTCTGCAATGACTTCCACCAGAGTTCAATATGCATTATAAAATTTGTGAAGCACATTATCTCTGTTTTACAAATGAGGAATCTATGCACAAACAGATGATGTGGTTTCCAAAGGTTGACAGCAAACTAGCGCAGTACAAACAGGAACACCCCGCTGGCTTCCTGGACCCTATCTTTCATATTGGGTTGTACTTCCTCTCATATACTTTTTAGAGAGACTTATATGCTCCCTTTTGAATCTAGGCAAAGATATCCATTGATCTTAATGCTGGAAACTCTGATCTGGGATTTTTTTTTTTTCCCCCCAGAAAGCCAGCAGGCCAGAGACAAGGATATTTTGACAGTTATAAACGTGTAGATTCAAACATATTTTTCTCTTGATTATTCAGGAGTGATTTTTTTGTGTGTTTATGTTTCTTTGCTTTTTAAAACAGATATTTAATGGAAGGCTTTCAGAAAACCCACACCTTTGGTAGGAAGTTTGCTAAGTTTTCTAGATCCTCCCAAAACATTCCTGGCCAAATGGAATTATGAAACTTTCCTATGATACTTTTGAGTGATGTATCATGATATCTATGGAGATGATACATCATAAGATTTCTGTATTTCAGAGGATGGAAAAAGAAATGGTTTGACAACCAATGACATACCAACATTTTAACACAAAAACTACTTGTGCTGAGTGACATTCATTATCTGAATGCCAGATCAAATGCACTTTGTTCTATACATGGCATATATATAACCTTAGTCATGCAGTCATGGAACCTCACCCTCGCTGTAACACTGTATGAAAGGAAAACAGGCTGAGAAAGCAATTCCAGCTGTTGTACTGAGGGTAGGTTGGATTAAGTTCAACTGAATCAGAAGTGCACTGCAGTCACTGGGAGGGGAGAGTAAGAGAAGGCATTCTTGGCACCTGCAAAAAATAGCAAGACAAGTGTGATTTGACTAAAAGGCAGATTTAGGGAAGGGGGCTTGATTTGCCCATATAGCCTCTCTGCTATTCCTTGTACTTAAGCATTACAATTGAGTATTTAATTATATTGATCATATACTATTTTTTTTTAATTCTGCAGAATCACTGCCTCATTTAGTGGGTGGTACTCAGTAAACAAGGCAGCTGTTCAATATTCCTTTTTATCCACTTTATTCACTGTGTGTGGTCTCATGCCTTATTTAGTTCACACAATCCCAAATCGGCCCTGGGTCTGAAATTATTCACCAAATAGTATGTGATTATGCAATTAAAGACTGTATCAAAACACACAAAAGGATAGAATTAGGATTGCATACAGTTGAATTTAAGTTAGTTGAATTCCCTACGTTTGAGTGCTTGATTTTTCCACCTTAATAATCTTTCAGTAATTTTGTTTTTCTTTTTGCTAACCTTCTGAGGAAAAGTCTGCGGTGGACCTTTGTAAGCCTCAGTTGCTAGAACTGCAAAGTTGTGGCCTAAGTTGTGAATGGTTTGCTGTGTGGAGCTAAAAAGCCTGAATTCTCAGAGTATCCCCAGAAAAGCCTCAGGACTTCTCTGCTGGATCATTGCCTGATGCGGCAGTATCATTCTTTCCTATGCCATTCTCTTAACGGAGCCTCCTGAGAAACAACCTCACCTTTGCTGGAGGAGTAAAAAAGGCTCATTGTAGATCCTACCTAATATAATACTGTGCCTTACGCAAGGAAACCCACAAGTGTCTGGAGAGAGATGACGCATCCCGTTCAACATGCCATGGCCAGATGGGGATACCTTGAGTACCATGGCATCCCTAATCACAAACTACAGACTGTGCTTGTGGGTTTCCGGCGACATCCCTTCTTCCTCACTCAGCAAACAAAGTGTATAAGCTGGCCCTCTATAATATTAGAGATAAAAGACCTATCCTGTCACCTACTTCATTTCCCCCGTGGTTTTCACACGTTTTCGCCTTATTCGCATGTATAAGGGATCTCAGTGTTAGCAAGGCTGTTTTTTCATGCGGCTTTTTTTCCCTCTTCATTTAATCCAAGTCTAATTATACCCAAGTATGTCTAATTATATCCCCTAATAGCAGGCTAAATAATTTCCAATCCTTCTTGGCTTTTACCCTGTCCAAATATTTAAAACCAGGGCCAGAATCTCCTCTCATTTCTACTGGGCTATGTCAGAGAGTAAAATTTAGCTTAGACCAATGGAGCTGCAGACTCACAGTAGTGCCAACGTGGTGTGAGAAGAGGGCAGTGTCTCATACTCCAGGGTAATCCTAGGATACAATCACTTTGGTAATTCGGGCCTAAATTGATTCAATTTGGCAATTTTCTACAACCCAAATTTCTGAGGCTTTGTGGGGTCTGGGCGAGAGGAGGTGGAAGGGAGCAGGAGGATTAACTCATCAAGGGGAAACGGATTATTTTGAATTTCAAGTGCAGAGGCTTTGGTAAATGAATGCACAGAGGGCTCCAAGAACGCACTTAAAAGCACTGGGTTGCGTGCAGTACAAAGGGCTAACTGTTAATTAATTATTGTCACATATGTTGTGTGGATTGTTAAACCACAATTACTCTCACACTAGGGTACAGCTGGAAATATTGCCCTTGTTCTTGCTTTACATGACCTGGTGCAAGACATAGATGAACATTCATCTAACTTGTGTAAAGTAGCCTGTGCGCTGGCTGCTGCTCACATTTTTTATCCTCTTTATGTTGGCTGTCTTCCTACATGTATTGCAAAATCCAGTGTCCTCCACTTACCACCACTGCCTCCTCTTCCTCCTGTTCCACCTCAAGCTATGAATAAAGGCAGCTGGATTTTCTGCTACTTTATGCATTTCACAACTGTGTAAATTCGTTCCAAACCCACCCACCCGAGACCACACCTCGCCAGTGGCCTGGACCTGTTCCCACAGAAGGAAACCTAAGTAATCCCATTGACCAGTATCCAACACCAAATATCCCATACCAAAATTGGAAAGATAAACTAATATTAAAGGAGCCTTTCTGTTGAATAGGAGCTGAAGTCCTTATTTTGAAGTAAACACAGCAGAACACCTGAAGTTCTTGTTTCCTACCACTGTGGGGGAGGGTGATCCCACAAATTTAATAGGAAATTACATCTTTGGAATAGGATGTTGAAGAAAAAATATATTAAAATAATTTTAGTCAATGTTCAAAGATTTCTAGATCTATCATATGAGTTCCTTTGGAGGTTTCATAAAGACTGGTCTTCAGGCATGGATATAACAGACTTGTTGAACAATATATTATGAAAATAGATGAAAAATACAGCATTTCCACTCTTGTCTTTGACTCAGACAAAAATGCCCCAAAATATACAGGTACATTAGTACATGTGTAAATTTAAATTAATTTTCAAACACAGCTTTTAAAGAATTGTGGACTTCACGCCTTTCTTTTTTTAAGTACTTTTGTAAGAGGGATTTGTAAGAGGGATGTCTTTTTTTATATATATATATATTTGTGTTGCTAAATGACTGTTGTCTGCAGAATTGGAGCTGACTGTTCTTTCACAGAGAATTCCATTAATAACTTCCTTCTTTCAAATTAGCTGTTCAAATCTCACTGTCTTCCAGGGGAACGAGGTTGCAGAGTTGACGCTAGCAAACATTATTCTTCAAAAGGCTTTTCTCTCCATTCCCCTTATCCCCAATTTCTGAAAACAATGCACCTTTGAAAAATATGGTAGCCCAAACATGTAAATATATAGAAATATACAACTATGACATCTGAATATCATGGAATTTGCCACATGAGGGAAAAAAAAATCCAATGCATTTTTTGAAATCAGTTGCATTTTGTTTGAGACTACAAAGACTACTACATTCTTTTCCTAAGCATACTGCTATTTCTTTACGTCACCACAACACAAAGCCCATGGTAAGTGGGCACACTGACAGTCCTAACTTAGATGTCTTTTATGTTAATCTCACCTCTGATTTTCAAATGTTGTAAGCATTGGTTTTGGAATACTTTTTATTTGTTTGCATTTGTGTTTCTCTGTATATAGTGAACTTTTATCTAGCATTATGGTGATCTTGCCTAGGAATTTCTATAGAATCCCATGATTCTCTTTCACTACTTGACAAGCACCTAACATACACTTTTCAAGCACGAAGTCTGGAGTGATTCTTTGCTTGAAGGTTTGCTCATGGTTCTACAGAAATTCCAAACTCTGCAAAGGCTAAAAGAGTCTCTGAGTGAAACCTCTGCAGGTCTACAGACTAAGTTAGTGACAGATGATGAACTCCTGATATAACCAGTAGTTTTATATATGGATCATGATAAATCTTCAAATAACAGAATACAGTGTTCCAAAACTTTGGACCCTGCATTAACTTTACACTATTTTATTTTCCAAAAAGCTTCTTGTATTCATTCTGCTCATCATTTTTTACGGTTGGCATGGTAACTGCCTAAAAATGTGCTAGAGGCATTACAGCTCTAAGCTCTTCTTGTAGCCTATGATGCTTAATCAAAAAGTTTGCAATACATCCCAGTACTGTAAGTGGCAAAGCTAAAAATATTGCTCTCTTCAGAGCATAAACAACTGCAACATGCTTTCAAAAAGAGTTTGTGCTTACAGTGAAACGGAAAAACACCAACACTTACCCCTTTATCCATTTCTGCACTTTAGCAGCGTGCAGCAATCCTGGAAGTCTTGAATGTCTGGTATTGAGTAAATTTTTCCTTTACAGCACTATATACTTTTAAGATTGAGGTAAGTATGTAGGTTGAAAGAGTTTGCTCTCTTTAATATGTGACAAAGACGCTATTTAAAGCCATGATACTGCAAATGCATACACATGGGGGGATTTGCACAGAAGTGAATAATAGCACTGAACTCATGGGGATGACTTACAATAGAGGGAACCTCTGTGTTCAGCTGGCTACAGAATTTAGGCCCAGCCCTTATAAATCATACACGTGGCCAAATATTTTCTTAACAAATTACTGGTATTGTAAATATGCAATATTTCTAAGACACAGGTGCAGACTTAAAGAGGGAAAATGGGGACTGTGAAACCATCACAACACTTGATGCAGAAACATGTAATGCCAACGAGGGCTTAACTGCACATAGCTATCCTCCAGATAAATCCACATCTGTCTAAATGATGGTACTGAAACTAGGGCTATCATAAGAACAAATGGTATGAACATGGAGCATTACTTGCTAGAGATTCCTTGTATTAGTAAGATGCACAAAGTGGTTCTAGCCTTTGCTCCAGCACACAGGGCAAACATCTCCTCGTAGGGGCAAATGACAGCCCTCACATAGCTTGTTTATGCCTGTAATGTGGGTGCGAATTTTACCTATGGGGAATACATTCCTTTTTGGTACTACTATATATAGGTCTGTAAAACCAGGGATCACACCATAGTTTCTTTCTAGAAGATTATGATAGTCCACATTTATGCACCCTGCATTGGCACTCATGCACTCAGCGTGAGGCCAGATGAACCCTGCTACTTAAGCAAACACGTGCTTTTAGAAGGTACGTGCCTGGTTTCTAAGGCTATGGCCCAGCTGTGCATTCCCTAGCACACAGCAAAAGTGATACACCTATTTGCAAGGCGTGTTATCTCTCCTAAGATGCTGGTCTTTCTGTTCTCTCTTCTTTTTCTGAAGATTTTCAAACAGGGATATTAAGTCTACTCCTGTGTAAGAGGCATGACTAGCAGTGCATTGGTAGCAGCAGTGGTAATGGTGGTGACAGCAACCAATGCTGACTCTGAACTTGTTGCTTAGATTTGCTGGAAAATCCTATGCTGTAAAGCCTCACAATCTTAATATCTGGCAGTCTCAATGTTTTGATGGGAGTCAGAGGTGCTCAGAGCTTCTGAGGATCAGGTTTCTCAGTGAGGTGTCATGTATGACTTGGGTAATCTGTATTTGAAAACCTTGCTTTGAAAGGTTTGGCCTCTTCATTCACTGTTGTACTCTAATGAGAATAAGAAAGGCTTTTTGACTGTCATGTACAGCTCTAATGAGGGTATGTGTAAGCCTGTAAATTTTTTTTCTGGTCTCAAGCAATGAACAATTTAATTGAAACAGAGGAAGGTTGTTTTTATGGTTCCAACTTTTTGGATGCAGTTACAGTTTCTTTCTCTGTACATCACCAACTTCTTGCAATACATTTGATAAGACAGGGGCAGAAAACGGGCCAGATCCACAAGAGTAAGCAAGTTCCATCTTCCACAAGCTGAAGTAAATATACATACATGAGAGTGATGGTCTTGTAGAATATAAACAAAGAAGCACTCAAAACTTCCAGTGTGTTTAACATGTTTACTTTTGTCAAGGAAACACCAAGTGCTTGTTTGCAAGAGAAACCGTCATTCAAACATATAAGAGGTAATGATTGTACTGGTGTGAGTGCAGTCTGTTTATACAGGGTTGTAGGAATAGGCTCTTAAACAGCACCTTTTTCAATTTTTTAAAAATCTAAGTTTCTTTTAGGAACAACTTTAAGGTATAAGTATTACATTTTCACAAGAAGGCATAATTCTGCTCTTCATTAAAGCTATAAAGCTGCTGAAAAAATATTATTTATTATTTCATAACTTCTTTTACTTTTTAATCTAGTTTTCTAACGAATAGAGGCCAACGTAACCATGATGCACTTACCTGTCCATTCTCACTATCATTCTATCTGCCTGACTTCACAAATAGGTTTTGGACCTCTTGAAAATTTTCAGAGAAATAGAAATTTCAAAGTTATCATATTGCTAAAAATGTTTTGAAAATATGGAACTGCGTAGGACAGGGATATGATGTTAGCTGTCCCTTATGGGAGTGAGGATGCAATATAAGCTCCCTCCTGATTACACATCAGAGTATCCACAGAACAAAACAGAAGTGTCCCAACCATTACAAAAATTTCACTGTCAGTTTGTGCCTTAGTTGATGCTGGAGAATCTATTTATAAGTTATAGTGTCTCACTGGTGTGGTTTCACTGAGTTGTAGCAAGGGCTGAGCTGGTCCTGCAATTTTAGTGGAACTCAATTAAAAATTTTACCTCCATTTCCTGTTTATTGTCAGAAAACATTCCCTAGTTTTGTAAAGATGCTAATTTTAGATCTATTTTGATTGTCTACAACTTTGTCTATGACACATTTCTGTCCCATGAGAGTGATGGACATTGTTTCAGGGATTTGGGGCTCTCCTGCAACTGCATGTGCTAGCAAAACCCCAATTTTTTCAATACTCAGGTAGGCTGTCACCCAACACTAAGGGGACATAGGCACCACTCCAGCTTTGAGCTCCACCCAGATGAAGGGTATGGCTGAACTGAGACTTCAGTTGATGGTTCTGCCATCACCACGGCTTGTAACACTACTCAGTGGAAACTACAAAAAAGGCACTTAAAACATCCCTTACAAATAGGTCTTCTAATATCCAAGAGAATATCTATGGAGACATTTTCATGATGTTGGGCTTCTGCTCCTATGGGGAGAGACAACATTTCAGTTTAGAGAGAAGTGGGGACCAGGTGGGAGCTGTGTTTTTCCAGATCTTGTCCAATTCACTTCAAAACCCTGAGTATACAGTGAGGTACTTCTGACTCTTAAGATGAAGGAAGTCTCACCTTAATTACTGGTCAAATTTTACCAGGAAACTATTAAAATTATTTCAAGCCAATACTAGAAATAGTAAATGTTACAGAAAATTAGGGATAAACCTAGAAGAAGTGGGAACTTATTCTTAGGCCTTATAGTGTTTTTAGATATTTTACCATTCCTCACTCTATGCAGCTACTATTTCATGAAAATGAGACACGCTTTGCAGTTGAACTGCTCTTTAAGCAGAGGAAGTTCCCAGTAGCTGCGTGTCTAACACAGAGGTTGAATTCAAGGTGGTGGCTCCTCCGACTCAAATGAAACAAGATGGTGGCTCCCAGGACAAGAAGAAAGTCAGTGATCCCTTCTTCCTTGGGACTCTGAGTGACCAACCCAATCCTGAATAATGATAGTCTTGGGATGACAACGCTTTAAAACCACTGCCTTTCATTTACATACACTTAAAATACACCTAAAGTAAAACAAAACCCCCAGGATTTTCTAAAAATCTAACTATTATGCTTGTGAATACATATTTTCCATTTTAAATATAATTTTATGTATGTAATATGTGGGATACTTTGTCAAGGAGATTGCAGGGGTTATTTTAAGTTCTTCCTTACTTTGCAACTCTTCCGTGGCAATATTCAACTCAATTTATTTGGCTTCTTCAACGGTTAAGACTTTCAGAAGCATGACTTTCTGTTAAATACTACCTGTGCCATGTTAGCCAGGAAAGCCTTTCTCCTTCGATGGGTCTGATTCCTGCAAGAGAATCCAAGATACAAACAGCCCCAGACCTTGCAGACACGTAACCAGGTCTACCCTTAACAACATCAACGTGAAGTTACATATGTGAGTAAAATATGTGGATACGGGCCAGGGTAGCATCGAGGGATGTTTGCCAGATCCTAATTGAGCAATAAGACAGGGTGTAGACTCTGATCCCATGCTTTGGTATGTTGCTAGGCAAAGGGCAACAGCCCTGCACTATCACTCAACAAGGTGTGCTGTTATTGCACAATAACTCTGTACCGTGTGCTGGGATGATTATACAGTGCTATTTTCAGTGTATAGAAGATATTTTATTTATGCATATTTTATTCTGCTGACATACAGAGGAAATAGCTGCTTGGTAAATGTCATGTTATAGTAAATGTGTGGTCTATTTTTAGCTAGACAATAATGTGAAAGGTGCTGTTGTTCATAGGCCACTATAGGTGTGCATGGTCTTACATACAAAAGCTGGATGGAAGACTTAAAAAAAATAATGCCTTATTCCTGCAATGAGTCATGGGCATGCAGAATCCTACCTACGTGTGACACTGAGGAGAGAGGAGTTCAATGCCTTGCTACCTCCGACAGTGAAAGTATACCTATAGCAAAAAATTCCCAAGGCATTTTGTGAGGAAATCCAGGATATGCAAAAAGTTCCAACACTGCTCCTTGGAAAACAATTTCTCATAGGAAGTAGCATGAAATTATTTTCGGCTTCACAGTTATCTTGTTTGTTTTGCTAATCCTCACAAAGATTAATAAAGGAATGATGAGACAACAGCAAACTGTAAGCACAGGAAGCGTGTATTGCCTAAAGCATCTGGATATGATTATGTAAGCACGATGTAATAAGAAAGCTGAGAGATTTAACTTGAAATCTCTTTTATTCCCTCCTAAAAAAAATGACCGTCTCAGAATATTTACCTTATTCCCCAAGTATCCTGCGAGTTGTTAAAGCACTGCAATTTTCACTGCAAGTGCCTTGCTACTATTGATCAATCTGCCCCAGATTTGATCTTTTATCCAAACTTTTCCCGGCATGTATTCTGGTCTTACCCTTTAATTTCAGAGAAAGAGGTAATTATAATTTGAAGGGGACGTTTTGTATCTAACTGCTCTATGTACTATTTTCCTCCTACCTGCTGGTAAATAGAATCAATATTTTAACATTTATTACATGGTATGGTTTCTTTTTCTCTGTCACTGAAACAGTGACCTCTTCTTTAAGAGCAAGAAGTTGAACATTATTCACAGTGAGCCAGGCTAGTCACCCCAATTGACAGCTGTGCTACTCACTAAAATTCCCAAGAGATAAACCTTTTAAGAATACTGTTCTATTATATATAAATGTTAGTAATTTTAATATTCATTCTACTAGTTTCTAGCTTTTACCTCCCTCAGCAGTTCCATATTGTACAGAGTGCTAGCTGTACAGATTGATTTTTTTTAGCCCTTTTGTTCAAAGTAAGGACTCCAGTTTTATTAACAAATCACCTTAAATCTGTACTTTGTATAAAATGTACACTAAACTCGTTTTGACCTCTTTGCAGTTCTCTCTCCATAGATAATCATTACAGAGCTTGTCTGCATAAGGCTCCTGGGAGAGTCTGTGATACTACTATCTGGCAACTGATGCAGAGACACCTGATAATGTCTAAATTTGATCCTTTTCTCCAATCAAGTGATTCAGGTAAACAGAGGCAATAGGAAGAGTTTTGCATCTCCTAAAGCTAACCCACAAAACCCAACATGCTGAAGGAGGCTGTCCAGAGTGAGTCAACAGGAACCCTTACACATCCTCACCCTGTGGCACGTAGTCACCGGAGTTAGGGGTGTATCAGGCATGTGTGTGTAACTCGGCAAACCTTGTATCTTTCAGGCTTTACTTCAGACAAGTTCTTAGACAGCCATAGAAATGGTGCTACTCATTATTGTTTATATAGCAATCTACTGGTCTAGATGCATACTCGGGAAGGGCGGGACCTGCATTCAGTCCAAACACATGCAGACCCAAAGGTTCCGTAGGTAAGGACAGTGCCATGCCCAGGTCATACACAGCACAGGCTCATCCTCGACCTTCTCTTGGAGCCACGCCACCGGGAAACCCCAAATACAAGAGACAGTAAGAAAGATGCAGAGGAAGACCAATGTCTCAGTAACTTGGGCACTTCATTAAAGCAAGAGAAATATGCACCTATTCTGTCATTTTATACCCACCTAATAATGTAGCATGGCTGGAGAGTCCAGAAGGGAGAATGAGCTGGACTGGTTCCTGTCTGGCATTTCTATAGCATCCCCTGTAATGCACAGAAAATCCTGCTTAGCCTCAGCAGCTCTTGGCAGACAATGGTCATTACAGAGGCCTCTTCAGTGAACTTAGGTCTCATCTCTGCTAAGCATGTGCAAAAGGAGAATATTTTGGTGGTAGGAGGCTAACGATTTGGCCAGGTAGGTTTGTTTCATGGGGCCACCAAAAACATTTATCTGGTGGTAGGACAAAAAAATCCCTCTCTTTTCCTCTAGCTTTTGCTGTTTAAGCACAGGGCTGAAAGAGCCTACCAATGACACACATGAGGGAAAACGTAGACTTCGTTGTCCTTTTTTTTTTTTTTTTCCAAAAACACCATTTTAGCTGAAATTTTCCAAAAGGAAAAACATAAAAAGAGGCTGAGACAGATGTCTGGCAGGGGTATTTTCAATTCAGTTGGTTGGAGTCTGATAAGGTTACAAACAACAAAAAACAACGTTCCTCTTGACTAACACAGTTAGTCAACCTTAACAACAGACAGTCAACTAACTTTGCTCGTAACTGTAATAAGGAACTACTGAATGCCAGACTATTACAGTTTTGCCCATAATATTAAGTTATAATAGATAATTACAGGTATCAAGATGGGCAGCTGTTTCTTTGAATTAATATTGTCCTTTCATTTTTTTTCATTTAGATAAGACATCAAAAATGTTAAAAATGAGTAGTCATTCATTATATAAAGCAGCAGCTGAGCGGTAGGTGGAGGAATAGTTGTTTGTTCCTACTCCTAAGCAAACACACATACAGTTTCATTTTTTAAATTTATTTTATTTTGATGGCAAAAAAGTGATCTCTAATGACACAGAGTTTTGACTGGTAAATCTTCTTTGCAGTTTTTCCTGTTTAATCTCTGAAAGCTGATGTAGCTCATTCCAATTGCCCACAGCATCAGCTTTATTCTCTTGAAAGAACTTGCTCTCTTTTTAGTTTTCCCTTAATGTTTTGAGCCCTTACCAGAAATGGTAATCTTCTTAAGGTGTTGGCAGGAGCCATAAAATTCACCAAAAATAAAGCTCGTGTCTAACCAAGTATCCCATTATCAGGACCACCCAAGAGATCCAGGTTCGTCACAGACACAATATATTCTTTTATATGATTTTCTAGGATTAGAAAGGAAAGAGAATCTGGGGTGTTGATTAGTCAGGTTAGAAAAAGGTTATGAAGATCATTCTAGCTAAATAAAACAGTCTTTTAGTTGTTTTGGAGCAAATACATTCAGGTCTATTTCTTTATTACAGCCAGTCCATTTATCAGGGTTATTTGATTTCATGCAGCCATCCTGGTGCTGGGTCCCATACCTTGTGTTGAGGAACTTCCCTTGGTAATTTATGACCAGCCTTTGCCCAAACTCCCCCTCTCTCTGCATGCTGGCACTGGGTCCTATGTGAGATGGAAACCCCACAGGAGCTGCGAGGTGCTACTGCACCTCTCAGTTATAAACTTTCCCCCGACCACGGCTTTGCAAGCTGAAGCGTCGATTACTGCGACACGCTGCCTGGGCTGAGCCATGGAGGTGCGTAGCTGTTACCCTGCGATGGGATGGGATGGGATGGGATGGGATGGGATGGGGAGGGCAGAGCATTCCCCAGGAGCTGGTCTGGGGACGGCTGGTCTGTCCTGCAGTAAGAGCCCGAAAAATCAGGTGTGAGCTTCAGCTTCATTGTTTATTTCTCTTTTTTTAGGGAAGTGAAAGCCCAGAACGGGGATGGCTCTGGAAACTCTGAAGCATTTTGATTGTTTCAGCACAGGCTGGGAGTTGCCACTGTAGCACCTATTGAAAAAACAGTGGTTTGCATCACAAGAGCAGAACGAGACATAGTGATACCTGAGCTAAGTCACCGCCGCTTCCCAGCACAGTTCAAGGTGATGACTAGTCCCAGAGTAGCTGGCATCCCGCTATAGGAAAGATCACTTCTTTCACTGTCTCGTACAGTAGTGATTATAATCTGCCAGAACAATCTTTCCGTTCCTGGAGCTGAAATCTCTGTGACTGACAGAAGATCATATTTGGAGGCTCCACAGTTCTGAAATTGGCTTATTCTGGAAATCTGCCACTGTCACAGCCTGGCAAAGTAGAGACATCAGAATTACACTTGGCTATTCAGTCAGTCTTGCGAACTGTTGCATCACCACTGCAGGATGTTACAAGCTTTTGACTTTAAGGGACAGCTCTTTGCTTTAGTCTTAGGATCATTTCCATTAATTTCCACATACCTAAAACCTGGAAAAAATATACACTTTTCAAGTCCATTGCACTTTGAAAACATAAAATTTCTCTGTTCAATATTCCTTTGTCCATCTTAGCTGAGGAAGCCAGGAAAATAAGTAATGTGAAATGCCTGTAAGTAGCAGACTGGGGACCCACATCGAGAGATTAGATGACAACAGTCATTCATTCATGCCTTGTGAGACAGAAATAAAATGACTTTATGTTCATTTCCTCCCCACACCTCCACTCCTTTCTAAGGTTAACAGAAAGGATTCCTGTAGTACACAAGTTATTTTAAGATCTTGAACAACTTACAGATCTAACATCTTTTTCCATGTGTATAAATAACCCCACCTGTTGCAGTATCATATATATGTGATCATTAAAATAGATGCAAGTAAAAAATAGTAGTATACTACATTTCAATCTAAAAATGATTCTAGGAACAAAGCACAGATATGAGACACAGGCTTTTCCTGTTTCAAAAAGATAAAGGGGATTCTCCAGTCTGAGGTGGATTTTCCAGTGTCAAAAATCTATTACACACTCATCAACGTTTTAAAGGTTACTGAAAATTGAAAAAAGAAGTTTTCCTTGGCCAAGCTGCTGAAGTTCACAGACAATGTTATGTCACTGTGCATAATAGGGGTTGCCAAAGCAGTGCCAGGGATGCATCAAATTTGTCTCAGATTCACAAATCCATGTGTCCCCCTTTACTGCTGCATCTGAAACAACCACAGTTCTCCAGGATTTAATGAAGTGCTTTTTCCCCATTTTTCAATACACATCTGAGACACAAACTGAGAAAGCTCAAAGATATTTTGTGATAAAGAAGGCACAAGACACAAGAAGACACAATATCTGCTCCAAACTGTTTGCAGGCTGATCCTAACTATACTCCTAGAGCGTTGCATGGTAGAACAGCCATACTTCAGATATGAAAGAGATCTGAGACCAAACTTCCTGCAAATTGTTCCCAGTGAACTAAAAAGCCATGGTGAGAAGGTGGTTATTTTTACAGTGGTATTTTGGCTTCTTTGTTTGGTGGTCATATCACATTTTCAGCACCTAGAAATCCTCCGTTTATGACAGTGTCTGAATGAAATGTTGTTACTGACGTAACAATTATCTCCTCAGCCTGTAGCTTTCAAGTTATGACTTAATGTTGAGAAAACTGTGGGCTAAGTGAGTGAAATAACTCCAGTACCTTCAAAGGATGTGGTTAGAATAGTCTGTAGGGGTGGGAAGAGAGTTTTCCTTTGCAGTTGGTAGAGCGGCAACGACAGAGTGGCTTTTCAATTGCTTCTGTATTGCAGCTCAGGGCTTTTAGACCCTGTCTGCTGCACCCACACACGATCTGGTGCAGTCACTTAAAAAACATATAGCAACCTCTCAGCTCAAGGAGTCCTTTCAAAGCAAGCTTCAGTCACCCAGGGGGCCAGCAGTCTGTAGAGGCTGCTTTTTCTATCCCTGAGATAGAGTATTACATTGGCTCTGCTGCACTGGGACCACCCTATGCCCATGGTGGAGAAATAAGATTTGCTTTTCATTAATTCTGTTACTATAAAAAAATTCCTGTAGGATATTCTGTAGCTAGAGCACTGAATCATTTCTGAAACTTCCTATTCAAATATTTGTTTTATATGGCAAAGGTATTAGTAATGTGCAAGTTTTATGCACTGCTATTTCCTCCCACACCCATTGAAAACTAACAAGAGCCAGCCTGTCAAAATAAGCATGTGAATTATAGATCAGCTATAACATGCTTCAAATAGCCAGTGTTCCAGCCTAGGTGATACCATATAACTCCGCTTTCCCTGTGCTTGTAAAATTGCACAGTCTACAATTCACCAAGAAAAGCCTACAAAGCAAACCTGGATTTACCCCATCTATTTGGAGATACTTAAATTGGGTGCTTAAGAATGGAGAATTTTCTCCTATGGTTGATGAACAGAGACAGAAAACTTCCTTTCAGCTCACCTAGGATTTAACTTGTCCTTAAGGAGGGCCATTGCTGGCTACTGATGGAGCCCAAGGTGAATGATTTCAACTTAGGTGCCTCAGTTATATACTTCATTTTCAAGGAGAAGAAAAGGAGCCAAGGCTATCTCTGAAACTCCAAAAAGCTTGTAGGAAGGCTGAGCTCTCTCCAGTCTGGCCCCTTTTCACGGACTGCACCCATGTGTTGCCTTGGAGGTTGGCTCAGGTATTACCCTCTGGTGCCAGCTGCTCCCAATACCAAACAGCTAGTAAGTATATTGTCCTGTAGGCTACATTCAAAGCGATCAGGAAATGGGAGCAAGTAATGTGTCTGCAATGCTTGCTCATGTGGGGTAATAAAAATGAAAGCTGACTCTGAGGAGCTGCAGAGATGCCTTATGCTACAGAATGACTGAGTAATAAAATGGCAGAGGAAATCCAATGTTGATAAATGCAAAGCAGTTCACAAGGGGGAAAAAATAACCTTGACTGCATGACCCAGCAATGGGCTCTGATCTGGTCTTAGTCACTGAGGGGACAGAAAAATCTTGGAATCATGACATGCAGCCATAGTCAAGACTGTCACATTCAGCATAGCCATCAGTAGTGGTCAGAAAAGCAAGCTGGTATCAACAACTATTAGAAAGAAATACAGAACAAACCAGAAGCCAACAGTGTGTCACTATAAATCCGTATTGCTGCTGTATCCTAAATATCGAGTGGGATTCTGGTTTCCCATGCCTAAGGGTATAGCAGCAGTAGAAAAGGAACAGTGAAATGAGATCTTTTATAAAAGGAATTATTAAATAGACTGAGATTCTTCAGCTGGGAAAAGAGACGGGATATAATACAGGGTCTATAAAATCATGAATGGCAGGGAGAAAGTAAGTACAGAATTACTGTTTGCTGTCTCCTCTAACGCAGTAACGAGGGGGTATCAAATGAAATTAAGAGGCTTGAATGACACAAGTTCAAACAAAGAGTTACTTTTTCATATATACAATTAAGTTATGGAATGCCTGGCCACAGGATGCTGCGGTTGCTAAGAGCACATGACGGCTCAAAAACAAATCAGAAGAATTCGCTGAAGAAAAATCCGCTGATGGATATCAAACAGAAAGGCACTGCTGCTGGTTCAGTGAGCAAACGGGCTGCAAATCACTGGGAGAGGGGCCTGAGGGACTGCTATGAGGGTGTGTCATTATGTGTTTGCACCGTTCTTGTCCTCTCCAATGGACATTTGCTGTTGCCCTGTGTCAGACAGAAGATACTGCGCTAGATGGACCACTGGTCTGACTTTGTATGGTCATTGTTATGTTTTTAGTGTACCTACAAAACTCCTATGCTTGAAGATGAGAAAAGATCATTCTAAGTAAGATCATATACCTTTTTGTCTGGTTGATGTCATCACTTAAGCAAGTGGAGGGTGAAAATATGCTCATGGAAATCCAAACAGGAAGCACTTTGCAAACAAAGAGGCACAGGCTGGTGCCTGCAGAGCTGCTACCCTTCATGCTCCATGAAGAGACCTGAAAGAGACCTCTGCTACCTGCAGCCAGAGCACAGATGCAGGAGGGCAATGAAATGATCAGATTCTTTTTTTTCTTTTCTTCCTCAAATTATGGCAGATCCCATGTTTATCGTTTGAAAGCTAGGACACACCTGGGCAGTAGCAGCACAGTACTGAGCCAGAATCATGACGGAGAGTAACTCTCCCTGGCTAATATGTTCTGATGAAACCCAGGCCAGCACTCAAGGAAAACTCTCCAGTTTTAGTGCTTTCACAGACTTCAGTCTTCAGTGCCAGCAGCATGGCAACACTTACAGTACAGCATGCAGCAAGGCTTTGTTCCAAACAACCCAGAATTGGCTCATCTAACCATCGCTACCTCTGGGTGTAGGGTGACCTTCCCAATTAGCCTTTTAAAAGCCTTTCACTATATATGGCACTTTCAGTCTTGGCAAGACAAATCTGAAGGGAGAGCAAAGGGATGTCTCATGATGCAAGTACTAAAGTATTCTTGGATTTTCAAGAAAAAATACACAAAACAACTTCCTGACTCAAAAAGAGCTGTATCTGGCATGGGAAATTTCTACATTAGACCTCATCCTGACAGGGAAATATTAATCACAAAATTTAGAGTTTGCTTAGGTGGAAGTGATAATGACTTGTTTTTATGTTTTATGTGCTTTTAAAATGCATTTTACATGTTTTACATGTAAGCAGGATAAACTCCTAACCGGTAAAATTTATACTTATTACCTTAAAAGATCCTGTTCCACAAAGCTGAAAAAAATGAAGAGATGTATCAGCCAGCCTGGAGGCAAAAATTTAAACCAACAAAAATGTGAATGATAATTTACAGCAGCTCAGAAAAATTTCATTAGATCTTCAGAAACCCACAATTAAGAAAGACGCGCACATTGGCTAAAACCAACATCCTTCTGAGGAAGGACTGGAAGAAAGTTAATATTTTGCCAATACTTCTGCAGACAAAATAGGGCAACCAGGTAATTACAGGCCTGTCAGTTTGACATCTATTCCAGGCAGAGTGATGGAGTTGCTGATAGGAAAAGTCAATTAATAAAGTATTAAAACAGTGCAATTTAATTAATGGCAATCAACACAGATTAATGGAAGAAAGATCTTATCAAATTAATGTGCTATTTTTATGAGATTACAAATTTGGTGGATAAAAGCAATTGTGGTAATATTGTATACTCTGACTTCTGATGCATTTGCCATACAGTATCACAAGGTATTCTGACAGTAATAGGAACTAATATGATGAACACACCTGGCCAACCAGCTTGTTTTCAAGCTGGCTAGCACTAGATCTAACAGCGTAATGTAACGTGGGGCTATCAGAGAGTGGGTTCTGCAGGGATTGCTTATCAGCCTTGTGCTTATTAATAATGCCATCAGCAATGTGGGAGAAAGCAGTGCCTTTGCTAATAATATTTTTCAATGAACCAACATTTGGAAGTGGGCAGAAGTGGGCAATGCCTTTTCGGTGTTATTATATTTCAGAGCAGGTGCAAAAGAAACAACAGGTGTTTCACATGTAACCCAGCGTAAAGGATCTATTTAAGTACAAATATCTCAGGCCTTACTTACATAAGAACGGTTCTCCTTTGGGAAGCTGAGACTGAAAAATGAACTGGGGGTCCTGGCATACAATCAGCTAAGCCCCAGAGCCCTCCGAAATCATGTTGCCAAAAGGGGCCAATGCAATCTTTTTCTGTGTGTGGAGAATAGCATCAAAGGGGAGTGAAAAGGTTGTATTACTTCTGCATTTGGCATTGCTAAAAGCTACTGGAATAATGTCGGTCCTGATGTCAGCAACTCAAGAAGGATGTTGGCAAATTGGAGGTAGTTCAGAGAAGAACCACAAGAATATAAATGGAAAAAAAGGCTGTAAAATGGAGTGACTCCACAGGGTAAGTCTATTTAGATTTAGTGTATCAAAGTAAAAGCTAAGGAATAACTTGATTATGGTTTGTAAGTGCTTTCATGTGGAACAGATACTGTCTAATAGGGGAGTTTTCGCTCTGGTGGAAAAATATACAAGGAAATCCAATGGGAAGCAGAAGGTGCATCATTTCAGTTTTATTAAGGATAGGCAACTACTGCAACCATTTACCATTCACCGTGACAGAGCTGGATGTCTTTTCTGTCTAGTCCTTCTCAAGTCCTGCTCTTGTTCAACAGGAATCAATTCTAGGTAAGCCAATGACCCATGTTGAAGAGTCAGAAATGGTCATAAGATGGTTTATGCCCTTAACATCTGTGAATGCAACTGTGTAAACTATATCAACATACATTTTTAAGTAAATAAAATAAAGATGTTTGAGTGAAGAATGGGATCCAAATTTAGCTAATAGGAGTGTCTTGCTTTGTGAATGGTGGGGGTGGTGTTTCTTTCTAGCTCTTCTTTGGGAATCTGCTCATTTTTCAGTGCTACCCAAAAAGCTGACAACACAAGATTGCACTGAATTTTTGGAGAACAACTCCTAGAAGCACATCCAGTTGTCATGTTTCCATCTCACATTCACCTCCACCAGCATCATGCTGATGGGTGCAACTGAGGTAGCAAAACCTGCCGAAGAGGGATCTGGTTCAGGTTATGTATTTGTCTGGAAAATAATTTCCCAAGGCAACTTATTCCTAAAGTGAAAAACAGACATTATACCTCCCTAAAAGGAAAGAGACCTTAATGGCAACTGGGAGTCTGAGTCTGTTCAATCCCAAAATGTTAGGAATAACTAGTCATAATATTTCATAGGTTCTCTTGCATTTAAGTGTTTCTCTGGAATGTACAAACATAGCACATCTCTTCCTGATCTTATCCCCATGGGTGTGCTCTACTCACCTGGCCCATTACAAAAGAAACAAACCCACCCTTTTTCTTCTCTTAACAATACTAGTATAACTTAAAGTGTGGGAAATACGAAAGACACACCACTGATATCTGACTAGTGAGGGAGTGCCTTTCTTCAGGTAATTTCATAAAGCCAAAAGAGGGGGCTGTTCAGAAGAGAATTCCACCATGTAAGATTGATTTCAATTAGTGAAGGATAACATTGATATGGATATACATAACACAACCACTTTTTAGCTTCTGGGAATGGTGCCATCTGCAAATAATGAGAGCTAGTGGTAACAGAGAAACGTAAGGTCTGACTGGGGTAGCCAACAGCCCAAAGTCTTGGCAGTCTGATTTGGAGGGCAGTGCTATGATTTAGAAGGTCAACTTGCTTTTGCTCATGCTATCTGAGACCCATCAGCAACACATCCGACACAGATGGAGATTTCTAAACTACCAGGAATGGCTAGGCTGGGAACATACTGTGGTCATAGCCACAGCTAAAAGCTGGGTATGTAATACTATTACTTTGAAAAATCTAATACATTACTGGGATCCGGAACCAGAGAGAAAGTTCACTGATTCTTGAGCCAAGGACTGCTTTGCCTCCTAAGCAGAACACTCTCCCATATGCAGAGATTTGTCCTGCGACAACTAAGACACTTCTTAGGTCCCAGATGAATAAACATATGAAGACAGACCTCACAGCACTTCAGCTAACAGCTTTTTTTCTTTACAATTTCTGTACAATATAACAAGAAGGCAGCTTGCAGAAATGTTGGACCTGCTTCTCTCTACCTCATTTAACTGGCTTCTGTACATAAATTACTTTGTGGAGTGTTTTTTTTTTTTATTGCACTGTAGTCAGTTGTAAATCTTGCACTGAGTTATTCAATAACACCTTTTTTTTTTTATTGTTTGAGTGAAGAATGAAGCCTAAGGCTTGATTCTGAGTACAGATATGGCACATAGGTATTTATCCTTACAGACTTTGTTGTATCCTTATTGCACATGCATGTAAGCCCCACACGTGCAGTTCATGCAAATGGGTACGTTTCTTGTCAAGTTACCTCTTGACAGCAGCTCATTTAATAAAAAATGGACTCACATACCAAAAGTCAAAATCACAGCTCTTTTTAAAGAACAGATGCTTGTCTCCATGTCTTTGAATTGCCCTTTTTGATGTATGGAGAAAAGACTTGTCCCTTTATTGTCCCATGATTTATCATTTTGCTTAGCCTTCCGTGCTAACATACTGAAGTTCTAGTGTAAATGATTACAAAAAATGATTACAAAAAATAGAAAAACATATCCAAGTTGGCATGGGGATTCAGCCTTGACAACTGGTGGCGAGGTACTTGCAAGCATATTTTGAGCTAGCTACTTGGATTAATTTTGCTGGAACGAGACTGTCTTCTCAATATGACAGTTCTCAACACTTAATAGTTGTTTAACGTTCCCAGTAGGCTCAGCCCTGCACTTTGTAAATCAGTAAAATACAAAACGAAGGTCTTTATTTTACCACTTCAAAAATTATTATCCTTTTTGTTCTGGCTTGTGTTTGTATGCTGATAATATATTTTCTGTAAAGGGACAAGGAGCAGACTGACCTGGAAAAGGAAGTCTTTTTTATGTAGAACTGTCTTTGATCACTCACAAGACTTGTGCTCTGATCTAAGCTCATTGACATCAATGGAAGAAAGACTGCTATTGGCTTGGGGGAGGGTTGGCTCCTGTCCACACGGAGTCCATATACGCAAAAGCAGATGCTAGAAGATAAAACATATTGAAAGTCAGAGTTACAGAAAAAAATACTTTTCTTTGCACAAGGTTAGGTTTGTAACACAATCAGATGTCTTTTCACTTAATATTTTTTTTCTTAGTCCCTGACACAGGAAACTCCGATTTCTACATCTATTGTTGCTGTTTACCTGCAGATAAACCTTGGATACAGAAAAGGGGAGAGCTTGGTGGATACTTTCCAAAGCATGAAAATGGAAGGCCTCCTCCAAGACACTCCTGGGACACTGAAGAATAGGAAAAGGGAAAATAAGGCTCCAGGGAAACCACCCCCCCAGCTGCATTTCCCGCAGGAAGAGCCATTCAGAGAGGGAACTCAGCACTATAGTAATGGACATGGTCATCAAAGAAGCGGATAATTGCAGAGTCCACTTAAAAGATAAAGAAACTTCTAATGGGATTGTCTCTCTAGGTGACAGTTTCCAGACAAGGTAGATGAGCACAATGAAGTCCAGAGATGAAGTCAGTCAGTAAACAGTCCTAAAAGGAATCCTCCCCAGCTCACTTGGGGGAAAGAAGGCAACCTTCATTCTGACATGTATCAGTATCTTCAGAAAGGTCATGGGGAGATCGTGATAGTTTTGCCGTATGCCATTCTGCTGGCATCTTCTTTGGTACCACTGATTCAGTAACTGTTTTATATTTCATATTCAGAAAACTTCTCTCATTCAGTTGAATGAGGAAATATAATGAAACAATATTTTCCACTACCAACACAGTTTATTTCAAACAGGAGTCTCCAAGTACTGTGAACATGATATTGACGCTTGGACCAGCCAACGGCATCCCTTTAGCCCAGACATTCTGGCCAATGTGTTTCAAGTCAAGCATCTCTTCTCATTCGGTTAATGCCTCCTACATAAGCACCACAGCTATGCAAGACAGGCAGCAGTTAGACAAAACTTTACGGCTGACTTTGTCTCCAGACTTTGATCTGACTTTTAGAACCTGATTCCTTTTAACATCTCACATGTTATATGCTGACCTTGCTCTACAATTTCAGCTGACTGACATAGACTTACATCAGTAAAAACAGGCATAGGATTACATACACCTAATGTCTCTATGAGGCATGTAAAGATTTGTTCATTCAGAGCTTATTCCTTTAACATTGGACTGAAATGGCAACAGTTTCATTGACATATCTGAGAACAGAAACAATGTTTACAAACTGTTAGGTTTGGGGAAAGATGCCATAGAAAAGGAAAGTAAAATTATTAAAATGTACTGGAAGAGAGAAATTGATCCCATGGATAGATAACTGTGTCATTCCCAGTCACACATGTATCCCTCCATGCCTTTAAGGGTAGAATTAAATCCAGAAACTGAAATTTATATCCTCTTCCTTCCAAACCTGAATATTTGTCTTTATGGCAGGTGTATCCCATTCCACCTTGAATCACTTCTTCAGATTCTATTAAAAATCAGGAGTTTCCAACTAGAGGCTTAGAATGAACTAGATTTTTCACCCCTTTCTCCTTTCACTCCTTTCTCCTGTTGGCCTTGGAGGCTTTGGGTAGCCTTTCCAGAGTTGCTAGGGACTGTGACTCCAGCTGATGCTGGGTAACTAAGAAAGTTAAACAGAAAACATTGGTCTAGAGAACAAAGGTTGATGCAAGAGCCTAGGTCTCTCATGCTTTGTCATAGTCAGGAGTATGCAGGGGGAGAGGAAGGGAGAAATTGTGTAAAAAGCCGTCTACTAAGAAAAGAATGTTTGATTTGGATCACAGGATGTGAGACTGGAGAATGTATTGCATAACTTTATGGCTTGTCCTTATTTGCAATGATTCAGTATCCGGCACTGCTCATCCCACTTCTAAAAATGGTATTGAAAAGTTACAGAGTATTCAGAGGTGATGGGAATAACTGAGGAATGGGAGGAAAACACCTTTTTGTTTCACAGCGGATAGCAAACACCAGGTCTGTGGGTCATTCTACAGGTTGTTGCAGATCACTGGTTCTGTGTCCTTCCCCACTACCCAAGGGACATTCAGCGGATCAAATCCCAGCAGTCTTTGTTGCCAGAGGCTCATCTTCTCCACACCAAACTTAAGATCATGACAATCCTTTCTTAGTGGTATTTCTCTTATAACTGCATAACAGGGCACGTAGAGCTCCTAGTGTGGAGGACAAGAGATGAGGCGGGCGCAGTGCTGTGGAGGGAGAGCTCTCCCTCCCCACAGCCATTTCTGAAGACTCCCCTGCCAAGACCAGCCCCGATGAAGGAATCCCTACAGCCTCCTTGGAGCCCTGTTCAGAGGCATTTCTCTCTACCCCAAAGCTGGCACCTCCAGGACAGCCTTCTCTATCAGGGTCATTTCATTATTAGCATGCTCATTTCTCCCTACCCCTTGAAAACAAGCATCATCCAAACCCTCACGTCCTCACCCCAAAACAATCCTTCTCCCATTTCTGACCCAGGAGAGGGGTCAGATGTTTAATGGCGATGCCAAGGGGCTGGCCGTGTCTTCAGCACAGGAGAGTGCTGATGTGGGAGAAGGGGAGCCAAGACCCCCCCAGCCCCTTGGCATCGCCCTGCAAAGGCTACAGCTCCGGGACTGAGCCCTGCTTCCCCTCTCCTCTTCTTATGCTGGTTTATGTCGGATTGCTTTTGTTGAGTTTTTTTTTTTTAAGGGGGGGTGTTAGTTTTTTGGTTGCTTTTTTTTTTTTTTTTGATCGTTGTTTTAAAGGGATTCACAACCAACACCCTGACAAACTCTAGGGAGTAAACGCCAGGCTCGTTATGAGTTCAGGAAGCCGCTCATCAAACTTTAATATATATCCAAACTCCTGCTATTTAAACAATAAAAGGGGAGCGGGTGCAAAAACCTAGCAGACCGCAGTGGTGCTGGGCGGGGACAGACCGACCTCATTCATGGCTTTTTCTGTGCAGGGCGAAAGGGTTTACGTTTTCCCTCTGCCCCCCCGCCTCGTTTTAATTTTGTGATGGATTAAGGCAAGCCGGGAGTCGGGAGAACTCCTCCCACCCGACTGCACCGGGAAGCAACGGCTTTTGCTCCCGTAAGTACGCGGAGACCCACGCTGCCTGGAAAAAACCGATTTCTTCATTGAGAAAAAAAGCACGCCCGCCTTGAGCTCCTGCGCCAGCACATGTAATAATGCACCCGGCATCCGCGCCCGGGCGGTGGGGGCCGGACTCTTCTTTTAGGGGCAGATTAATAAAAAACAGATTAATACATCTGTTATTATTTATTAAATTGTTATATTAAAATTAATTAGTTAACATCTCGCCCCCAACCGCAAGGGCAGTCCCCCGAGAGGCTGGACCTGCCGGAGCTCAGGCAGCGG
>NW_008825566.1:1475311-1490874 GCF_000699105.1 Pygoscelis adeliae | reverse complement strand
CTCCATACTCATGAACATACAAAGGTCAACCCCTATCACGATAGCACGATATGGGAGACCGCGGAATAAAACCCAGGATTTTGAGGAGCTCTCGTCCATACGGTCCATCGAGCCAAGCCAGAGTTTTAGCCCGAATCTAGGCTCGCCGAGCCCGCCGGAGACCCCGAACTTGTCGCATTGCGTTTCTTGCATCGGGAAATACTTATTGTTGGAGCCTCTCGAGGGAGACCACGTTTTCCGAGCCGTACATCTGCACAGTGGCGAGGAGCTGGTTTGCAAGGTAATACCTCTCCTCCTTGTTCTCCCCCTGGGTTAGCCTGCTGTCGCGTGTTGGTTTCCTGTGTCTTGCAGGAGGGCCAAGCACGGTCGTGTAGCTCAATTATTAAACAGTTGAGAAACAAAAGGCAGGGAGACAGGATTAAAGGCGCATCCTGTAACTTTTCCCTCTCTCTAGACAATGGCCACGTTAGAGCGGTGGCCCGGAGCCAGTTTGCCTCTTACCCCGGGGATATTGTTCTGGAAAGAGCCGTCCTTCAAGTAGGTCTTAACGTGAGTTCAGATCAGGAGAAAGCCTCCTCTTCCCCACTCTCACTTTTCAAAATGGAGTAGGGAATCCCCAGATAATTTTAAGGTGTTGGGACCTGCTGGCTTCCTCGATTTTTCCCGTCCCTTGTTCTGTGAGTTGGGGTATAGAAGAGGATGGAGAAGCTGGGGGGAGATTGCCATCAGCTTTGTCTTAAAAGTGATTAAAAAAACCAACCCACATCGAATTAATCAGCCTGAGCTCCCTCACCGTGGAGGTTGTTTGCAAACAGCATCCTCCCCCATTGCACAATTGAGCAAGAATAAAACCTGCACACCTACGTCTTTTAGAAGAGCAGACAAAATAGCTATCCCACTCTGTAGCCTGCCTGCTTTTCTCTGCCTCCTCCCAATTTGCTTCTACTATTCAAAGGTGAGCTGTGGGGAAGAAGAAACCCACATGCATGCACGTCCATGGAGTGATCTTTTTCTCTTTTTGGGCTGAGGGCATAATTTCCTTTGTTCCTAAATTTCGATTCTCATTGTCTGCAGTGAGCCAGACTTATGCCCAGCAAACTGAGACAGTACCCGGTAGTAGTTTTTATAACTACGTAGCAAATTGCAACCTTGCAACGCACGCTGCAGTGTTTGTATTGTTCCCAAAACATGGAATCGTGCCACTTGGCTATCTTGGGCAAATTTCTAGTGTTGAACTAACTGCAAAACGGAAAAGTAGACACATTACAGCTTATTTGTATTCCAGAGATTAATGATAGTATTGCTGACTGTTTCATACTTTCTCATACTTGATTCATAAGAAGTTATGGACTAGGTTGTAGCAGGGAAGTGAAAATAATTGCTCCCGTTTGCTATTTGTAAAGACTGGAGTTCAGAGGGCAATTTAAATATGCTTACTGATTGAGTTATAAAACCTGATGTTAAGGCAACCTAGGACTTTGTGTGATTATTTTAGGGGAAAAAAGGGCCCGTGACTTTGCAAAGGACTAATATTGCATGCTGAACTGAATGCTTTGTCACTAAACTGAAACAGAACATGAGAATTTCTAGAATGAAAGCCCTGCTCGGTGCAGTAGTACAGTGCTGCACTCTAGGACATTGGCATCTTTTCATGAAACAAACAGATCCCACAAAGCTGCTGCTCTGCATGAAATTATAGGTGAACTTGCATAGCAAGTAGTAAAGCAGGGGCTATGCTCTTCTTTGTTTCCTGTTTGGTTTGCAAGTTTAAGGCACTGTTTTGATAACAGTATGATCAGTATAACTGTAGCTCACAAAGAGTGGACTTTATTTTTTTCCTTCCCTTTAAGCTGTATGTTTTTGAGCTGATCCTGACATTTGAATAGTATCAGTGTTTCCATATGTGCGAGGCACTACTTTTAGCTCTGCTCCAAAAATATGATCTTATCCTGAATTGCTAGTTTGTGAATACACAGTTGTCAGTCCTGAACTCAATTTAATGCGTGCTTTAAAATGCCTGCAGTATCATGACTACTATTTGTCAAGTAGCCTTCCGGCTAAGAGACCTGCTATCTGGTATCTTATTGAAGATGCTCTTAGAGATTGCTTGCAGAAACATTGGTTTGGATAACAGACACATACTGATGATTCTCAAGATTCATTTGGCTGCACCCACTGACTGTACAGATGCCGTTATTTGCTTCAAGGCTCTGTGGCATCCAAACAATGGTAACTTCTCACTTCCAATTCCCAGCAAGAACTAAATCAAACTGCAGCTTATTGGACATTAGCTGAATTGAGGCCAGGGATCTTAAAAGCTGGGATACAAAGAAGCCCTTTATAAGAAGTATTCTAGATTGTAGCAGTATGATAGCACTTCCCATCTCCCCCCTTTCAGACATAGTACCGGTACATATCCAGATATACTTATTTACCATTGTCTGAGAACCACAAAATGCAACTCATTTATATCAGGATAATCTAGTTAGGAGAGAATTCTGGAAAGGCTTTTCTTCACATGAGGGTTTGAGCTACACGAATGTTCCTGCTTAAATTTTATTTTATAGCAGCCGCTTTGTAGAAGAGCCATTCACTTACAATGTAGTAGTTACGAGTTTTGAGATCCAAATGTCAATGAATTCTCCTCTGGAATGAATTACACACCAGGGATTTTAGCAACACCCCCTCTCTACCCCGGTTCTACTTCCCTAGCGCACCATGTCACCAGAATGCCTCAGTGCTAATCTACCCCCCGTAAAACGTGTTGGATCTGTTTGGCAGTCTGCCTTTAAGGTTGTTTTTGCCTGTGCCGGAGTATAGCAGCACAGGTATGGGATGGGGAGAAGGAGGTGTGTGAAGAGGGGGTGTCACAATTTCTTGGGGCTTGGGTCCTTTTTTGCGGAAGGAGTTTGTAAAATTGTGCTCTGAAGCGTTAAATGACTCGGGTTTTGAAGCCTCAGGTAAATTTTGATTGAACCGTATCTCTCTCAGTTTTGAAAGCTTTTTAAAGCTTCAAAGAAAGCAGGGAGATTTGCTTCTTGGAGAGGATACAAATACCCGCTATTGGAATAGAAATACTAGAACACAAAAAGAAGAAAAACAATTGCAGTTTAAACCAGTTGGTCAGAAGAACTTATAGCAGTTCTTGATTTTTATGTTCAGTTAGAATGACACATGACTACCTTAAATTCTTTTTACCACAGTAACAAAACACCCAAGAGTAAGTTACATATTAATAGAATTTTTATGCGGGTGGAAATGCTAATCCCTTGCTTTGTAGTACCTCTGGTGCAGGTATAATTAAAAATAAAAATCGCTCCTGTCAATACTTTGCTCATATTCTCTTTTAGCACACTGACTTCTGTTATTCTCAATGAAGTCTTTCTTGTAATGTGGGCATTTCTCAATTGACTCAAATACCAATTCATTCGTCATCACTAGATTATAGTAACTTTTTATATTTGGGTTTCCCAGCAGCCTTTTTAATTCTTACAGTTCATTCATAAGATCAGTGATAACATACTTACTAGTAAAGGGACACTTTGCTTTTAATGGAGCACTCGATTGAAATGCAGAGAGTTCAGGGTGGTTTTGTCTTTGCCTTTTGAAGGTTGTTTGTCTGCGCTCCAACAGGCAGGGCTATTTTCCCGGTTGTCCTTCTGATCTTACAGCCATTGTAAAACCGAGACTTTGAAAGTGAAAGTGACTTTGCTGTTTGTCAGAGATGAAAAGAAAGGCAGGAAGTAAATATGAATAGTGCTAGACGATATTTTAAACCTGAAAATCCTTAAAGCTCTAATGGGTTAATTAAATCAAGACAGGGAGGCATGTGGATCAGGGTGGATTTAATATGACAGCTTCTCTCAATACAAAGCTACTGGCCATGTTCTCTATGAGTTTATTTGGATGGAAGATAGAAGATAAACATGTTTCCTTCTAAGTACTGCTCCTGTATGTCTCTGGTCTTCAGAGCTTAATTCAGATTACATTCTAAATTTGAACAGCTATTAGCTAATGAACCTATTCTTACTTTAAGTTTTGAAGACTAGCCTTTCCTGTCAAGGTTATGCATATGTTCTGTGTGGGGTTATGTAGTCTGTTTTGTCTTGTCCTCAGTGCCATGAGCTTGTGACATCCTGTTTACATTGGTGCAGCTTCAGCAGCAGCATAAATTGTACTTAGAGATGGTTCTGTTAACAGAATTAGATGTACCATAACTTCACTGTCCTTCGTGTCGCTAACCCTGGCTTTACTGTCATTGTTCCTGCAGGTGTTTGATATTGGCTGCTACCAGGAGTTACTAGCACCATGTTTTTGTCTGCCTGCGCATAAAAATATCAACCAAATTACTGAAATAATTCTTGGGGAGACAAAAGCATATGTGTTCTTTGAAAGGAGCTATGGGGACATGCATTCGTTTGTTCGTACCTGCAAGAAGCTTAAAGAAGAGGAGGCAGCCAAACTCTTCTATCAAATAGCTTCCGCTGTTGCACACTGCCATGATGGTGGACTGGTACTGCGCGATCTCAAGCTGCGAAAGTTTATTTTCAAGGATGAGGAAAGGTAAGAGTCTCCCTTACTTTACAGGTGGGGGTGCCTGAGGTCAGATTCAGAGTTACAGGATGCTGTGCCCTTCGTTGTCGCCGTACCGTTTGTTTGTGGTCCACAAGGTGTTACGCTTTCTTTGTTTTCCTCTGCTACCTGGTCATGGGATGGATGTGCCATTTTACCTTCTGGCTTAGGCTTTGGAGTAAAGTAAGTATAGAGCGTCATTTGCATCTGTGCCTGGCCTCTGCATTTCCACCTAGACGAGTGCCCTCGTTCCTAAGGAGGGGACATCTGGAGGAAGGCTCCGCATACATGTCTGTAAAAGCTCTGCCATCATAAATGCTGATGGTGTTAAAAGAGGGAAGGAGCAAAAGATCCAGTATGTTAAAGAGGGTTGGGGACTGAAATGGCTCATTCCAGTGAGGAGGTGTGAAGAGGAAGAACAACCAAGTTGTTAATGCAGACATAGGTTGGAGGGAAGGGCCACCAGTGCTTTGAAGGACTTCTTTGAGGACAGCTTCTTTCTTCCTGTGCTGGGAAGGGTCTGGAGACTGCTTCTGAGAATATTATGTGGTCACTAATCATACTAAGACTAAAACCACCTTGCTGTGTGGGTGCCCGTTTTTAGTATCAGAGCTGTTGTGATACTTGGGGAACTACCCTTTTTTTGTGTGTTTGGTTGGGTTTTTTTAATCTCCTCCCTGCACACTCTTGTCTCTCAATAAATGGTTGGTAAATGATTTGGGGAAGGAGTATGGGAAGACATGGAAAGAAATAATGCTAGATGCTCTGGGTATATTGTTGAAATGCTATTTCTGATGCTGAGCCATAGCTATACTGTGGTACCTGTGGAAACTTCATATCTCTTTCCTTGTGGTTATCAGTTTTCATTATGTTACATCATGTATTAACTTGCAACTTCCACATAAAGCATGAAAGTAATGAACACTGTCAGATTAATGTCAGGCTTTTACAGGGGGATTAAATTGGAAGATGACCATTATGGAAAAAAATGAAACTAAATGGGGGCAGAGCCTGCCTTTGTGTTTCCTCATTTCTTGGTAGAGGATGGGGAGATGTTTTTCCCTTTTAGTTAAATCCTGTAAACTGTCTGAAAGCTTGTTCAAACTGTTGCAGAGTGAAATGGATGTTCTGGAGAGCTTTGTTAAAAATAACCAATGCGTGTCAATTCCATTTGGGGCTGTTTGGCGAAGTTATAAGCAACAGCAGAGGCACAAAAGTTTTCTACGGTCTCAGTAAGTCTGTGATCTGAGAATTGGAAAAACTAATACACAATTCAGTCAGGAGAGAGAGGTTTGTGGCCTTAAAATAAAAATGACAACCATCTATCCTGTTTAAATATAGTCTATTTAAATTTTATTACAAGTTGAGTTTTGCAAAATAAACTTCTGCTTTTAATCTCTTTACAAACTGAAAAATAAAAGACATATTTTCACTTCTTAATTCAGTCCAGGCAATTCTCTGCAAAGCAAATAGCCATTCCATATTTTTCTACCTCAGCCCCAATATATATGATTACCTTTTCCTCCTCTTCAAATTAAAAAGCCTAAAATGAAACTAGCTTAATGTCCATTCAGACAGAAATGCAAAGCAGGTAGATGTATACTGACTGCACTTTCACAACTTTTACTGAGTTTAATAATTAAACACCATTATAGCACCTTTGATGCAGATAAGAAGGAAACTTGTACAAAATAGTTGAGGAAGGGATTGTTTTCTGTTGTAGCTGATAATGTCCTAACGTTAAAATGGATTTTTTTTCCTGGGGATATGTGTAAACTTGTGTGGTTTTGTACAAAGGACAGGACTTGGAGAAGCCCTAGGGCTCACCCTAACTGTCCGCTCTAAGCAAAGGCAGCGTGAGCTCAGGGCAGTGCAGCGGGCGCAGACGTGGGCCTGTGCTGAATACTTTTGAACTCCTACCCTGCCGCTTACTAGGAACTGAATGTAAGACGAGGCACGGGGCCAAATCCTTTAGCCACCCAAGAAGAGTGGTGCGTACTATAATAGTAGTGTTTGCTTTTATGAATGTTTTTAACGTAACTGCAGTCTGCAAAATCGCAGTTACTCACTTCTGAACAGTGTTTTCTAATTATACAATAATTCACTTTAAAGGTCAAATACGACTTGCTGGTTATTTTTAAGATAATCATAATGTGGTTTTCTTCTGGAAGTAATGTTGATTTGTAAGTAGAGAGGTATTGTAATCCTTACTCTGTTAAATAAACAGAGGTGAAATAGTGTGAGATAGAAATAGAACCAAACAGCAACTGTTTGTTTTTACATGCTCTGATCATCAGACTGTAATCAGTCATCACTTTCAATCTGCTGCTATATTTAGACTGAAAAATCTTCCTGGTCCTTCCGGGTTCACGGAGGTGTTTGTGTGTTGCTTGTACCCCTCCAAGCTCGTGTTTCCCTGAGGGTGCTGGTGAGGATGCCTGCGTGCTGAGCAGCCTGCCTTTCAGAAGCTGCCGTCGGCGGCAGTGCCTGGGAGATGGGTGCTGCATGATCTATTGCTCTTTGATACCTGTAATGAGCCAAGGAGGAAGAAAAGGTGAAAATGATGTTTTGAGAAATGTGCATGAACTCCACTGCTGCGTGTTGCTTGTTCTTCAGTGGAGCTCTTTCTCAGTAGTTCTTCTCCTAACTATTTCTTCAAGTCTGTTTTTCTGCAGTTCACCTTTAGTACCTAGTGCTTTGAAACTTGTCTCTTACTCAAGACTCTTGCAGCTTTTATTTTGATAGAAGAAAAGATAGGAAATCCAGCATGCAGGCAACACATTAATGGAGAACTCACTTCTCTTATTTTTTTAGTAAGATACTTGTCTGCTCTTAGCTGAGAGCTGCCAGACCGGGGGAGCCAGAGAGAATGTGAAGGATATGTGGAAGCAGTTCCATTTGTTTAAAAAAGAAAATCAATTAAAGCATTTCTTAGTACATACTCCTTCCATTGATCCTAATGATATCCTGGTAGTTCAATATGAAATCAGAGCTCCTGGAATTTTGCAGACTGGTACATATAGCATTGAAACTCTTTCCACCTCATTCCTATTATCTAAATTACAGCTGGAATTTGCAAAGATTCAGGCTCCTGATCTAGCAGCAGTCATGAATGCTCTTTGCTCCTGCTGATGTCACTGCTAAGAATGCATGTTATTTGGATGTTGCAAATTGCAGTGCCTTGGGATGTCTGTAATGAACTGGGAAGTAAGAAGGTGAAAAAAGTAATGTTGGGAGGCTGGTAGTGCTGAGCATTTTGTAGGGGTCCTAATTTTACTAGTGTTGTTCTCTTGATGTGCTAAATCAAAGGTAGACTGTGGTGGTGTGTTATGTCTTATTATGCATATGTGTAAATACATCAGCACTTAAAATGAAATCCAAAATTCCACAGTGTAGAAACAAACAAAAATAATTTGCCTGTGTTTCAAGGTATATATAGCTTCTTTTAATCCTGACCTGCAGAAATTTTGAAGATATGGTAAATTGCATTCCATGAAAATGATGTGGGCTGTTGCCAAGCACCTTAGGTCTGTTATGTTTTTGGGTTTGGGTTTGTTTTGGGTGTTTTGGCTTTGGGTTTTTTTTTAATTTAAATGAAGGTTGGGGGATTGTGTTTTTCGGGATGCGTATATGTGTCTGTGGTCTTTTAGTATTGAAATTTCAGAGTTAGGCTCCTTAAACCTGCAGCTGATCTTGATGAAGCAGAACTTCTAAGACATTACAGCATGGCTGGAAATGTTTTGTAAGGCTGGGTTAGCAAGCACCAGCACATCCATTAAATGAGGGCAGTGACTTTCAGAGCACTAAAAATACGGAAAACAACACTGACTTGCCATACTGGGTCTCACCAGACTTTTTCTAAAGTACCTATAAGATTCTTGGATATTTTAAAAATCGGGTCCTTAAACTTCTAAATAAAACTTGAATCCAAAACAGTAGAGATGCGCTAAGATAAAACGTGGTTTTATATGTTTTCTGCTTCCATGCGTCTTGGTCATTTTTTCTTGTCCTGGATATTAAGCCAGGTCAATGTTGATGTTATGGGGCTCTTGCTTTTGATTATTTTCGCTGTGTTCATGTCATGGTATTTACAATTTTCCTTGTACAGCCTGTCCTCGTAGTAGGCCCTTGGGCAGAGCCACTGTGCCCTTCTAGCTGGTATCCCGTAAGAACGTTGCAGAATGGGCAGGGCTTTTTGGGTTGTGCTAAAAATAGCACTATACACAGTATTGTGCTAATAAAGCAGTTCATCAGTCTGATATATAGCAGATGCTTTGAGAAAGAGCCACCTCAAAGATCTCAGAATTAAATAACACATTTCTGTGTTGGTTGTTCCAATGGTTTTCTTAATACAAGAACATTTCTGTTGTCAGGGAATTATTAATTTCTTTAGTGCGTTTTTAAGCCTTTAATTATATTAAAATATTAGCTGTTGTAATATTTGAAGTTTAAAGACCTTGTACAGTCATCATACTTGTTGAAGGGAAGATTAAAATAATTTTGGTATTTAGATATTGTAATTTTCCTGTATTCTTTGAGTAAATATGAGAAATGGTAGGCAGGTGGGATTCAATTAAAAAAATAGAACTTGACACTTTTTGCGCTGCACCAGGGGAAGGCAGTCAGTACAATATACTAATTTAGAAAGCCTGTGTTAGTATAACATATTTATTTGGTGCTCTTAAAATTTTTTTCTTTTTTTCCTCTAGAATTTCTCAGCTTTGAGTGGATGATGCTTTAAGGTGACCTACTTATGTTGTTTGCAATCCTAGTGATACAAACCTGATCCCACAAAAAATACAGAATGCATATACTGACCTTTTTCCAAGTAGACCTTTCATTTTCTTATACTTAGTAGCAAGTTTCCTCCCCAGCATTTGTCAAATTGTAATGCAGTCAGCCGCTTTTTCCCTGTGTTGTTGGAACTTGCTGTTTTACTTACGATTCAATAGAGAACAGGTAAGTTAACGCTTTCCCTAAGTCCTAGAAAGAGAGTCCTAAAGTGGAAGAAAATTAAATAAAACAGGAGTGCTCTTTAAATACCAGAAGATTTAGAAATAAAACCAGTCTTCACATTACCCTGAATGGGGCCACAGGACCAAGAGCATAACTTCTTCAGTAGTGGAGGATCATAGGTCAGATTTCATCCCAGAAATTTTTATTCCTAGAACATAGGGAGGAAGGCGAATTTCTTCACAGGCAGCAAATCTCTGCTGTCAAGCTTAGGATAGAGGATGAAGCAGTTGCACAACTGTTTTCCACAGAAAGATTCATGCTCCCTTTTGCCTTCATGTGGCATAAGCCTCTCTTTTCTCCCGGCGTTCCTGGGAGCAATGCACTTTAGATTTGTTGGGTATGTGGTACCCTTCCCAGCGGGGTGCGGGAGGCTATCTGCAGATGTTGAACATCATGCCAGCCCTGTGAAGTGCTTAAATCTCTTCCCAAGGGCATAGATAGTCATAGAGGTTAAGTGCTGTGCCTAAGGTCATAAATGAAGGCAAAAGCCAGGGAAAAGTTGGCTGCTGGCTGGCCCTGAGATGAAGATGGGAGCTCCAATGGACCTCAAGTCAGCTCAAGGCCCTTCAGTGAGACCATGAGTATTGAGAGCCTTTGCTGTAGTACCCAACTCCGAGTTTGCAGAATATTTTACCCTTGGACTGTGGTATCTTTTGGTATTTGGCTCGTGGTTGGACCTGTGTCTTTTGTTCTTCACTCTTTTTTCAGTCTTTTCCCCTTTGCAGCCTCATGTACTAGCTCTGCTGAAGGGTGGTGTCGAGGTGCAGCTCCGTGCCATGCTTGGAGCAGGAGGGGAGCCCTGCTTAGGGGCATGCCTTTAGGCTGGGCTGTACCACTGCAGGTTGTCCCCATGTCCTGCCCGGCCTCCCCAGCCATGCTGTCTGACTTTCCGAGAGGTGCCTCTGGCTGAATGCTGTGTTACATGTTGGCTATAATGCCTGGCATGGTTGGATGCCCATCATGAGATGCCCGTCACGGGATTGATCTCTCCGTGATAGGTGCTTTGCAGTCCCTGGAAGTAGATGTCTCTTGAGACACCTTGCATTAAGAGTTCAACAGCTGGTTGTTTTGAAGACTTGAAAACCTCCATCCATAGACTGGGTGCAAAATACTCCATGTTGACTTTTGAGCAGAGACTGAGGATGTCT
Source organism: Pygoscelis adeliae (assembly GCF_000699105.1). Taxonomy (NCBI): domain Eukaryota; kingdom Metazoa; phylum Chordata; class Aves; order Sphenisciformes; family Spheniscidae; genus Pygoscelis; species Pygoscelis adeliae. Next base: position 1,480,138 of record NW_008825566.1, on the reverse strand, counting down.
GTGGATGTTTGTGCTGGGGGTGAGGAGGGGAGGCAGGGAGCCCAGCTAGCGGAAGCTGCAATGGACTGTCATGGTGAAATTCTTCTGCTGCCTTCTCTTCTAATTGTCTGTATTATCACATCGTGAGATTACTTCAGGCTTGGGAGGGAGAGGAAGGGTGGAGATTGTAAACAGGAGCCAACCTGGGGCGTATTTAGTCTTAAGCATCTACTTTATTGGTAGCTGTATATTGCTTGGAGACAGGTTTACAGACACCTAAGCAAAAGGTTTCCAGTGGGGTTGTGAAATGATGCCCCTGCTTTATCTTAGAGGTGCTGAGCACCCACTGCAGACTCAGAAAGTGTAGGGCTTTTTTCACAACATGCAATTATGTTAACAAAATAAAAATTTGGTCTCCTTTCCCTGTGGAGCTTCACCATGTATCATGTGAGAAGACCTAGAAAAGATGGTCAACACAGCATACAGTTGACAGCAGAGCCTTTTAAAACTCTGATCTTCAATGTGATGTAAAAAGATAAAAGTGAGGTGACGTAGCTGCCCTGAGCCAGATGCTTATCCAATAATGGACTCCTCGCAGTATTGTAACCGGGCCCCTCTGTGGAAGGGTCTGCATTGGATTTCAGAGCCCGCACCCCGACACACACATCGCTACCTACCTACTTTTTGGGGAGCGTGTTGTCTCCTTAGGCGATAAGGACATGGAAGAAACTAAGTATGCAGCATACAGGACAGGCTAAGTGGAGTTCTGTAGAAAAAAAGCCAGCTTAAAACAAGTTAAAAGCCTTAAGTTGCTGGGTCCTGCAAGTCAGGAAGGGGGTGCGGGGCAGGGCTGAGTGCACTGGTAGCATCCCTTCAGAGGAAGGGTGGGGGATGTGTAATTTTTAGAGGCTTCCTCATTCTGCGGAAGTACCAGTGAGGGAATCTTCCCTGAGGAACAAGATTCATCCTGTAAACCTGTGCTGTCTGCAAGTCCCAGTTGTCTTTCGAAACATATCCTGGAGCCTGTTTCATTATGCAAGAGACTGTTTGTCTGACAGCCTTTGTGCAGGGTTTGGTGTTTTGGTTTTTTTCCCCCCCCTGAAGTTGTGTAGGATGTTGTGTGGTGAACTCCCAGTCTGTGTGCTGTTACGCACTGGAAGGGATCTCACAGTGAAAGGAGCAGGATTTAAATTGATGGCATAACATTTCCCCTCTGATCCTGTGTGCCTCGCCGCCCCCGGAGGAGATCGGGTAGTTCTGAGTTCAGAATGAGCCTTTGCACCAAGCTGCAAATCATCTGCACGGGGTTTCATTAGCCGCCTTCCCCATCTCGCTGTCTCCATGACGGCAGCCTACTTCTGCATTATTTAGGAGAGATTCCCTTAGTTAAAAAAATCAATTAGCAAAAGATAACTGTTTCCAGTGTCGAGCTTCCCTTCCCTCCCCCCCCCCCCCCCCTCCTTGTGACTCTAATGGCATGATTGCATTCATGCTTGTCTTGTCTTTATGATGGGGTGCTAGCAACTGACCTTGATTAAATGACCTGTAAATTATTGGCCACATAGGAGCAATCCCTGATCTACTGGGCAGTTGATGGCTTGAGTGCCTCTACCTAGGGAAAGGCTTTCCTGGCCTCAGTCAGAGTAATGTTGAAATATGAGATAGCATTGCTTGGGTGCCTTCATTTTTTATGTGTAGGGGGGAACATTGTAAGGCACCTCTTCCCTTTAGAAGTTGCCACTTTGTATTTACCTGCAGTCATAATAATAAAATGGCAATTCAGATGGCAGTGACGGTTGTTTTCTGATCTCTGGAGGCATGAGGCTGCAATATAGAATCTGTAAATCTGGATCATCTAATTTTGAGCTAGCCTGAATAGCAAGTGGATGGTGTACCTGGAGTGTCCATAGCAGGATGGCTCCTTCCATCTTCTCCCTAAGCAGCTGATCTGGCTGTCATCTCGGGGATGATGCTGTACTAAAATTGTGGGTCTGGTCTGCAGTTAGCGTTTCCAAAATGGTAACGGTGGCTCAGCTGTGGTTCAGGTGTTACTTCCCATACAGATGGCTTCAGGGGCAGACTAGAAGCAACTGTTTTCAGTGATTCAGGCATGAGCTCCTTTACTACTCACTGTTTATTCACTGCAGTGGAGATATTTTCCTTTGAAACACTCAGACTTTCAGTCAGTATTTCTGCTTTAAATGTTACAGATTTTTTTTTTTCTCCTGCCTTATGAGCTTAGAGCCCTCTGAATAATTCCACTGATTTTGGTATGGAAATTGTGTTTGGAGAGCAAGTGTGAACGCCAGGTTCTTACAGCCCTGGCTTTGGTGTCAACAGGCAGGATAGCAATTTGCCAGTAGCCCCTAAGCTCTGCAGGGAGGGGAATAATGCGAATCACTGAAAAAAGTGTAGGATGTGCAACAAAGCCGTCTGCCAGAGACGGGTGCTAACTCAGGAGGTTGCATTGAAGAATCTTCTGGAAGACGTTTAATTGATTAGGTTTTGTTACATTACTGAAGAGCAAAGTCTGAATGCAGTCAAGTAATGAATGGCATATTGATAAGAAATTCAGAGTGGTATTGTTTTTCATGGGTTTCCCTGACGGTTTCTATGGGGACAAAGACGCATTTCCCGTCTGAGTGCTGCTGCTGCCCTCTGATTGCACTTCTGTGGTTTCATTCACCAGTAATGGGAAAGCATTCATAGGCAGAATAGCTTCCCCTTTTTAAATAGCCATGATTCAGGGTTGTATTTTTTTTAATGCATTAGGCTAATGCAGTGTTTTATCAATGATCTGATAGATGCATAATGCTCTTTTTCCAAGTGCTTATTCAGGGTCTGCATTAAAACTTGAAATTATGTACTGTAATTACGTAAGCCTTGACAAAAGTCTTTGTTGCCCTGCAGTATGTGTACAAAGTGATTCTCATCCAGCTTTGGCAGTAGCTTACATTTGAACTTTAGGGATTAATTTTGTTGCAACCATTTGAATGGTTGAACTCAAATGCTGATGCATTTGGAAACCTTTTTCTCTTGTGGGGGTCCTTCAGTTGACTGATGTGAGTTAATTATTTAGAGAATGAGAGTTTTTTAGAAATGTGACTTTTAAAAAAAAAAAAAAGAATTATTTTGGTTTGTCCTTTTTCTGCTCTCTGATGGGAGGCACTTCAAAGCTGATTGTGATTTCACATCTCAGTGTTTGGTTTTGAGTCTGTCCCTTGCCTGCCAAATGTCGAATTGAGGGTTGTCCGATTACTCTGCAATTGGATACACTCCCCCCCTTTGCTGTGGAGTTTCTGTATTCTCAGAAACTACTTGCAGTTTTGAGGGTCTGTTTGTTGTTGTTGGCTTTTATTCTTTTTCCTGGATGTTCGATTTCAGTGCTTCCTCTGAGAGAGAGTGTGTGTGGGAGAGAGAGATTGCTTCTCATCCAGTGTGTCTCTGCATTTCTGTGTATTTAGACTCCTCTCTTTCCTGTTCCACTCCACCCCCCGCAAAAAAAAAGCCCTCTGGCTTGCAGAAAACAGGGTTCTTTTAGCCAATGCTTGAAATGTGGAGGAAGGGGAGGCCAGCCAGAGCTGGAAGCTCTTTCTCGCAGAGATGGGGTGCTGCGTGCTGGGAAATAGCAGCTTCTGAGCCAGGCTGCTCCTTTTTGATTGCCTGAAAAAACGTGAAATGACTGTAAAAAGGGGAGTGAGACTTGCTGTTTACACCTGTGTATTACCGAATTGTAGTACGATTACAGACTGTGTTCTGTATGCGAGGCTGAGGTATGTGAAGTCATCCATCACTGGTGAAAACAGGCTGGAGTGGGTCTCCCCAGCTCCAGTACTGGCTCGCGGCGAGGGGTGCTGGCAGAGCCGAGCCAGGGCCCTTGGCAGCAAAAGCTTGTGAGTGCTTCTGTGCACCGGCTGTGTCAAGCAGGCAAGCCGCCATGCTGGCGAGCCCTTCCCTTACTCCTGTGCTCTCCTTGCTGGACGGATGGAAACCTGCGTTGTCACCTTCTGCAAAGAGACCCGACCTTACAGATGAAAATGGGAACACCCGAGTTGCTTCTGGTGGTAATTGGGAGGGGGAGAAAGTCACACTGAGGCCGTGTACCTGGCAGTATGCGCTCAAGAGATGCAGCTCCTGCAGTTTGCGAGGGAAATGTGTACCTGTGTGGAGTGGCGTGTCCAGTGCCGTACCTGTGCTGGAGCACCGCCTCGTTGCAGAAGAGCCATTTCACCACTTGTACCTTATACACGAGGGTGTTACTGATTGAGAGTTTCGGGGCTGGCGAGGAGGGAGGAGGAGGACTGAAGGTTGTGTTTTTGTTTAATTTGGGACCTTTTGTTTCCTCAAAGCCTGTCAAGTCAGTAGGATGAAAAACCTCGTTTGAGTATTTGCTTCATTTGGCCGCAGCTTATGGAGGAGCATGCAGATAAGGGCCAGCTGTTGCTCCATTTGCTTGCTTAAACAAAACCCTCTGTAGCATGCGCGGAGGGCTGCAGGCTGCAGCACCTTGCAAGGAGAGCAAGACAGGGATAAGGCTTTTGTATGCTGCTTCTGTTTTATTATCAAGAAATGATTTCTCCTGTCGATGAATTTTGACACACCTTGCAGTCTGCTCTTTGTGGTTTTGTACTGCGTCCATTGTAGAAAATAAGAGATTAGGGAATTCCAATAATCTTATGTAATATCAAATCTTCTCATTGAACTGTTTCTCTAAATTTGGCAACTCCCAGAAATGTAAAATAGGATGGGAGAGTAACAGTGTTTCCCTGCGCTGTTGACACTGGGATGGCAGGAGAGCGTGTGGGGGGGGATGAATTCCCTCCTGTAAGTTGCTTATAAATAGCATGC
>NW_008825566.1:1467156-1475292 GCF_000699105.1 Pygoscelis adeliae | reverse complement strand
AATGAGTCGATGCTTTCCTGTCTGGCAGTTCAGTGACTTAATGCATGTTTGAGTAGCTGGCCTCACTGTTTTATTGCTACACGTACTTTTCTGTGGAAAAACTGAGGTGGGCAATGCAAATGGAACCACAACTCATGTCCCTGGCTTCCCTTTTATTTCCTCCTCTCTGTTCTCTGCCCTCCTTAGTGTGGTTTTTTCTCTGGGTGTTTCTCCTCGCTGCTCTTCCTATGCTGTGCAGGTGCAGGAACATGTTGAAACTGAACATGGTGAAAGGACTCTTCTCTAGTCGCTCTCCTGTTTTGGACCTTCTGAGCTGTGTACAGAGGGAAGTTGCTGTGGTCTTGATAATTGTAGTGAAGTTTCTCCTTGCAGCCAGCTTCCTGTGTGAGGTATTGCTGCTGTAAAGTATTGTTTTGAGCGCTAGCGAGGGGGTTGTCCATTGCCAGGAGAAGTGCTGTTAGGCTGGCGATGGGTAATTAATCAGGAAGCAGGTGTGTTGCGCAAACCTCATCAGCATCCGCACTGGAGGAGAAAACACTGGCCTATTTAAGGAGAGAAGGAGCTGCCTTGACACACTGTGCTTGGGAGCCAGGTATTCTGAATTCTGTATTTATGACTTCCTGATTTGAGGCACGTTGCCAAAGGGGCTTTCACCTCTGCTAGTAAACGTCTCTAGCTGTTGAAAAGGTCCAAGTGTCATTATGAGAGTTTATGGCACAGTTGCCTCTGGAGTACTCCACGGAGTAAAATGCTCTTCTGTTGGTTCAAAGAAGATAGCGTTGAGCTGCCCTGGAACCAAGTCTAAGCCAAAGCTGACCCAGCTGTCTTTTGCAACTCGAGCCCGAGCAATGTTGTCTTCAGTAAACATTTAAGAAACAGGGCTCTCCTTGTCTGTTTTAATGCCTGTTAAATGATGTGCTTCAGTCAAGAGATGCGAGTTCTGCTTTCTGGGACGAAGTTCAGTCCCTGCCTGTGAATGTCTGTGGTATGGGAACATGGCCATGACACAGGGCTAAGAGTAATCATATGGACTGGTGAGTTGATGGACGAGGACAGTAATACCCAAAGTTGAGTTACAATCCCGAGTTGTTGAAAAGAAAGCCTGCAGTACTGCTAGATCACTCTTCCATCCAGAACCACTGGACAAGTCCTGTTGCGTTGTAGTGATTCTGCTCTCAAAACCAATCATTGCTGGCAAAGAGTCTAAAGGGTAATTGGTAATCCTTTTAGATGCCTTTAACAGGCACAGATTTTTAAATATAGTTACAGATGCTAGCAGTGAGAATTAAAAGGAAAGAAAGGCTATGCTCATCTAGTGCTATGACAAGCAACTAGGCATCATTTTTTCTGCTCCTGTGTGATATCTATAAGGGAAGAAAATTCTTGCAGAGATAATTACTGCAGCACAATGACAAGTTCACGGTGCTTTGCAGGCAGGAGTTCGCAATCTAGATAAGGCATCCCTGTCATCTCTCTGCAAGCCCTTTGCTAGCCTCTCTGTTCATTCCAACGTGAGGAGCTCCTCTGGTTCAGCTGGGTAGATAAGTTTGCTGTTAACCTTGGTGGTGTTCAGCTCAGCTGATCTCCCTTTGCCCAAAGGTCTATTTAGGAAGACTGAAATCTGTTAAAATTGCTCTTCCTTAATGCTGGGATAAAGAAAAATGTTGGTTGGTCAGAGAGATCATTTAGGGTCAGAGTGACCATTTTATTCCTGTTGAACCTTGTGGAATTACAGGTGCAAGTAACGGCTCACCAGTGTGAAGGTGTCAAAATAACTTTGTCTAGTTGGGGCTAGGCTTGTATTTGGGCATGAGTCCTACACAGATACATTAGAGTGCAGCCAACACAGAGAAAAGCTTGAGGTTTATGCCTCCTTTTGGAAATCATGTCTATGTAAAATTTACCAAACACATGAATATGGCAATTACTTTTATCTTTTTAAGGCCTTACTAATGAGTTTACTGGACATAACTGTATTTGAAATCTTGTAGGTGTGTGTGTGGCAATATTCCTTACATGTCTCTAAGATCTCTAACCAAGATCTCTAACCAGTATAGAAGAGACAGTATCAATTATCTGTAACAAGTGCTGTAAGTGGGATTTTAAACTGATGCACTCCTGCGGTTGTTGAATTTTGTAGGGTATTACTATTATAACCGTGTAATTGTAACAGTCATGAATTTGTGTTTTGATGTTTGCTTACCTTGATGGTTTTGGTCTTTTTGCCTGCAGGACTAGAGTGAAATTGGAAAGCCTAGAAGATGCTTATATTTTAAGAGGAAATGATGACTCTCTTTCTGATAAGCATGGATGCCCAGCCTATGTGAGTCCAGAGATCTTGAACACAAATGGCAGCTACTCTGGCAAAGCAGCGGACGTATGGAGTCTAGGTGTCATGCTTTATACCATGCTAGTTGGACGCTATCCTTTCCATGACATTGAGCCTAGTTCCCTCTTCAGCAAGATCCGTCGTGGGCAGTTTAACATTCCAGAAACTCTATCCCCCAAGGCAAAATGCCTCATACGTAGCATACTGCGTCGGGAGCCATCGGAAAGGCTGACTTCACAGGAAATTCTGGACCATCCATGGTTTTCTACAGATTTTAATGTATCGAATTCAGGATATGGTGCTAAGGAGGTATCAGATCAGCTGGTGCCTGATGTCAACATGGAAGAAGACTTGGACCCATTCTTTAACTGAGCACAAAGACTGGTGTTCAGAAGGTACACAACCTGGAGATGGACACATGAAGGAGCCCTTCCTGACCATGTTAAATCATCCTGCATCAGCCTAGCTTGGTAGCAAAAGACACTCAGAGGTCCTTGAATTGAGAAGGAACCTCCACCAGGAGCTAATATAACAAATGTAGCATGGGGACAGATTGGGGGGGTGGGGGGAGCTTGCTATCAGGTTAGATTGATTTGGAGGAGAAAAGGCAGCATGGAGCAATTGTAGCTTCTCACCTTTTTGGAGCCAAGGAGACTGCACATGCCAATTCTGGTGCAGCTGTATCACTCCCATTTCTGTTCCATTAAAAATAGTGGTAACTCACGACAAATAGAAACTTTTTTGCCTCAGCTCACATCTTGGCATCGCACTGTTAGATATTTAACTTCAGCCATGATTCAGGGAAAGTACAATTGGCTAACATTTTTTTTAATCAGATGTCTAATAATTAATGGGATTAATTTAAGAAAAAAATTAGGTGCACAAAGGCGGACATGAAAAGTGGGTGCTAAAAACAAACAAAATTTCAGTTCATGTCTCTTGATAGCTATTTTCAACTCATTTCTTCTAAATAAACTACTTAATATTCTTGTCAGGAAATGACATTTTAATGCTTTGTTCCCTTAAGGGGAAGTAACTGTCATTTAACAAGCTGTTCTGTTTTGTGTCAAATGGTTTGTTGCAGGAAGCTATTATAACTCGAACTTCCAGATGCATTACTGCTATAATAGGGAAAAAAAAGAAGAAAACTATATAATTTTTTTTTTAAAGATATGAGATACTGGCTTCCATATCTGCCATGCTGCACGTATATGACTAGAGAGGGCAGAAAGCCCTTAATCGTGTCTTTATCTGAGAACCGATCTCTTCTTTAACTGACTGGCCCAGGTGTAAATAGAGGGGTCTTTATTATTGAAGAAGGGTATTGTGGTTTTTTTTTCTTTGAATTCCTCTCAACTTGGGAAAAGAATTGTTTGGGTTTGATTTTTGTTTATGTCCAGAATAAGAAATAAGAGGGTATTAATAAGCTGAACATTTATATTACAGATATTCCTCTTGAAACATACACAGTAATATGCACCTTTTGTATTGTCAAGACTTATTCTATTTATTGAAGAAAATGTCACAGTAGTGATGTATTAAGCCAGTACTTCAATTACGGGTTGACTTGGGATGACATGTTACATGCTGTAGTTAACACACTTCTTTTCTGTTCAGGTATTTCTGTCCCTAAATAACTTTTTATTTAGCTTCTTTTTCTAGATAGCTTTATTTGATTTAGACTGGCAAATGTTTTTATTACTGCTTTTATATTGCTGTATGATATTGAAATCTCTTGGCATAAATATTTGTGTTTCCAGTACCTCAGTTGTTCTGATATTACTGCCTGTATACGTTTTGTGAAGTGGTCATGTTTTTTGGGTAGGTACATGTGGACTCTGTAGTATGTAAATGTTACTTGAATTTGTGCTTAATTATAGTATGTGGCATGTGCGTACAGCTACTTGGCATTTGACGTATGGATGCTATTTGCCTGCCTTGCAGGAAAGTTATGGTCCCACTCTCAAGAGGATGTTTCACAGTTCTTTATCAAGAGACAAAGCTAGCTGCAGCTGACCTGCCTTGGTTCTATTTTGGTAACTAAGAATATAAAGGAGTAATGTTTTTACACTCTGAAGATGGTGCTGTGTCAAGAAGGACTTTTTTTTATTTTATAAGTACCTTATAGGAGGAAAGATTGGTGATGTGCATGGTGGGGTTTTACTGCCTCTGGTGCTTTGTCATGTATTTGGTTTAATGTTTTTGTCCTAATCTCTTCAATAAATAAAATTGTGCATATTTAACTAAACTTCAGTGGTGAACGATGTTCTTACTGAATGTCTGAGGTGCTGCAGGTGTTCGCTCCGTTAGGATCATTTAGCTGGTATTTTTTGTGCTGCTAACAAGCTCTTGCCAGACCTGTGAGCCTTGTCATCAAAAATTTTACTGTTTGCTATGAAAGAAATTGGCTTTTATTTTGTTTATTTTCTTTTGGCTTGTCCCTACCACTTATCAAGCCCATTTACCTTTTTCGGGGAGGGTATTGAAATGTAGTGAGAACTATGTCCTTTTGGTGATGGGAGGCTCTTTGGCTGATGGAGATACCAAAATGGAGCAAGCTGGCACTTGCACTTTCCAAAGTCCTAGAGAAATGTGCATCTTGCATTTGCACCTCAATTCCAGAAAGGATGGATCTGAAATAGCACCTCCTGATTTATTCTCTTTTATTTAAGGCCAGGTTCTGTTTCTGTCATACATCTTGGATAATAATTAATAGACGCAGGTAGTGAGATCATGTAGAAGTGCATATGGAGTAATAAGGTGCTTTGTGAACACGAGGCAGGACACATGAATCCTGGTCCATTAGGAAAAGACCATTTGAATTGGGTTTTGATTTGAACCAGGATGCAGTCTGTTTTCAGCAGTTCTATGGTTTGAAAAAGCTACAGGTGGCTGATGATCACCCCTAAAGAAACCCCCCAGCCCCAAAACTCTCCACTTCAGAATAAGAGTACTGCACCAAAACTGCTAGCACAGGGATTACTGTCAGGCTGGCTAACTTTGTGCTATGTGATTTCATCCTAGGTAATTCCTGGCATGTGTTGAATATTTCAGTTGGTAAATTGAGAATTAAAACCATTGATTATAGCACCAACCAGAAATGTTATTAACATGTAGAAACACTTGAAGATCATTTTTTAAATGATCTGTATGCCTGCAGCCAAAGTTTAAATTACTTGAAACTCTTTCAAATCAAACTCCCACAATAAATGTGCTTTATAGAAAAAAGCAGATTGTAATCAGTCAGAGAGAGAAGGGGAGGGGGGAGTGCTGAGGATTTCCCTCTTCCCCACTAAAACTTATGTGAACGGCTTCTGTTCTGTTTGGGTGGAAGTAGTTAGACCTTATTTTACAGCAACCTGCATGCTTGCTTTTTCACTGCCAGTAATTATATGAAAAATTCAGCTGACTAATGATTGCTCATTTGCAGTGAATTCTTTATTCGAGGCAAAAGCTTTCTTGGTGTTGCTGCGGAGGAATCCTTTGGCAGCTGAAGTCAGCTATATAAAATGCTGAAGGGGTTCCTTGTTCTCGGAGCTTCCTCATCCCTAAAGTGAAACCTGAGAGGGGGATCTGTGATTCAAACAGCTGATTTCTGGCTCTTTTTTTATTCCTGCTTCAGAGGCGCTGTTAGTGGAGTACGGGTATAGCACTGCTTGCTGCAGAAATGCCTCGACAGCTTGTTTAGCGTTGCTTGACCCTCGATTTGGGTAGCAACTGCAGTGGGATGCAGGGTTTTGCTGAGCAGAGAGTGCCGGATGGGCTCGGCTGCATCCCAGTCCTGGGGAAAGGGATGATTTCACAACTGTGCAGGGTGAAAAGCCATGTCTACAAAAAACCCCAAACATTTCACAGAATAGGACCCTATGGCAGACTTTGGGAGCAGAAGCCCCCCAGCCCCTCTGTCTCCTCTACCCCTCCCAATTAAATTAAAAAAAAAAATAAATTTTGTTGTTTACCACAACATTTATTTTATCAGTGCAGCACTGTGTAATTTCAAGCTATAGGCTTTTGTTCAGGACTGCACAAACAAGTGACAATTATTCCTTTGGCACCATGATGTCATATAACCTGATCCCTTAGCCTTACTGAGGTGTGCATGTGTTATGGGGATAAACAAGTCAATTAAAAATGCATTCTCTTAAAGATGAAATAACCTTGGTAAACCTGTGGTTCTGAAAAGAAAAAATAAAAAAAAGCCCAACCCAAGCCCCTAAAAGCCCAAACCGCACTTTCCCGGCAGTCAGAGAGGAAGGGTATGAAATGTGATGCCAAGGAAAAATTATTGGGAAGGGGAAAAAATAATACTCCTCATCCTGAAATGATTATGTTGAAATTTGGAAATGTATGAGTGAGCTCTGTGACTAATAGCATAATGAATACCAAAAGAATTAGTAATGATCAGTTCTTTATTCTTAAAGTTTTGTCTAAGGTTTCTATGAAAAACTTGCTAATTTAATAAGTGACAGTATAGCTAACAACTTAACCAGCTTGTAACTTTCCTATTCTTTCAGTAGAAGCAAATGTTGAAAATTGGTAACACAATGAGACAAATTGAAATCAAAGTGTAAGTAAAGCGGGGTATAAATGACCTGTAATGTGGTGTAATTCCATTGGAACATGAAAAACAACTGAGGAAAATTTCTTTCAAAAAAAGAAAAAAACAAACCCTTAAATCAGGCCAGTTCTGGCACTGACTTTTGCTTTTCCCAATGTCCTTGATAGTGACATTCTCAGTACCAGTTTCCATGCCTCCATTTCTGCTTTTTTGACTTCTGAATTTAGCCGATTTAGGCTATTTGCTTGAAATTTTGGTTGTCCTGAGATGCCCCCCCAGAGGCCTCTCTAAAAGTTTGAAACTCTAGGCCATATTTGGCTTGGAAAGTTTTAAGTATATTGGTGAATATATGTAAATGTGACGAAAAATGTATTTACAGTGATGGTAGTGTAAATCCTGAGAAATTAATTTCGTATTATTTGCACTGATGTAAATAAGTGGAATTCATTTCTTAAGGGCCTAAATGAGCCTGACTTGTGTGCTGAGAGGTGTCATTTATTCTAGTTATTATTCAATTTAAATTTGTTTAGACTCCTCACGAAAAATGGCTCAGCACAGGAGTGGATCACATTGTTCTAGCTCTCCTGCCTCCTTCGCACAACATCCATAGCCTGCAGGGGAAAAATAAAATAATCTTGGTGTGGCAGCTTGTGGAAAGTAATAGGTTAGCTGCTGCATTTATTTCTGCTCAAGAGATTAAAGTGTAGTTGCAAAGCTGGTGCTGACATCATTTCAAGCACACAAAAAGCTGACGTCAGTTATACAGTATATTGCAAGGTGTTTATCTCCATCTGATTAGGTTAGCAAAACGCATGCTGCAAAGCCAGCACACAAAGAAGGAAATAGTGTGTTTGTCTGCGCTTCGGTACTTGCCCTCTGACACCAGAGTCAGTCCTGGAAAGACTGAAACACTTTGTGCTCGATAAGGCCCCTGTAAAAATCTGTGGAGCTATCATCGGGCTTGACTTTTTCCCATGTTAATCTCCAAACATCAGTGTTAAGCACACAGCTTGTTTGAGGTGGGCGTTGGGCAGCCCCTCCTCGCAGAGGAGTCCAGATCTGAACTTTTGGCCTCCACAAAGCCAATCAAAGTGACAAAGTGAAAAGGGATGTTGTGACACAGCAGTGCAAACGTTGATCTTTCTCTTCTGCAAGCTCATCTAAGTGTGTGTAATCGGTCAGCGAGGAAGGCAGGAGAGCTGCCGCCAGCCGTCGAGTAGCAGGGCAGGAGGCTGCTGGCCCCGCCCGC
>NW_008825566.1:1441499-1467101 GCF_000699105.1 Pygoscelis adeliae | reverse complement strand
GAGAAGCCCGCGGCCATTTTAACCCCCTCGGTGCTGCCTGAGGGGAGCCTCGATGCGGCGGGGGGGGGGGGGGGGGGGGGGGGCGGGGGCCGCCGCCCCCCGCCCCCTGCCCCTGACCGCTGCCTGGAGCGTGCGGGCAGCACCGCGTGCCACCACGGGAGTCAGAGTTATGCTGCCTCCGCTTCCCCTGTCTGCAGGAGTCTGCTGGAGATGTGGAGAGCAGCAATGGAAAACATGTACCGTCCTCCCTTCAGCTGTGACCGAATGTACCCTTAAAAACAAATCCTTCCACCTGTAACTTTAAATACCTGCACTAAGAGGACACCTAGGAATAGCGTGCTCTATGGGTCAAGCCAAGTTCTTCAAGGATGGATGGGGCAGAGGTGGACAGGTGTCTGATTTCTGCTCGTACTCAGACCGAAGTCAATAACCCACGTGTTGTGCTATACAAAGATGGTGTTAAGTGTACGCTTATGTTCTATGCTTACCCTTAAAAGGACAATTTCAGTGTTTACTCTGAGCACCTGGCTTGGATATTTGTGTGTGCTTCCACAAGAGCAGTCTCATTGCTCCATAAGGACCGCTGGTTCCAACCAGTGACCACTTGTCTGATGCAATCCAGTGTTTATTTCTGTCATCTTTTCTTCCAAGTTAGTTAGTTCATTGTTTCTCTCATAACAGTTTATGGTTAAAATTTGATCTAATTCAGTCACTGGAAATAAGGATAAAATTGAGGCATGCATTTTAGTCAGAACTGGAATATCATGGGTTGAAAAAAAAGTTCAGTTTCATGCAGTTATGGTTTAATTTTAAAAGCTCGATATCAGCCTGCTAGAGGAGGGGAGTTCATGCTTACTGGTCACCAATGGGCATTTTATTACTTCATATTTTGTTGTATTCTACTCCCTCCTATGTGTAATCACCATAACTGCAGGTTATTTGTAATTTCTAAGTGTTTGTAATTGCTAATTAAGCGTTTTAGTTTTCACATTAGCAAGAAATGTGCCTGATCCATGGGAACAGCCTCTAGAGCAGCTGTAAGAGAGAGTGTATCTGTGGGTAAAAATTGCAGCTCTTCTGGGTACCAAGTTTCTGACGGGGCTCCAGATGCATTAGGGAAAAGATTTTACTACACACAAACTTTTTATTAGAATAAACGTTGCTTCAAAAATTACATAACGTGCCTACTCTCCTTGGTAGCTCAAATCAAGGCCAATCAAATCAACATGCTCAAGATGAGTAAGTACTTGCATATTTTACCAGTTGTTACTTTCTACAAACTCCATAATTCAGTCAAAGGAACATATCTTGGAAGAGCAATAGCATGATTGCAACAGAGACTTTATGGCAGAGAAAGAAAAAACACCTTTTTTTTTTTTTTTTCAGCATGATGAGAAACGTCGACAAATCTGTTTTCTTGGTACTGTGTAGAATATTGTCTTTGCTCTGTCTGAGGAGCTGCTAACATGAATAACCAGTGATCTCATGTAACCTCAGGACAGCAGCAAGATTTGTCAGAAAGTTAGCAATGTGCTGTCTTTAATTTAAAAAAGGAACATCAGGCAGCATGAAATGCATGATTCAGAGACATCTACCGACTTTTTGCTATTGACTGCAGCTGATAAAACTGGAGAAGTCAAAATTGTCTGATTTCATCCGTACTGATTGATCAGGCCATGAGTATAACCCACATTTTACTGCAGGATGAAATTTTTCCAGGATAAATTTAGCTGTGTGTAGGAAGCGAGGACAAGGTCAAGGTTGCATTTATGTCCTCAGAGCACAGGAGATGCAGAGTGATTGTGCCCTTCCTCTTTTTTTTTTCCTTTCGGAGTAGGCTGTCTCCATAGGTAAAGGTAAAGAAGATAATGCCCTTTGCCCCTTGTGTAGGAGAAACATTGCTGAGCTGTCCCAAATAACTCTGCATGCTGACCTGTCAAGAGCCAAGTTGTATTCTGAGTTCTACTTATTTGCTAGTTGAGCAAGGGGAAGCCTGTGCCTTATTTTTTCCATCAAGTAAGGTAGGATTGTACAACTGATTTTGCAAAATACCTTGAAATCTATTGATAACATACCTCCATGATTTAACAAGCATATCGTTCTGCTCCTTCTACAGTTCTCCTTCAACATCATCACCACCATTTTCTGTAGTTAGTGATACTTAGGGAAATTAAATTTTTAGGTTTCAGATATTTTTGCCTATAAATAAGTAATGAAGACAACAATCATAGCAGATATAGGGTATATTATGCAAGCAATCATAGACTTTTGGTAATCTGTTTTCCTAAATTGCAGAACAAAGACCGAAATCCCTCGGTCATTCTGTTTAGAGTTTTATGTTCTGACTTTTTCTACTCTGCCAATGCACTTTGCTTTTATTTAGGACAACTGTAATTGTGACGTTTGCTACCTTGGGGTTTGTGCTGCTAGGTCACTCAGAGTGCATTTGGAGGCCATCATGGTGAGCACACCATAAAAGTAAGGTAGAAATGCATGTATTATATCCAAAGGTTGTCTATGTCAGAAGCACCAGACTTTTCTAAAGGGTAGAAGGCTTCTCATCTTCTTTCTAATGGTAGGTGGGATTAAGAGACTCTAAATATTGCTGCTCCCATCCATAAGTAATGTTTCTAACACTGTAGCTGTTGGATGCCAATTGTTCAGAGAAGTGGAAAAAAGTGTCTAAACCACATCTTTCAATATTTCTTTGCAACTTCTTGACACCATCAATTTACTGTGAGTTCCAGTCAGCTGAATCAGTAACAGATATAATCCCTGGAGACCTAGGAAAGACCTTCTTTCAGGAGGTTAGTAGAGAGGCTGTAGGCTTTGTTGTCTGAGGTGGAATCATTGTGCTTTTGCTGCAGAACTACACCAAAGACTGTGGTATTTAGGGAAATTTAAAAGCTTGTTCCAAGACTGTTTTCACATCAAAAGGTTACTCTGTCAGAGCACATCGGGGAGGCTGACCGCATTTCTGGAGTCAGTATGGATAAGCCCAAGCTTTGTTCTGCCTCTCATCTCTTAAATCAAGTTCCTCGCAGCAGGGCCGAGAAACCCACTGCCAGCTTTACACGTACAGGGAGGACAAGGACAAGATTCAGACCATCTAATGCTATTGAAGCTGGGAGTTATGGCTTACACAAGTGGAATTTGGGGGTGGGATTTGTCCAGCTAAATGTGACAGCTGTATTTCTCTCTGCTGACTATAAAAGGAGCTCAGTGTCACTAGCTCAGGCATAGATGTCTAAAGTTAGATGGGATTAACCCTCCCTGCTTGCCAGAGCCCCAATTCATTTGCATACACAGAAATGTCTCATTCCTTTTGAGATACAGCAGATATCCAAGGCATCTGCACAAGGCTTGCAGATGTGACACAGGAGCTATGGAAGAAGGACCTCTTGTGAAGAGACAGCTGGAGATGTGGTGGGGTGCCCTCAAGCATCTCAGATGGCAGTGGGTGGGCACGCCTATATGGACATCCATGTAGGGTGGTCCAGAAGACCTTAACGAAGTGGAACCTAAGGTTCAGAACACTATTCTCTCATCAGCTTGAGAGTTTCCTAGGTGTCAATACTTGGGTATCTTTAAAAATGTAAATACATGTGTAATTTATGTGGGAAAATGCTCTCCTTCCTTCTTCAGCAATAGCCACTTGTGAAAAAAGCTTGCAAACGTTGTTGGCCCAGAAGGGTTTCAGGCCAAAGGAGGCCTGACCCTTATGTAATACGTGAGTAAGCACTCAGCCATGGGCACATGTGGGCTGCTTTGAGCCTTTTACATCAAGCAGTTGCTGGACAAAACCCAGAAATAAACCCAACTGCAGAGACAGCATAACTCATCATAATAAAAAATCGTAATGATGAATGTTGATATATCAAGATATACTGGGAGACTGAATAAAAGATGAAGAGCAAATGCATTCATTTACTTTTTATAGCATGCCACTGTTTTATTTTCCTCTTGTTACACCTCCATGTAGGATGTGCACCTAGTGAAATCAAAAACTACAACCTGCTAAGTAGAGAAATTAAATGCTTTAGAAAAGCATTTCCCATTTCTTTCCTTTAGTGTCCACCAGAGGATGTGCTCTCTGGCTCCAGAAGCAGCTGGTGTAGCTCAAATAGCTCATTAAAGGTGCCTTGTGATCCTGTCTGTTGTGTACATGGCCCTTTAACCTGTTTGTTCTTAGACTTTCTCCCCCCACAACTTCCCTCAAAAACAAGTCGCTTTTTATTTGAGAGAGAGATCCGCATGTTGTCAGAGAGGAAGATTCAAATCGGGCACAGCAAAATAAACACAACACTTGCAAATCTCTCTGGTTTTAGGCAGTAGGAAAATGAGTTCCTAGCATTTGCTAATGCTTCTCCAGACAAGTGTGTTCATTAAACAATGTTAATGTTTTTCTTCTCTTAAAAGCCAAGCTATGGTATGAGGCAGCCTTGTGTTTAGCAGTTGCTCACTGAGTAAAAATCCTATGGCAACCAATAAATGGAAGCCAAAAAATGTTGCAATATTATTTTAGAGGACTCATCTGCTTATTTTTACAGTTAGCCTTGCATAACCTTCTGCATTTTTGGACTCTGCCTTATGTAGAATATTTCTTAAAGTTTCCATTTATTTCAGTTGTACACTGCACATTAGGAAAACTCACTTACAAACGAGTCACAAATACTTTCCCTTTACGATGTTATTCTGCCCTTCTGTAACTTATTTATGTACTGCTTTTACATAATATTTATTTGGTGTTATAGTTTTGCTGAGGATCTAACACTAATTTTTTAGCCTGCAAGGCAAAGATTAAAATAGTGTCATGACGGTAGCTTGAAATGTGTCTGTTCCCTGGGATTTAAGCATGGGACACAACAAATGATGTGTGGCTCCCAGCTGATGACCAGAGCTGGGTTTGCAGCTTGAGCCATCCCATACCTATCACAAGAGTGTGTGGGGTTTGGGACAGGTCGTCTTTTTTTTTTTTTCTTTCAGTGCTGTTGTGGAAATGCATGTTTATAAACAAGGAAAAAAAGTCTAATGGTAGATTTAAAATGACATACAAAAAAATCCATTTAGTATCGGTGCAGCTCAGGCGTTTGGTGTATGCCCACCTTTGTATTACCCTGACATAACTAACAGTTATCAGCAGAGTATCAAAGACTACATCTGTAAGATTCGGCCTTGATACAGATATGATGTCCGAGCAATGATATATTTCACTCTCTCCTCCCACAAAAATAGCAACAAAATCCTGGCAGTCTCTTCATCTTTAGCCAACAGTATTGCAGTACATGAATTGCTTGAAGACAGCTCTCTACAGATTGGCTGGTTCATGCCTGATGTTGCAACCCCATCACCCATGACGAATTACACATGTAACTGTTGCAAAATTGTATTCTGAATAAATAAAGGCTTGGAACTTTTTATCTGTCTTTCTTCAGCAAACAGGATCTTATGTAAAAGTGGAGATGGATGAGTTTGCGTGCCTGCGTGTGTGCATAAGGGTGTGCGTGCACACGCATAAATGAACAATCCTAAATGAAAGGGGGGGTGGGGACAGTACCATTCTGCTTCTCACATATCTCTGCACCAAGCTGGATAAGAAGCTGAAGTAGGAAATAGTGACGTATTCCCCAGTTGCTTCAGAACATCATAGCTTATTTCTTCAGCAAGAAGAGCTGGGGAGAGGTTTGGCACTTCTGTAATCTGGAGGTTTGCAACATGCTGTGCCTGCTGTTTGAGAGGGAGGCTGATGCCAGGTGGCAGGACCCTTTCCTTCACCTTTTCAGGAAATCCTTGCCCATGCAAATATACAAGTTTTTAATTGAAAATTTGTGTTACCTTGTGCATATATATAAAAATAACAGGGGAACCAACAAGTTCAGCCCTTGGATTCCTTAAATACCTTCGGGGGGGTTTCAGTCCCCTGAGCTTTAGGTGTCTGCAGGAAGGATGTCTCAGTTCCTGTACAGTTCAGCACAGCCTGTGGAGACTAGAGAGCGATTAATCTCATCCAAAGGAAGACACTGGTATTTGATCAGATGAGTGGCACCGTACACCCACTGCCTGGGAATTCTTTTGTTTTTTAAAACAGGAGCCAAAACATCTAGATCAAATATAGATGGCAACCTTTCAGTCACCAGAAATCAGGAGAGCTGTAGTCTACTTCCAGCCTGACACAAAGTCTAAGAAATAGTCTTAGTCTAAGAATGTAATAATTTACATTCCGATTGGTTTCCATGTGCCTTGAACAAGAACATTAAGCATAGGAAATAAAAGAAGTATGTGTACAAACAGGTATTTTTATACATACAAGTATGCACTTATAGATAATAAGGTGGACTATAACTATTCATATGCTAAGCCTATTAAAATGTGTACTTGGATTGCAAGTTCTTTGGGACAAGGACAGTTTTTTTTCTCTATGTTTGTATATAACAGCATAATAAAGTTTGGATATGCCTAGGACTGGGGGTCCTTCTGACTACTGAAGTAAAACTAATATATAAGAATGGCTGAATAGTTTTAGGATCAAGTACAATATGTCCTATCTTATGAGATCAGCAGCCTCCTATTCTTCAGACAAGGCATCTGTTCTGTTCTAATTGAATTCTTCGAGTTTTTTTTGTATGAAGGGAACAAATTTTATGTATGAACTTTAGCTGCAACTGACCTAATATTGCAAAACCCATTTCTCACAGAACCTAAGCAGGTTTTAACCCAGCTTTTGAAAGGAAAGCAAAATATAATAATCTACTTCAGCAACTGTACTCAGAAGATAATCTATTAATGGTAAATGAAAACAATGGAATAATTTTCTTTTTATGGTCTTGCTCTGAAAAAAGGTCACATAAAAATCTCATAAACTGAGGTATTGTTCGTCATTTTAGATGCTCCCAGTATGCCTTGGAATATCAGTCCAAGAGAAACCACCCAGTATATTTTCTGAAGTTTTTTTTTAAAGTAATAGTATTTTCAGTTATATCCAACACTATGTTATATTACATATTATATTGCTATACTTAAGAGCAAGCAATCACCTTCTTCAGATTTATGAGAAAAAAGAAATAGCAGAAGATTTTTGAAAAGTTTAAATTTACTGGTTTGATAAGCATGGTTTACTGGTTTATAAAACCAAACAAGGTGTGAGAGTGTCAACAGTGATCCTTCCTGATCCACACTGATGTTTTGTGGAGTTCTGTTGGGTTTATTGCTGTTGTTCATTTTGTGAATATATTTAAAAGACGGGTAGATGAGGCGCTTAGGGACATGGTTTAGTGGGCATGGTGGTGTTGGGTTGACGGTTGGACTCGATGATCTTAGAGGTCTCTTCCAACCTTAATGATTCTATAATTCTATATTTATTTATGCTCAGTCCTGACTAGTAGTGGAAATACTGCCAGGAACAAGGCTTTTGTCATGATTGTCATGGTCACAAAGCTCTGGCTGCAAGGTGCCTGTGCTGCCCTAATGAGCTACCCACATTGATTAATCTCTGGCATTTGGACCCAATTTCAAATACTCCAGAGCAAGAATTCTCCGACAGTGTCCTGTGGGCTGCAGGCAGCCTGCCCAGCCCCTGCTTGGGGTCTCAAAGTATCTTCTCCCCTGAAGCCACCATTGGCAGACCCAGGTGGGCATCAGGCTGGAGCTGCCACGGGGATCTCCACAGCTGCACTGCGACTGCAGTAGTGGTCAGGGTGTGCAGGGCTGTGCAGTTTAGGAGAGCCCTGAGAGGCAGTGCTGCAGCATGGCTCAGTTTTGCTACAGATAGTTTCAGGCAAAAAAAAGGGTGGCGAGGGCAAACTCATATCTTCATAAAGCAAAGGTATGTGGCCTTCTGGTTTGTAAACCAGTATGGTGTTTCTTGCAATAGGAAATGCTATTGTAAAGGGATATTGTTGCAAATTGCCTGTACTTAGCACTTGCTGGAGGTTAATGCAATACACATTTACCGATCTGTTAATTGTGGTAGGTTAATTATAACAAAACCCCCTTCTTTCTGGGGTTTCTTTCACTTCATATTTCTCCTCAAAATGAACAGCCTTCATGAAGGGGAAGTTGTGAATTAAGGTGGGAAGAGTAGAGGTTAATTTATTGTTTAAAAATAATTTAATTTTTATTTTAAATTAAAATGTGAAATTAGACAAAGAGGAATGCAGAGCACTCTCTCTTCCCCTCTCACAGCTGGATACGTTCCACCGTCCCTTTGTTTTTGTTGCTGCTGTGTCACTTTCCCCACCTCCCATAGCAATGCACAATTCCCAGGCAGCAGTCAGCATATATAGGAGTTTCATAGGTTCACACATGATGTCTTTTCAGCCTGTATTGTAGGGCTGTCTCCTCTCATCTTTTAACAAAAGCTTGATAGTTCTAGAATTTTTCTTAAGACCTCATCTTCTGGAGTTTTTTTCTTCTGTCTCTGGTTTAAACTTTGGATTTTTGTCTCTTGTGATTGTACAGTAAAGCTAAAATGACGGAAATGCATGAAGTATCTTCAGATGTGTTATTTTTTTTAAAAGTTCACAGTTTTTAAACAACCTGCGTGTGTTTTGGAGGCCTGACTTGTTTGTTATTTTTAGTGCTGAAGCTGAACTGAACTGCAAAAGCCAAGAAATGTTGTAATCACAACTCTAACTACTGTGTTGTAATCTTATTTCATTCAACTGCTGAGGGCTTATATGACCACGGAAAGGAATGCAGCCCTGGCTGGGTACTTTTCCTGTGAAAAAATACTAATTTGTTCCATGCCATCACCATTTTTTGGGGTATCTATTTCCAAGGCCAACTTTCACTGGTCACTCCAGGTGAGATACAGAAGGACAGAACAGGAGACTAAACTTCCCTGTAGTTTCTATACCTCTCAGAAATTATATCCTTTAAGAGCAGTGGGCTTTTAAAATTCTTGTGGTTTAGTGCTTTTAATAATATACATTATTGCTTTGCAGCTCAGTATTCCTCTGCAAAATATCCCAAACGTCAGGAATAGAAGATAATAAGAATGATGCACATTATCAGGGCAATCTGAAAAACACTCAGATGGCCATTTCACACCGGGCACTTCAGAAGTAAGGGTGTTTCACTCCCTAGAACTTGTGATCCTGTTTCTGGCCCATGATATGTTTGGGGTAGCTGTCTTTCAAATTCCACACTTGTGTTTGGAAATAACAGTGCCTGATGCTGAGTTTCACTATCATTTGGGCCATGGTATTGAACAATTAACCATATAATTTTTTAATATTTAATTTCACGTTGTATTTTATATGATTATTTGTATTTATAAATGAGATAGAATTATTAAAATACATTACATGTACGTAAATATTACATATAATTAATAGCATATAGTATACACTATATATAAAAATGTATATATTTATTTATGTATATAATTTGAAATTACTTATGTGTTTATATAAATGTACTTATATACAGACAAAACCAGAGTCCATTTTGTGGTCTTTTCTGTTCAGCTAGGTGAGGAACAAGTTGTTCTCATGCTGCATGACACAGGGGTATTTCATCAGCCTGCTCCTTGTAGTTCCTTTCACATAAACAGGGCTAAGCAGAGTCACCAGTGAGAAAGGAGCAGGTTGCAAATGCCTCATTGCACAGATTTTCCTTTCACACTGGGGAGCTTCAGGGGCAGAATGACTCAGGTGATTGATGGTGTTAATGCCAACAGGAAAAAAGATAAAAATTTGGATGGAAGGAATGCAGCAAACTGGTAAAAAGGACTTCAGTCTCCATAGTCACCTGTCATCTTCCCGATCTGAATCTACCCATTTTGCTCTTCCCTTCCCTTCCCTTCCCTTCCCTTCCCTTCCCTTCCCTTCCCTTCCCTTCCCTTCCCTTCCCTTCCCTTCCCATCCCATTTCTACCTCACGTTTGCTCCCTTTGTGCTTCCTGCTGTCCCATGAATGGTGCTGTGGCTCTGGAATCATGAATTGAGGAGTGCAGTGATCTGAGGAAGCAAATAATTGCTATAGAAAAGCGACTATTGCATAGTTTCTCCCCTTCAAAATCCATGGTCTGAAAGGGATATATCCACCCCCTTCTATTCCCCACATGTTTGGAGAGTCACACAGAAACCGAAAACAGGGTAATATTTAATTTTCATAATTGCCTCAAGACAGTTAAGGCTTTATGCTATAGCACAACCAATATCCCCAGCTCTTATTACATTCCATCAAATTTGAATGCGCTGTAGCAGAATTTCATTTAGATTTTGTTAGATTTGGCCTTTTGAAATCAGCATAAATTATAATGTTCCAGTCAACAGTTTGTCCAGCAGACGGCAAGTCACTTGATTTTGCTTTAGTATGTCTCAATCTGTTAAACAATAAGTCTTTTCTTTGCTGAAGTAGGACTGGGGTGCATGCAGTAAGAATAAGCTCTTTCTAACAGTTTTGCTTTGCTTTTCTGTTCTATATAGCAACAGTTTGTAAACACACTGTATTAAAGCATGTTTGGTAGCAACATGTGAACCAGGCTGATAAAAGAAGTATTGACCCAAACTACTCAACCTCAATCTAATAAGATCAAAACGCATCAGGGAATTCTTGCTTATTTGGTTTTGGGGGTTTTTTTGGTTTTGTTTTTTTTTTTTTTAGCTTATCGTTTCACAGCTGTTTAGTTTTTGTTTCGAAGAACGTCTGAAAGAAGGACTATGAAATGCTGTATGACAGGGAATTCTTATATTTTTTTGTCTAAGCATGAGCCAGAAATCTCACAAGAAAGATTGTTTCCATCTTTCTTGGCCAATATAGTTAAGTACTATATCTTCTTTATGTGGTCATCTGAACAGGATGTTGCTAATTACTAATCACCATCAGAAAAGGGATTAAATATGGAGCCATACATATCCAAGATATTTTTCAGGTGAAGGGATAGGTTTGCTGACATTAACCTTTTGTATCTTGATTTTCTCAGTCTTGTTTCTCTTCAAGATACTGCAGACCAGATGCTGTAAGAGAACATACACTTTAAAGGAGAAACTGTCTTTGGCACAAAGCTCCTTCTTAAACCAGCATCAGGATGTCCCACCTATTCCAGATTAAAATCAGGAAAATTCCTCTATTTTTAGGAGTATTCTACATGATTTACCATTTTATGTTTTACATACAGTACTATGGCAATCACAAAAATCAACTTACTAACATAAACCATAAGCATATGTTCTGCTTCTTACTCCTAGTTAATACTAATCAGCTACATATTTTCTGAGAACTAAAGACTCTTTTGGTTGAATATTATGAGTGAATTAGTCAAATATTTGTCAATAGTGAGAAAAACTAAGGCTGAATCTGCCATCTAAGTTCTACATTGATTTTTGAAAAGTTCTGTGGTGGAAATCTTGGACCTGCTGAAGAGAATAAAAACCCAGTCATTGACCTCACTGGGACCAGAATTTCATTTTAGATGTTCTATAGGTCCACCGAATGACTTTTCTTTCAAATTCCTAAATGAAAATCTAAAGATTTTCAAAAACTTTAAAACTACTTACTGTTCATCAAAAGTAACAGCCATCTGCTCTGTCAGAATTTGGTTCCTTATTAAGCAAAATGATCAGAATGAATCTTTTAGGTGTTTTTTCAGGAAAAGTGAAAAAAAGAAAGAGGACAGTAATATTTTTTTTTCCTTCTTGTCTTTCTATGTGGCTGCCATATCTCATTCCCTTTGAATACTGTGGTGTGCATACAGATGGGTGTGTGTTTCAGTCCTCAGGATGCCATTCTCTTTAGTACCAGTGGATATTGGGATGAGATACTTCATATTCAGCTTAAGTCTTGCTTTCATTTACAGTCATCCCACGCTTTTAATTATGCCCATTTGGCAGAAGCTGAATCTCTGCAAACCAGGACCTCGGGTCTGGAGTTTCTGTGGTCTGTATCTGCGTAGTTTTTGCATTTCTTTTTTAGAGAAGAAGAATGGATGAAAGAATGATCCCGTTTTTCCCTCTCATTTCTGAAGGGAAATTAAATAACAGCCATGGCTCTACATTATGGTCTTCCTTTCTGCCTTGCTTTAATTTTAGCCATCTTTTGCTGGTTCCTGTTATACTTAGTTCCTGAACTCTCAGCACAATAAATGTTATTGTTCATGGGGAGAATGAGTTGTATAAATGTCAAGTCATCAACAATCAGCTGGCCAATTGCCTGAAGCCTTTTTTGTTTTCTTCATGGATATAACTGCAAGTACTTATTCATGTGAATGAGTCTTGCACACCTAAGTAGACCTATTGACAGTAGCGGTGAATTGAATGAAAAAAAAAAAGGGTTGTGCAACAATGTCTTTTAAACCTGGGACTGAAGTTCTAGTTGTCACAAATGTTTAGCTGATGGTATAAATTCACTTGCTTCTGGCAACATATACACTCCTCTACCATTTTTACTTTTTAAAAAGACAGATAGAAGAAATCAGATTCAGAAGTAGAAAATTGTTACGCAAGTAATTTCAAAAGCAAGGAAAGATGTGGCTAGGGCAAAGATGGAGGCTCTTGAAATATTTAGTAAAAATATAAAATTGGATCTGTCTCATGCTATTAGCATCTCACTGAGTGTTGATTTCTTTGGAAGAACATACCAGTGTAGAGAAATCGTTATCTTACTTGATACACCAAACCCCAAGTTCAAGACTGTGGAAGACAGACATGACAAAGCTGACAATGTTCACACCATCTAAAGATGAGGAAGGAAGCTGAAAAGTAAAAACTAGTAATTACAGAGCAACATAGTGAAAGGGAATGTTGTGATGCTAGCAGTAGCAGGAACAGGCATTAGTATTCATTTGTTCAATAATAATAAATAAAACCAGTAGTAATAAATATATTTACAATATTTTCAAGCAAACATTCTAGGAGTCTCAAAATAAAATCAAACTAAAAAGGAGTAAACCCACTTTGGAATTGCTTAAAGTTGAACTTTTAGGCAATAATTATTTATTTTTGTAATGCAACAAGATCACAGCAGGGTAATTATCAGCATGAAATGACTGGCATCTGGGAAAGTCTCATGTGCTGACTCCTGAATTTACTTCCATAGTTGTCATTACATGGGATGCTTCCCCATCTTGTTTGATAAGGCATGTTTCCTTTCTCCTCAGTAATATGAATACCTCTTGGCTGCAGGGTCCCTTTCTGGAGCCACTGAGCAACACCTATGGTCCTCACCCAAGGTGAGATTCAGTTACCTAAAC
Organism: Pygoscelis adeliae; assembly: GCF_000699105.1. NCBI lineage: Eukaryota > Metazoa > Chordata > Aves > Sphenisciformes > Spheniscidae > Pygoscelis > Pygoscelis adeliae. The sequence continues at coordinate 1,453,910 of NW_008825566.1, read as the reverse complement.
ATAGGTGTCTAGCACCATTTGGGACACCTTGGGATAGCCTGACTAGCCTTCAGCTGCTTGTTGAGAACATGCAGGTCTTCTGTAAGGTCTGTGTCATGTCTGTCACACCAGCACATCTTGTGCATCTCAAATATCATAAGACACTTGCTTAGGTCTCTGACAGTGTAGGTTTTTACATGTGAGCTTGGTGACTAGGCTACCAGTGGAGTCCAAAGAGCCGCTCATCTCATTCTAGCCACGGCCCCATGAAATGCCTCACAAACCCTACTGACATCTTCAGCTTTACTTCTCACCAGCACATAACCCCTCACTTCAGTCCTACGTACTTGCCCCCAGGCTACCTGCTCCTTGGCTCAGCAGCCAGCACCCACCCATCAGCCCACCAGTACCCTACAGGGTCTATCTTTTCTAGCCTAGTGCAATCTGAGTGCAACATGTTCTATAGACAGAGGGTTTTTTTAGCTAGATGTCGACTAATAGCTTGGTAACTGTCAATGACAGTCCCTCCAGCTCATTGTGGAAGGATGAAAGTCCTTTGTTGAAAGGAAGCTGATCTTTCTGTTTCAGCCCACTAAAATCTGTACAGAGGACACCACAGCAGATGGAAAAGAAAATCACTCATGCAGGAATTTTGAAATGCCATGAGATTTTTTTCGCTTGTCTAATATCAGTCCAATAATTCTGCCTTTCTAATGTAAAGTTGGAATCCCTCATCTCCATTTTGTGAGTCAGTTATATTGGGGACACTGTAAGAGGTCTGTGCAGTGACTGGAACTATGTGAACTTTGAACAGAGGATTTGTTTCCCAAAAGTTAACTTGACATTTCCTCATCTTGTCATCCTGTTGTTTAGCTTTGGTGTCTTATAAGAGTATATTTCTTCTTTTCTCTTCTTCTAGCAGCTGGAACTGGTAGCTACTTCTCATAGAGGGGATTTTTCCCCCTTTACATCCTCTTTCAAGGTGAATTTTAATAATATTGCATATGATACAAACAATTTGTCTCAGTAATTTTAGCACTTTGTAAAATATCCTTGCTTTTTTACATTTTTTAAAGAAACCCAACCTATCAGGAAAAACATATTCAGGTTTTTTCCACAGTGGAAACTGTGAATTATTTATAACAGTAGTTTGATTATATTAAAAAGCACAATCCCAAGTCTGCAGTACATTACTGGCTCCATTCCTTGCCTAAAACAGGCGTGTTTATATTTTTCCTCAGTAAATATGTGATAATTAAATGCAAATAGACCATATTTTTCAAACGAATTCCCAACCCTGGAAACTTGGATGATGATAATCTTGCCTAATAAATGCACAACTGCAAGTGAAATCAAAGTTTACTGAAGCAGAACATTCTTAGCAGTCAGTAGCAGCCATCACTTAGTGAAAAAAAATACAGGATTAATATAGGCACGTCATTGAAAAATAGATAGCCCTAAGGTATTTTATAATCATGGTATATACCTAAGTATTAATTGAAAACACTGTGCCCTCTTTATAGGATGTTCTCAGTTAATCCATTCCTGTAAATTATTAGGCTATATTGAAGTCATGCCTAAGGCTGTCATCAGTTCTCTTGTATGTTCCCCATTGTGTGTGTTATCCCATTTCTAGGTCAGCTTTTCAGCCTTTTCCTTTCCCCTTGTGAAAGAAAGCAATCTCTGTCCCATATATTTCCTTTATGAAGAGGGATAGTCATGTTCCTTGGCTGGCAACACCTGGTCTTCTCCTGCTCCCGTACGATCTGAAGTCCTGAGTCTCCCTTGGGGGTAATGGAAGGGCTTTTGTACCGCTCTGCTAGTTGCATCCCAATGAGTGGCTCTGTTTCCCCCTCCTTTTTGATGGATTGGGTCTCTCTGCCTTCTGTCTCCCAGTCTGCTGGGCTAGAGAAGGGGATATATCGAATCCCAGAGAAGAGAGCATCAAAGAAGGGACTATCTCCTGTCCAGCCTGCAATGAGAAACTGAAATCTCCTCTGCAACCCTCCTCATTCCCTCCTCCTTTTCTCATTCTTCCCAGCATGCTTCACTTCTACACAGCTGTTTTCTAACATCTGGAAATAAATTATCATATGCCCTTAAGAAGAGCCTTAAAGTGTGGGATCTTGTCTCAGTGGCAGGATGCTGGCAAGAAGCCGAGCATTGTCTTTGTATTACCTGGCTGGCTGCCCTCCCTGTCCCAAATAACTCAGTTTTCCTTGCTGGGATTCCTGTAGCTGCACCCCCAACACCATATTCCTGAGATATTTGGAGAGAAGCCTAAGAATATCTCCCCTTCTTTCCTTATGACTTCCTCACATGAAAGTATCTTTTTCCCCTTTATCTAATTCTCCTTACCAGCTAAAGAAAGAGGCTGCGTTTCGTTCACTCTTAATGACCTTATGAATGGGGAAGAATATTATACGGCCCATAGGAAGCGTGAATTTAAGGTCTGATGGCTATTCCTTCTGTAGCTCTATCCCTTTCATGCACCACTGTTTTCTTGCCTGAACCTGGAGAAAGAGAGCAGTTGCGAGGGAGGAAAAGGCAGGTTCCTGGAAGAAGGAGTAGATGACAGGATGTTGCTTTTGTTGGACAAGATCTGTCGTGTTGACAACAGGGAGGACCCAATAAGGCTGAGAGTTAGCTACCAACCAAGCAGCATGATGCCAATCAGAGTTCAGAGGCCAAACTTTCATTCTTCCTGCCAAGAAAAGGCATTTAAATAGGGACTGAAGTATGATTTCAATTTCACTCCAGTTTAATGCAGACAGCAGAAAAACACAGTGACTCACAATACATTCTTGCCCCTACAATAAATAAAATTTCCTCTCAGAGGTCTGCAATTTTGAGTCAGTAGAGAGGCATGGTGAACACTTGGTCCTAGAATGTACACAACACACCAGCTGGGTTTTCATTCTAGGAAAGGCCAAGAAATGAACGTGTTGGAAGTTTCCGAGAAAGGCCACACTTTACATTAATGTTCTGTTTCCTTCACAGATGCAGAAATAACTGCTTTTAAAAAATATTAAAGGGCAATAGCTGATTCTATTCCCACAACCATAAATCTTAAAACAACCAACTATGCCCCAAAGCAGCCACCTCCTTACCCCCATATCTTGGAGCTCCCTCCACGATGCGTGGTGAGGGGAGAGAGGTAAGGGGGATGGCTGAAGGATGTGTTGCCACAGACAAGGCTGTAAAAGTAAAGTTACTGTGTAAACTACAAATTTACTCCATAGCATTGCTACACTAAACAGTGATGGGTAGGGGAGATTTTTTCCTTTCTCTGTCCTCCCTTTCTTGTGGTCCTAATCAGCCGATTAGCCTGATCAGCTTCTCAGTCACATAGCCAAGGCCAGATGACCCCCAAAAAGTTGGTGAGTGTATTGGCCAGTGGCGTCGTTCGTTCTTTATCAGTCTCTGAAGGTGACCAGTAGATATGAATAACAGCTTAAGTTTGGATTTTAGATGCAAGCCTGAGGTTTTCACTTTATGTAATGCTTTCTGAGATGTCCTGAAAAGAACTGAAGAGTTAGGCTGAAGTCCAGGAAAGGAAATGAATGGCAGAAATGATACATAATCTCCCCTGACATCCTGTTAACATGGCCTCGTGCTTAGCCCATGAGCTCTGCCTTGCAGAGCTGGCAGGGTGAACAAGCCCCTGCCTACAAACATGTTTTTGCAGCCCTGTCCTGGTTTGCTGTGCACAAAACCCTTCGTTACATGCCGGGGTCTCTGGGCTTGCTGCTCTGACATTGGGCTGGGAAAGCCACATGCAGTGTCCCACGTCCCACCCTCTGGTGCTGACTTTCTCTGCACTGGAGCGTGGTGGTCCAGACTGGCATGTGTTCAGGTCATATAGGCTCATGTCTCTTCTCAGGCATTTAAAGCCTGCTTCAACGTCTGCTAAATGCAAAAGAAAGGTTTTAACTGACGTCAGGAAGTTTTGGTCAAGCCCTTTGGGATGAGCTGGGATGAAGGACAGGAAGTACAATTTAATGTTTGGGTTTCCCCCCCCCCTCAATTATTATTTATTTATGAATATATTTATTGACTTCTTTGATGTTTTAATCACTGTGGAAGCACAGCAACTTGATGGATCCCTATTAACATACATTTAAATACAAAAGGGGCAGTCTATTTTTCAGCAGTTTGAGCACCTGCAATTCACATTAGCTTCATCTGGAATTCTGTGTGCTCAGCAAATTAAACGTTCAGTAAACAATGTTATAACAGCATTGACTTTAAGATGAAATCATAAATGCATGAAAACAGGACGAAGCCTATAGCTATTTGTAGCTATACTCAATCTGTTATGCCTTTTGGCCCTGGAATAGAAGGTTGGAAAAGATCTCAGTGGCTGTGAATTATCTCAGCTCTGCAATTATAGCACCTGAGAAGATGAGAGCTGGTACTTTGCTTGTATTAGATACCCAACCCAAAATTGTCATATAAAAGGAGGATTAATTTTTTATTACAATACTAAAATCAAATTCATCTTAGAGCTGAATTAGTCTGATTCGCTGAGTCCTGCAGGCCACCACTTTTCTTGTTTGATATGCCGAGACTACTAATTCTCCATTTCTGGTGGGAAGAATTGAGAGGGTGTGATTTTATGCAACCTCATTTTCTTCTGCAATATGCCATTCTCCAGAGATTCCCATTTGTGGTGTCTACCATCTAATATCCATGCATTTCTAGCAAAACCGTAGTGCAAAAAAGAGCAGATATGCTTAATAAACAAACTCAACCTAAGTATTTTTGCATAGTGAGTAACTTGATCTACTGCAGGCCAAGTTGGTCCATTAAGAGAGACTCAAAGGGCTGCTCAGGCCCTGTTTTCAGGTCAGCGCCAAAGTGTATTAACCTGCCTTGAAATGCCTGGGAGCTGTGGGAGATGCCCACTGAATATGCTAACAAAGGGAAACTGGAGAGCTTAAACGCAGCCGGAAAAGAAACAAAGCCAATTTTCTATCTGCTTGGGTAAGATATTACTGACTCAAGAGATTATACATACCAGAAATGAGATTTTGACTTCTGCTCTTGGAAATTCCCCCAACAGGAAAAGGCTACATCCTTCCTTGGATTTAAAAAGTGTTGTGAGAAAATCCCATCATTGTGCCTGCCTTCCCCACCTCGTGCAGAGAGTACCAGGGAGTCATCAGAAATACTTCAGTGTACTGACACAGGTCTCTGACCTTTTGGAGGATTATGGAAGTGTATGATAAGAGGTAGTGACCAGTTTGGAGCACTCTTTCTTGGTTTCCTACACAGACACACTAGCGACTTTCTCCTTTCCTATGGCACTTCACACAGCAGTGGACTTTGGGACAAAGAGGAGCTGAAGATACCCAAAATTGCCCCATTATCTACTTCAGAGGAATAAGAAAGCTAGAGGATGGAGACCATATAGGACATCTGTGTAAAAAAAAAAAGAAATGTATACAGTATGGAGGAATAAGGTTCAAAACTGCCACCCTGTAAGTTTGCAGAAATTAACAACAAAAATGGTACTTAGAAATGGGGACAAGAGCAGGTAAAACATTGACTGGGTTGGCACAGAGTGTCTTGGCTAAAGCGGTCAGGCTCCAAGTGAAGCCCTTCCCTCTCAGCTGGGACCCAGTATGCATTTATGCCCTTCACTGAATGAAGGGCAGTCTTTCCTTCATTTGGAGCAATCAGGTTGTTTATCCATTGCTGGGACCACTTGCTATCACATCTCTTTCAAAGGGAATTTTTCTGACTCATGAAAATTAGGGAAGTGCTCAAATGAAACTCTACTATTTATTATGAGTCCCTCCCTCAGAGCCCCCTGCTTCAGGGCCTGTGGTAGGAGCCCGTTCCTCTTTTGCAATCTCTTTTCTAATACTTCTTTCAGTAAACAACAGCTGACCCTCATAAGTGTGGAACTGACTGACCCCGGGCCCTCTCATCTCTGAAAGAGTAAGCTGTGCTGTTGCACAGACAGATGCATGTTCTTTAGCATGTTTTATCATTGTTTTTTTGGGGGGTTGGGTGTACAGATAGTTTGGGGTGGAGGGGAACCTCATGAGACTCTGGAATCAGGCAAGTCTTGAGCTTCTGCAGCTAGTAGTTCTGCTGCTGTTTCCCTCAAATGAAACAATCTTGCTGGGATTTTGAAGGAACCAGGAGTGAGGGTCAAATGGACAGGCAGAGAGGTTGTAGTTTTACTACAGAAAACAGAGGAGAGAGAAAACCTGTAAAGTTATATCTGCTTGTGATTCACCTCTACTACATAAGAGAGAGTATTTCTGAGACCCTAGGCTCTTTAGCCTGATTTTCTGCTCTAGAGAACTTGATGTGATTATTTACTTGGGACAGGGAAAAGGATATGTGGCAAAGTCTGATTGATCTTCCACCAAAGAAGGGAAGACAATGACCACACATGCTGCTGGATAAATAAGGCACCAACATGCCATTAGATATCTAACTGGCTTCAAAACTACAAAGATGTGTTTATTATTTACAAGTTTTGCTGTTTGCATAATGCTTGCCCAAGGCCTTTGTGGCCAGGTTTGAATCCTTTTTTTCTTCCTCCCACTGAGCAGTGGTTTATTTTGTTACAACTCATTTCCATACCTCATGTGAGACGGATGTCATTGTTTGCTTGTTTCCCTTCTATTTGAGATTTGGATGGTGATCATAAGGGATCCTTGTACAAATCCTACAGAGCAGATCCTATTACCCAAATTGGGGACATTCAGATGTGGCAGGGCCTTGACAGTTCCTCATTGACTTCCATGTGCTTTCAAAGGAAATTCACTGGTATATTGGTCAGCACTGGTGGGCCTGCCTCTGGACAAAGGTCTCAGTTAAAAGTAACTTTCTTTAGCATGGTGTTTAAATCTGTGATCTCAACCACTGATGCTAGAGATTCAAATGTCATTAATATCATGCATGGTAAATGAGAAGGTATAAATGAGGTACAAGATTAAGATAGGCTCTATATACATATCTATTTCTAATATATAGATCTAATGTTGCTAATGCATTTTTAAATGTGCTCCTAGGTGAACCTTTTTACTTTATTTTGTAGGAAGAACTAAGCCCCTCGTTCCCTCTGCTTTTATCTTCTGTTTGTCTTCTGTGCACTGAACTCTCCCTTATTATTTGGTGCTGGGGACTAGGGGGAAATGAGTAAGTTCTCAAAATAAATCAAATATATAAAGATGTGGGTGATGCCAAGACCTCTTATAAGTCTGTATGGAAAACCATGCCTGAATATGGAGAGCACTTGTACCCTTAATGCATCTGGATATTGGAATACATTTTAAAATAAATATTTTATCTGTCAACTCCTGTAAGAAAGGTATTTACACCAGAACGGAGAGAGTACACGCTTGGAGGGATAAAGAGCTGTAGCTACACAAACATGAACACAATAGAGGTTAGGCATTTTGGCCTTGACTTTTAGGAGCTATTAGATCTGCCTGAGAAGATTCCTTCTATTTAGAGGCCAGCAAGTGTCCTACCAGTGACCAAGGACTGCCTGTGTATGAATTAAAAATGTAGATCTCTAACACTTACACAGGACTTTGTTCTGATTATTGACAAATGAAATTTCTGTAGCATAAAAACATGTCATCTAAGAGTGATGCTGAATCAATATGACTCAAGAGAATAAACTGGACCACTTCACAGATAGCTCAGCCAAGACTTTTCAGCTCAATTTGAAGTCAAGATCAGAAACACAAACAGTTAGGCAGTTCATTTTTTTACACAATCCACATGGAGATCACTACAGTACTCTTCTGTAAATCAGAAATGTCCTCATCTGCAATTTATATGCAGTAAAGATTATTGCCTTCTGATGAAAGTATTTTGAGGAGCTATGCAAAGCAAACTGACAGCGCTCAAGAAACTTGGAAACAGACCACTCAGCAGGAGATGGGCATGATAAAAATGTGCAAAGCAACAACTGAGATAGAGATAGGAGGAAATACTTCTCCAGCCAACCTGTAATTAGCCTGTGGAAGTCACAGCTACAGAGGGTCGAGGGCAAGAATATAATTAGATTCCAAAAGGGACTGGAAATGTATATTGATGTAATTAATTATAACTCTGGATATATTTCCTAAAGTTTTGTTGCAGCAATATTAAACCTCATTCTTCCCCCTGGAGGGACTGTGTTTTTGCAGAAGGCCAAATAACACATGGGCAGGAAACAGCCCTTAGGTAGTCTGCAATGCACAAATGACACTCCTGAGGGAGAAACAAAGGTGCCGTTATGGCATTGAGCAATAGGGCCAGTAAGGTGCTGGGTGGTCTGTGTGTGTGTAAGACTGATACAATAATGACTTAGACTAATACTCAAACATACAGTAACGGACGCCAGATGGTCACCAGCTGGGAGACAAGTCTCATTTCTGAAATTGTACATCCCTTGTAAAATATCTTTATCGCTATCAGCCTCTGTAAACTTTATTTTAACAGTCTGCTCTGTTGGCTGAATTTAACAGTACACTAAGTATAGCAATTATAGATACTGAGGAAAATTTAAATTACAACTGGAAAGTTTTTCAAAGGCAACTATTATAATTCGTTTACATAAACTAAAAGGCTACTGTAGTGTGTATGCAAAGACCACAGAGAGAAAAGCTCTCCAATATTGCACATTCATTTTTCAGCAATGTGATACAAGCCTAGGTAGCACTCTGGAGTTAACAGTGTTTTAGCGGGGGTTGTTCTGTCCTTTCTTATCACAGAGGAAACCAGCTAATATTTTCCTTACTACTTAAATACATAGCTTAGTAGCTAATACGTTAGGAAAAACAAAGTAATCAGGAATTGGGTGGTGCAATCCCAAAAGTAAAATAAAACCTGCACTGGAATACTAATAAGCCGTGTGATGGAAATACTAAAGGTTAGAAGTTCTTTTGCAAATGGGGAATAATAACTTTCTGCAACTTCCCTTCTTGGCAGAAGAGACTTGTGATTGCATTTGCTATGGCAGGTCAGGAACAGTCAGATGATACCACCTGACCAGGTTAATTGATGCTCATAGCTAAATGGGCTCAGCTTCCTTGGCATCTGCTCTGCTTAGTTCCAAGGGTAGCTCTGACCCAGAGGACCTAACACAGAGGTACAAAAGGTATTTATGAAAAGAATAAGGCATGTAGCTGAGGTAATAGACATGGGCACACATGATCTCCTGACCTGCTCACTGAAATTTAGGGATGCTTCAGGACCTTTGCTAGTTGTTTTGTGTGGGATTTCTGCTTGGCTGAGGTAGCAATTTTTTTTTTTTTCCATGGTTGGAAAACACTGGAAACACATTAATAGGTGATCTCTAAGTAGTTCTGTTTCCCTCTTTGGATTTTCCATGTATGATGAAGCAATTCAAACTAAAAAAAAGGTATATCAAAATAAACATCTTTTGTACTGGCTTGATATGATCATATCTAGATTAAACTGTGAGTGAACCAAGTCTGACTGTAGTTACTTGTCCAAGTTGCAGAACAGTCCCATCTCATGAAAAGACTGTTAGAAGCATGGAAGAGGTATTGTAATGAAGTACAGAAATACACTGGTAAAACTGCATAAAGAAATCAGTATCTGCTTTCAGTAGCAATATAGCCTTGAACCACATTAGGTAGCAGAAAGCTGGAAAGCTTTGTGGCTCAACAGTAAAATGTGCCTACTAAAAAAGCACAGACAGATAACTGTTTCAGCATCATAATGTCTTTGGAATAACTGCTTTCCATCAATGACCATCAAATGAATGCTAGATTGCCGTGTGTTTTACCCTTTACAGATCTGGGCTACAACCTCCTCCTTCTTTTAAGGAACCACCACAATTGGAGCCACACCTTAACATGGACTTTCACAGATCTGATTCTTAGTGTGAAATACTGCAGTATTCTTCTAGAAAAGAAGACTTGATTTATATTATCTGTTTCTTACTTCCAGCCTTAAAAAAATATTACTTGAACAAGGCTCACAAAAAAAAAAAGAAAAAAAAAGGAAAAAGACAAGAAAAAATTGTGCTCATTTCCAAAGAGGCTGTTTCCAAACTTCCCTTTCCAGCTCCTTCCTGTATCCATAGAGAATTTTATATGCATTTTGCATCTCCTCATTTACAACAAAACATTGCTTTTGACAGAAACTTGAATGCCTATCAATCAGTTTGATTATTGACATAGATTATTTGAAGTTGTTAATCAGAACACCTGTTTTATCAAAACCAAGCTGGTATACTTTCTTCAGCAGTGGCCTGAGCCTTTGTGGTACTAACTTCTGATTAATGCCAATTGGAGTTGCCAGTGGCCAGTGACTCACTGGCTTGAATCCTCATTTATTCTAAACTCAGTTGGAGAGTGATCTGCTTTCTCCTCTCACTCTTTCAAGCTCCAACTGGACATTTAGATCATTTGACCTAATAGGAAAATAATTTAGAAATGCTGAATGTACTTTTTACCCATCCCTTTTTTTCCTTCCTAGTCTTGTACCTCTTCAGGGACATGTAGGTTTGAAGGAAATAGAATATGTTGGAGTTGACAGTCCTCACTCCATTGACAAAAGTATGAAATTCCAGTAGCAGCATGAGCGTAAGGTTGGGCACGTGCAGTTCTAGTAAAGTACAGCTAGTGCTTAAATCCTCACCAAGCAATTGGACACCTTCCTCTGTATATGCTGCTTTCGGAGACATATTCATATTTCATGTATTTTGCCTAGCACTTTTTAAAGGGATGACAGTGAAGTTCATTGCTTTCCTAGCTGCCCACTCTCAAACCTACCATGCATTAAAAGAAATCTCTTAATTCTGTTGTAAAGTTCTAGGCCAGAGCACCTGGGATCTGGGAATTATCGCTGAGAACAGCAACTCGCTAATGACATCATGGTGAGAACCTCACACTCATGGAGACCCACTAGCCACTCATGAAACCAATAAAACCAGACAGCATCTCTTAAACTTTCTGGCACAACCTTGACTCAGGATGCAAAAGAATAGTTAAAATAGTTTTGCAGCTTGTGCTTCCAAGTTGTTTCTTTACAGACCCAAAAGCATATGCTAGACAGATGTTGTACTCAGTCTGATAAGTTTGCATATGGTATTGATGATCTGTAGATATCAGAAAATTCTTGGATTTATGTAAGTAGATATGTCCAAGTAAAGTCTGTGAATATTAAGGGAGTGTAATTCAGAACTGATGTAGCTTATGTGACTGGAATATTAGTATTCTGCTTTAGGCTTCAAATATGTAGGATATCAACAAAGAAATAATTATTTTATCTGCATCTTTTTAGATGTCTCATTAAGATGCAGCAATTAAGCCCTATTTTCAGCAACATTTTTACAAAAAAGTCAGTAGCTTTAAAAAAATCTGTAATTTCTTCAGATTCTGTTTATTAATTACAGTGTTATAGCCATAGCCATTGCTTGGGATTGTACTTCATGGGATTTTGGGCAGAGGGGATAGAGTCTTCAATGGAAAACTGTACATTTTACTTTCAGAAGTATATGAGCCCTAGTACTAAAAAGGCACCTATTCTTATGATCTTCCAGAGGACAGTAACACTTCTATCTGTAAATATAATGAAGAAAAAGTCTGTAGGAAGTTTTTTTAGCACGCTTATCAGAGACCTCTCATGTTACACTCTCTTGCAGTCTGAACAGCATGCGAAAATCCAATGTGGGTGTATAGGAATTAGTTCTTGTAAGGATTTGATTAGTCTAACACAGAGTTTCCATAAGTTCTACTGTAATGCTCCCTTAATTTTTATTTATCACAAAAATGTACTAAATGTAACAAATTTAAAGTTTGTTTTGAAAATATCCCTATTGGTTACATTAAAGCTGAAAGAATGTCTTGCTTTTACCAAATACTATGGTTTTCCTTCCAACAGATCAAAACAATGGCGAGCAAAACCTGAAGCACAGACTGAGTGCAAAGTATCTTCTTTTAAACAGTACTTGCCATTTCAATGAGTCACTTCTGAGACAGGGAACTTCAACCCTTCTCAAAAAAAGTCTCTTGGGGACATGAGTGTTACAGAGCTGGAAGGGACTAACATCGTTCTGATTCTCATGGTCTCCTGGACGGGTAATAGCTACTTGGATTGTTACCCTCACCTTACCAATGGGTACTGGAAGCCTGTCAAGCACTTTCAGCCCATGTGCTTTTGAGGAGCTTGACCCAGGGTCTGCCAGGATGTTTGGAGCAGAATATACTTGAGTTTTAAATTAGCCAGTTAGTCTTCAGAAGAAGTCTTGAAGTTAACACAGGGCTAAAATCCCAGCTGCGTCCAGCTTCCAGAGAGTGAAGTGCTACAGTTCTCCTCTGGAGTTCATCACTCCTTAAGGATATGAAGCAGTTCTGTAATGTGCATCAGATGTTAATGGTTAGCTGAGGACTGCCCAGAGAGGACTGCAGGAATGTGCTGTGCTCCAGCAGTGGCTGGAGCCCT
>NW_008825566.1:1415740-1441452 GCF_000699105.1 Pygoscelis adeliae | reverse complement strand
CTTTTTCTTTTTCCCAGCCCCTTCCCTGCCTGTCTAGGCTTTCTGCCATATAGCTGCTGCCACTGCACATACATAAGCTGGCCATGCGTGTGTGGGTGAAGCACCCTGCTTCATTTGAGCAAAGATGAAATACACTGACACTTAAAACATGCAGCTCAGTACTCCTTAAGGCATTTTCCCTAACTTTGACCCATACAGAGAAATTCCTCAGGCTGCTTTCATTTTACTATTGTGGTTTCACACCTCTGCCCAACAGCAATGAAATTAAAAACAATTAAAGTAGAAATATTAAGAGAGGGGTGAATAATTCACAATGAAAGATGGACCTGCCAAAACTAGTCTGTCTCTCTGTTCATGGAAAGTCTGCAGGCTGGTTGTAATTTCCAAACATTTATTTATGACTTTGGTTTGCCTGATATTCTCCTGAGAATTTATTTTTATGCTGTAGGCAGTATCACACAGAATTTGCTTCAAGTACTTGAACCGAAAATCTGAGCTGTGTTAGTTAATTGTGGTTGCTCATATGTAGTTACATGAGATGGCAGGAGTTCAACAGCAGTGAAAGCAGACGAGAACCGGAAAAGATTGCCTTGGGATGAAGTCTCTCTGGGATGGGCTGGTGAACTGCATACATGGAATTATTTTAGATTTTCTAAAAACTGTTTGATTTGTAGGAATCATAGAATCATAGAATGGTTTGGGGTGGAAGGGACCTTTAAAGATCATCTAAGAAATGTAAGCTTCACCTAGTGTAAAATGAGGACAGGACCAGGCTATTGCAGTCTATTGGCTACATGCAGAGAGTAAATGCAGTTTTCTGTAGCTATGTTTCCATAAAATAATTATTTTTATATGGGAGGTCTTATTCTTCCTAATGGATTTGTTTGTAGGACACTGTCAGATCATCTGAGTTTAACTGCCCTTAAGCTAGGGCTATAATAAGATGTTTTAGGACAACACCTGTTGTCTCAGGTGTAGGTGCATCTAACACAAATTCATTTTCACATTTGTGCAAATCCCTCTCAAACATGTTTGGGAGTATTTGCTTAGCTTCTCCGTTTTCCTTACAGGAGGAACATTTGCCTCATATGTTGCTGCCACTGATTCCTATTTGAGGCCAAATTATTTTTAGTGGGGATAAATCTTTTATGGAACTAAATTTTTTATTAGTCTAAATACAAAATATTTATGTTCCATTACATATTTACAATCATATTCATGAAAAAATAATGGTCATCCTAAAGAAGTATTTCCATGGGAATTATTAAAAAAAAAAAAAAGAAAAAAAAAGATTTGTCAAACTAAGGATACAATAAATTAATCACTTGTAGGTAAGAATTTACGCGAGGCAGTTAGCAACCAATAGATAAGCACTTGCCACTTTTAAGTCCTGCTTTGAAATTCACATTATGTCAGACATGATCGTAGGGACTAACTTTTTCCTAGCCTTCTTCACCAGAAAATTTTTAAGATAAATAATTACTGCTTGTTATTCTATGTCTACTGTCAAAGTGAAGCTGGTGCTAAATTCTGTACCAGACATCTTCAAATATCTGCAACATTTCATTAGAGGTTGAGCGAAATTAATTTCTGGAGCAACACGATTGAAATTCTGGTCAATGAGCCAAGCAAAGCACATAAGCAAGTGTTTAAGCAGTGGGGATAATCCTGGGAGTTCAATGGGACTATTATCATTGTGCAAGTTAAATATGTGCTTACTTGGCTGGATAGGGGCCTTAACACTGTGTATCTCAATGCACAGCATCTATGGGCCTGAAAGCCAGCTGAAGTTAATAGAAGGGCAGTCTCTGACTTTGAGAGATTTTGAGCCAGCCCATGAATGACCTAGTGTCATTCATGGTGTCTAGTAGATCACAGCAATTGACTCAACTGGATGATGAATAAAATGGTTACCCAAATCTGCAAATTGCCCATTTTTCTCTAGCTCTCCTTTTTTGTCACAGAATAGTGCTCACTGCCTGTGACCGCTCCAAGGCACCCCATTCAGCCTGAAGAATTGACCTAGCTCAAAAATTGAGGTTGGTAGCCTCAGGTTGGTTTTCCGTGTAGTACATAAGATGATTTTCTGGACTGCAGGAATTTTCTAGCTATGACATTTTTCTCTTCTGGGTAAGAGGCATGTATGTGTGGGGTAAATCTTTTCTTTCTCAATGAGCCAGTTACTCAAAGGAGCATTTCCCCGACTAGTATTTGTAATATTATTTTTCATAACACACCAAGAAATCCTTTGTCAAGCAATTGTTTTCTGTTTTAAATTAGAACTGCAAAGCATAAAAAAAAATAAAAAGAAAAAAAAGGGAAAAAAAAGAGAGAAATTTGCTTAGGGGGCTGGAGGGGAGAGAAAAGAAAAGTTGGGCTGAATAAGTTCTGTGGTAAGTTTCCCAAATAATTTTTGCATCAGATTTACTAAACATTTCTTTTAATCTGATGGCAGGTCACAAGTTCTTTTTCTCCTTTGTGTGCCACTGGGACACACTATCCCAGCATAATGGTTTTGTGTTGTAAGGGGACTAGGTGAATACAGACATAAGCATGTGTTCAGAGCTTCCTGGCAACACGCACTCAGAGCACTTGCTGCCTCTTCATTGGCACTTGGAAAGTGCAAGTTCCTGAGAATTCATCAGGTCAGACCTGGAGCCATATAAATATCATTCATCTCAGAGATTTGCAATCAACTTATAATCGTTTCTCTCTACCTTCAGAAAAACGACTCCAAGATGCTTTTGTTCTGACTCTCCTTCAAGTGCAGGAAGTTGAGTCATGGCTGTTTAGAACTGCAGGGCCGCAGGTTGTGTCCTTGTGTTCTCAGTGTATCCATATGATTCTGATTTTTTTTCATGGTGTCAGAATGAGAGCAAAGAAGAGGTCAGTCCCTTTGTGACAGGGCTGTTGTTTCCAAGTGAGATACATACATGTAGCCTTTGTATCTAAGTCATGAAATGTTCATCATCTTTTGGGTTTCCTAGAATATCTTGCTTTCCATCTGTCTGTGCTTTCTCTTGGGACACATCTATGTGCTTATATCCTCATGTAAGAGGTGAATTTGCTTTCATAAAGGAATAAAATGGGCTGGAGCCCTCTTTGAAGGAGCAACAAACAGAATTGAGAAGGAGGTACTGTGAGGTGTTAAGGGCAGCTAATAATAGCTTCTTTTTCAGCGTAAAACAGCCCCCAAAACCTAGTTTTAAGAATATCTAGAAAGTCTGTTTTGAATTTTCTGTTTAGGTACACTCGCTAATTTACAAACCTGAAGACATGCGGTTATAGGGACCAGGAGGTAGTTAGGGAGGTTGGGATTTAGGAAGTTTTTCAACACAACAGCCTCATCTGGGACAGATAGGAATCTGCCCTATGGGTTTTGACAAAAGTAGGCTCTGATGGGTTCATGTGATCCCCAGCACTCAGTGTGACTAAACACTCCAGGGTTTGTTTCAGCTATTGGAAGAACCCTGCAGAAAATGGACATTCAGGTATGCCTTCGGGAATCACTTGGATCTGGGCAATCTGGCTGAGTTCAGCTTCATTCAGTGGTTGGGAGATTGCCTCTAACACAATAGTTGTCTATGCAATAGCTCTAAAAGTCCTATAAGGACACTGTCCCCTTGTCCCCACCAACCAGACCTGCCAACTCTTTTCAGTCTTCCACAGTTTTCTCCCTCTTCATGTTCCCTTCCCACCTAGGAAGCCTTTAGTGGCCAAGATGTCTCTGCTGGTTTCCGAACTTCTGTGGTGGCCCAGTTGGTCTCCCTGATCTGTTATGTGTTGCAACCACTTCAGCCTGTGTACAGTCACAGGGTGTGAAACTGTGGCTCAGAATCTTCTCATGAAAAGACACCCGTAGCCTTTCCTCACCAAATGACTCAATTCTGTCATTCTTCTGCCATATTACTCACCATGCCAGATGCCTCTTCCTTTTATCTGATCTGAGCCAGCACCTTCCTGCTCACCAGGAAAGAAGTTCCTTGAGAGAGGTCCCTGTGGCAAGAGTGTGTGGAGGGCCATACTGCTCTGTGGAAAGCGTATGGTTTTGGAAAGAAGGTTCCCATGGAAATCCCCTGTTAAATTTTCCTTCAGGTTGTCCCAGAACGGAAATGAACCTCAAACTATTTCTTACAGAATTCTCTTTCCTGAAATTTGAGCTTATTAAAATGTTGCCTGAGATACCAGTAACTGGCTCAGTCTTTGCTGCAGGGGCTTTTGCCTTGCCCCTGCTGAGGCTTTCAAACAGTCTAATTTTCTTCCTCTTTAACTTGAGGGTCTCTGTCCCTGAGCTATTCTCTCCCCCCCAGCCTCTTCTGCAGCAAATCCCAGGGCTTTCTACCTGAAGTCAGCTAATAGCCGAGTTTTGTATTCTCATCAGGAAGGAGCAGTATGATTAATTCTCCAGTGTCTCTTCTGTTCCTCTGAGCCCTGTTTCCTTACAGGGAATCTGTAATGGAGCAGGGCAAGAGCTAGCACCGAAATCCCTTTTCCTTAAAATAGACATATCACCTGCTCTGCCTTCACATTATGGAATAAACCATGAAGAGAGCAAAATATGCAATGCTCTCTCATCATTGACTTGCAGTCTGGCTTTTGTCATCTTGCAAAAAGCAGAGACAGTCTATAATAAAGAAGATGTGATTCAAGAAGGATGTGGGCAAAATACTACAATTAAACAGGCAAAATCAGCCGTATAAATATACCTTCCAAGGCAGCCCTCCCTGAAAAGATTTTGATTCATAGTCTGTCAGAAAGGAAGTACAAATCAAAAGCTTTTAGAGGTGGATGCCTCTTAGTACAAAAGGGGGGCCATTCACATGCTGTGATGGGGAGCGTACGCACCACATCCAGTAGCACCTGTAAAGGTTATTGTACCCTGTAATGCCTTGATAAATCTAAATACCATACCCTCATAGAAGCAAGAAAGAGACTGAGGAGCTGCAAAGTTTTGATTTGCCTTGGGAGCTCTCTATTTCTTTCTGTTGGCTCCAGAGGAAAGCTGAACTGAGATACCTCCTTGCTTCGATAAGGTGTCTGAAGTAAGTGAAACTGACCCAGATCAGGAGGGTGCAGGGGAAGGGAGACCACCAGAGCATGGTCTTCTCCTGCAACTCCTCACAGTCCCTGATTTGTGCTGGGGGATTCAGTCCTACATCTCATCTCCCATGCTGGCTGTTAACATGTTTTATGGTTTGGAAACAGCCATCGCAGGAAAAGGTTAGAGCCTCTCAAGGCCATTTAGTTCCTTCTTCAGAAAGAGCAAGTTCTTGTTCCTTCAAAGTTTGTTCTTTGGGTTTTCATGCTTAGATCTGTGATCCCCAAACTGAAAATCCATGTCACACAGAGAAGCTGACTGTTTTAATGGAAGTACATTATATGCCCTTAAGTAAAGGAGAACAATCTATCTGTAAGAAACACTTCATTTTCTCCAGCTGGCAACAAAAGTTAAGAGGGTTGCCTTCTGATTAGGAACAGATGATACACAAGCTCTGGGAGTGCAAGTGGTAGGATTTGAGCTCACTATATGTGTATCAGGCTCTTTGGAAGGTGTATGTTTGTATCTTTTATTAGTTAACTTCACAGAGAAAAAGTGTTGAGCAGTCCTGGCATTTCCTGTGACAACACTTCCATCTGTGTGTACTTTGAGCACTGAGGAATTGTCGTGCTTGGAAGGTCATGGCAATGTAAAGGCAGAAACTTGGGGCTCATCTATCACTTTAAACTGAAGTAAATGTAGTGAGTGAAGACATCGGTTAGTTCAGCAAAATCCTAGCAATGACCAACAATGCTACCCTATAAAAATTGGCCCAGTTCCCAGTGTGGATTGTGGCAGGCTTAAGCATTGACAAAAGGTGCTGCAGGTTGTGTGCTCTTTTTTGGATGTTTTTTCTCCCCAAAATAGTGCAAATGCCTATCGTCTCCAGTAAAGGCAAAGGAACTTCTTTCACTTTTGATCTTATAGAGCTTGCTGCTGTGAATGCTTATGCACATTCTCATTCTTAACTTCATTTCTATGTGTACTGGAGCAATGCATCGACGTAAATTTTTCTAAGTAAGTCTGGAATTTCAGACAAATACGTCTGTGCATTTCTTCAGAGGCTGAGTAGTTCCAGAAAGATCAGTAGGTCTGTATGTTACATAAAGATGCAGCCTTTCCAAAGTTGGAGTAACGCCACCAGTCAACACGAGTGTCTAGCTTGTGATATGTGGAAGTAAATTATATTTTCCCCCTAGAATTTTGTCTTTCAAACTTAAAGACTGTAAAAAATACAGAAGTCCAGTTATAAAGAATTAAATAGAGCATGAAGGCTTTTCATTGTACATTAAGTAAAAAGTCAGAGAGAAGTTCCTGGTGACTATCAGGATAAATATTTCTGAATACTCCATACATATGCGTTACTCATAAATTCACTTTGAACCATATGCATAAGAATGATTTTAAAATTACATTTAAAAATTGTTTACTGAGTTTTATACAAGAAGCCTACCATTGAGGAAATGACTCTATCACAGAGTTTAAAATAGCATGTGGAGAGGGGTGCAGGGAGGAAAGAGGACTTAAACAACTTCTCAGAGAACAGGACTGTAGCAATCACAGTATAATAGATTATTCTTTCTTATAATACAGCAAGTGATATCAGGGTTTAATATATAGCCTAAATGGATGTTGACTTGAATAGTTATATACTCAACTTCTTGTCCCAGAGATTTAATCTAGTTAGGGCTGCTTTTATATAAAAGTGACTTGTTTGCTTTCTCTAGGATATTTTCACTCTTTTATGTGAAGTTTTACATGTCTGGAGGATTAAAATTGCTGCAGTGTTTTTGGGAAATAATGACTACTAAAAACTCTAAAGTAGTTGGGTCACTAGAGGAAAAAATGTGTTACAAAGGGATTTGAGCTATGAAAATGAATAGATATAGCTGAAAAGATAAGCAAGAAGGATAGTGTAGTTCTTCTCCGGTTTCTTCTAATGAGGGAGCTTCAGGATGCTAAACATTTATGAGCTTTTAGTTTAGTTAAGTATGTTTTAATATGCTTTTCATTGTTTTTATACAATGATTTAAAATAGTACTAATACTTTTACTTCCCTTTACTGAAAACCTTTTATTCTTACCTTAGATGAATGAACTAGCAGTGCAAAAGTTGAATTTTTTAACTGATAAAGAAGAGAGAAATGATAATAAAATATAACAAGCTGACTACACCTAACAGCAAAAGTGAAATCCTGGCTGGAGAGGTGACGGCAGACTCCTCACTGACTTCTCCATGGCCAGGATTTCTTCCTTGCAATTTGTTTTAATCCCAGCTTGTGGTACAAAAACATTCCTTTAACATCTCTACTCTGTAATATTGGCCTGTGTGTTTTCCCTATTGTTTGAAGGCATACATTTATTGCTTGCATGTATACCAGACTGAGCACCAGCCCAGCAAAGCATGTAAACCCATATGTAGCATTGTTTTTATTGTAGCATGTGCATTTTGCTCAACTTAATTAGTAGCTTTCTCCACTTCCTGGATTCAGGCAGTTATGCAAAAATGCTCATTTGTTTTTTCCAAAGACGAATAGACCTATTTTAGTCAAGAAAACACAAGGAAAATCTTGATAGTTCTCAAAGGTAGTAGATAAAGAATATACCAACTGTATTACTTAAAAAAATGTATATATATACATATGGGTACATATGTATGTATTTACATCTTTTAAGCTAGACTCATTGCTTTAGGGGAAGGAGATCAGGGGGAAAAATAGGCTGACTCATGATCTCAGTCCTGTGTTAATAGCTTGAAGGAAGCATATTATAATCTCAGTGGGAATGCCTATGCTGTTATGTTAGCTCCTTCATGTTTCCATAGCCTGTATGTTGCCTTCCACCCTGTTCAGTGCTGGGGTGAGGTAACTGATCCTTCAGGCATAGACTGGGAAAACTTTTGCTCTGAGATCAAACTCAGCCCTTACAGGCAGTATGGGTGCAACTGGGGTCATGTGCTGTTCAAACTCAAGTTCACTAGCAGGACTTGCAAAGAAGAAAGGAATAGGAAAAGCTATTAAATCTTGCATGTGTACTGTTTGGGGAAGCAATGTTTGGGTTAGCTTTATTGGCTTTTTACCCAGGAGTTCCCGTGAGCAAGCTCTGTTTCCCCTGAGCAGGTAACAGGACCGGAACGAGAAGGAAATCTGCTCCTTTGAAATAGCAATTGTAGTGGTTTAACCCCAGCTGGCAACTAAGCACCACACAGCTGCTCGCTCACTCCCTCCCGGTGGGATGGGGGAGAGAATTGGAAGAGTAAAAGTGAGAAAACTCGTGGGTTGAGATAAAAACAGTTTAATAGGTAAAGCATAAGCTGCACACGCAAGCAAAGCAAAACAAGGAATTCATTCACTACTTCCCATGGGCAGGCAGGTGTTCAGCCATCTCCAGGAAAGCAGGGCTCCATCACGCGTAACAGTTCCTTGGGAAGACAAACGCCATCACTCCAAATGTCTCCCCCTTCCTTCTTCTTCCCCCAGCTTTATATGCTGAGCATGACGTCACATGGTATGGAATGTCCCTTTGGTCAGTTGGGGTCAGCTGTCCCGGCTGTGTCCCCTCCCAGCTTCTTGTGCACCCCCAGCCGACTCACTGGTGGGATGGTGTGAGGAGCAGAAAAGGCCTTGACTCTGTGTAAGCCCTGCTCAGCAATAACCAAAACATCCCTGTGTTATCAACACCGTTTTCAGCACAAATCCAAAACATAGCCCCATACTAGCTGCTATGAAGAAAATTAACTCTGTCCCAGTCAAAACCAGCACAGCACTGTAACCAGAACTAGTTTAGCCAACCGAAGTGTCTTAATCCTTTGTAAAATTACCAAAGGGATTGAATAAGACTATGAAAATTAAAAGCAATGATGTTGTTTAGCTGAAAACACAAACTAATCTAATCTTTTTGGATAAGACAGATAAAGCCCAGTAATTTAGCTATCATATTGGATACGTAATTATTGGCATCAGGCTATAGCACAATTAGATTAGGACTTTGCTTCCTGCCTTTTCCAGAATATTTGGTAATGGAGCTAAAGAGAATTTGTCTGTGACTGCCTTCCCTTATAAGGAAGCCATACAAATCAACTACTTGGCTTTCTGATGAAATGGTTAGATGGAAAATGGATGAAGATAGCTGAATTTATACACGTTCCCTTATTTCTTTTATCTTGGTTTATTTTATTAACACAAACCTATTTGGAGCACCCTGATTTTCCATCTGGCATTTCATAGCTGCAGTAAACCACTAACCGAGTAGCTGGTTGCCCACTGTTCTGGGCAAGGGGGATAACAGCCTTGTTTTACACCTATTCTGAGTACGTCCACCTCCCTTGTAAAGCACTGGGTCTGTCCAGCTTCTGGCCTGAGGAGAAGCTGAAGAGCAGGAAGCACAGCAAAACCCTTCCTCCCCGCAAGCCTGTGGTCCCTGCTTGCCGTGGCACTGGCATACCCGCTGCTGGCTGGTTCAGAGGGGACAGCTGCTCCCTGACAGAAGCTAGAGCAAACTCTGAACAGCACAGAAGACCCTGCAGTGTACCAAAGAGCCAGTATTTTCTTTTTCACTCTCTCTTTATAGCTATGTATTAGAACTTGGGGAACTCAGCACCACTGATAATAAAGGCTTGGTAGAGCTGCCTTTAGGCTTAGCTTTGAATATGACAGTTTTATCTTTGCTGCTACTGCCTTGTCACCATCTGCTGTGTTTGCACTCAGTTGTCAGCTGGGACTTGTGCAGGTGCACGCTGCAATCCTCTTGCCTTCACATAGCAGTTTGCATATTAAGGGCTGCCAGTTTGAATGTTAAGGTAGGTGGAATAGCGTTGCAATTAATACAACCCTTGATCAGCATTCCCGTGTGCAGCACTGCATTGTTTGAAATGGAATCATGATGTTGAACACATAATTGTTCACTCAGACCTTTAGCTATATGCTGCATGCATTGCCTTCTTGCTGTAAAGGCAATCTGTTTGAAAGTGAAATAGGACCCTAAGATACCTCAGCTGTGGTCAGTAAGACCCCAAGAAACTCTCTGTTCCTGTTTGCTGGATGACCTTTGGCAAGTCAAGCTGATCTTTTTTTGAACCTAAGTTTTTCTATCTATAAAATAGAGACAGCGAAACCTGCCCTTCTTTTCAGCTTTAAGGGGGTAAAATGTTTTTTTGTAAGAGCTCAATGCTTTTTACTATTACAAGCTATCACTTGGGAACATGCACTCAGAGGTAGGTCAGACTCCTCACTCCCAAAGGCAAGAAGGCGTAGGGAGCCCAGGGCTGAAAGGGAGCTAGATGCTGAGAGGCTGAGGAGGTGAGGTGCAAGCTCTCGGCAAAGGGGAGGAAAGAAGAGTTAGCTGCACCCTCTGCTGAAAGAAATGGGAAGGCTTTTACTGATTCTGACCTCTCCTTGGGCAACGGGAGCTCTCGCCTCCTTCTCTTTCCCCTCCTGTCCTTTCTTTCTACTCAGGCTTGCCTGTGGAAGCTGCAGTAGCTTAAGATTAAAAAGGAAAAACAAGCTGTATGGCATCTGATGTGGTAGCAGCAAGTATTTTGACATTTGAAGAATGCCAGCAGGCAGCCAGGCTAGTTGCTGGTGAAGACGGGGACGGAGTGAATGCCCTGTCCCCTTTTGTGCTGCGTGTGACAGCCAGTAACCTGGAAAAGGGCTGTCATTAGCAATGGGCACTGCAAGACTCAGAGATGATCACAGGACACTAGTCCCTATTACACACATCTCTTCCTGCACTAGAGGATATGATTTGTCATCCCCACAATGAGGAATGGTGCCTTTAAATTCTGCTATAATCTAAATATTTCTTGGTAACAACAGTGTTGACCCAAATTCTCATTTAAGGAGCCCCAAAAAATCATAATCAAAACACGTTTGGATCCAGAATTTGAGTTTGAACTTTTCCCTATTTATTGCTCTATAGAAACACTCACATTAGGATTTTACTAACAGAAGGAGGTAGAAATAAGAATTGTTTAAACAGGCTTTTAACACTATGGGATCCCTGATTTTCTTTTGCAGCAATTCAGAGCTTGCTCCCTATCTTCAAGGCTTGCTTACTGACAACACATGCTGGTTAATTTAGTGGGCAGTTTGCTAATATCAGGACATAAAGCTACTGCCTACAAGTTCTTTATGAATATTTCCACTTCTAACAGTCTTTACCAAATACACTGGGTGCAAAGTTTATAATGCAGTAGCTGCAAACACGATGGTCTGACACAGCTATTACTTCAACATCCATATGTTTTGCCATAGATGTTTACCAATAGCTCAAGCAGAGAACCCAGAGTAGCAATTAAAATAATCCATCCTTGTAATTTAAAGCTTCCTGCGTAAGGAAGTGGAGAAACATTATTGTGTCCGGATTTAAGCCTGCTGAAGACTTTCAGATTGTGAATTCAGGAACCTGAGGGAGGGCAGAAAATTTGAGTAAGCACATTACCACTTCCTCTGGAGGAGTTGGTTGCTGTTCCAGTGGTATTGTAACCACTAAATGTCACAGTGATGTCTCTGGTCCAGCTCAGCACTGCTCCACAGACTCATCTTTTTAGGGTCACTGACTCAGCTTTATGAGTAGCTGGTGTACCTTTTTTGAGTTCAGTAGGAAACTCAACTATATATTCAGGGTATCTTATAAATAACTCCCTGCCCTCCACACAGCTGACACAAAAAGAGGTTTTAATTTCTCATTTTGGTAATGATTTACAGCTGTTGTTCCATTGGGCTTACGAAACATTATATATACGCTTCAATGAATGTTTCATATGTGTATATTTATATATAAACAGTGAAAAATTACTTCTGAGAGTCACTTGCAAAACCACCATATTTTATGCAAAAAACCATGTCTTGAAGATACACTAAACAGTTCTTGCTGCTATCACAATTAAGCAGAGCAATTCTCATTCTTCCCTCTCTCTTTCTACATATATATATCTCAGTAATGAGGATAGAGCTATGATTCAGGATGGCAATTTTTAGATAGGAAAGCTATTTTTCAGTGGCTGATTTAGGGCCTATGAAGGGCTGTTTATTCTGGAAAATGCTTTGCTATATTTCCTTCTAGAAAAGAAAGTAAGATTATAAAAGTTTAGGAATTTTTTTTTCTAATTTAAATTTAGATTTTCTAATCTTGGCAATATGCTTGCCCAGTTCTTAGGGTTTTGGTTTTTAGTTTTGGGTTTTTTTTTTTCTTCATTATCATAAAATAATCCAGATTTTTTCTTTGTCTTGGCATTTCAACTGGAAAATGAAAGGTGGATGAAAAGGCAAGAAACCAAGTGAAATTCTCCCCTGCTGGAACCAGGGCTGTGACCTCAGATCTGCTGTGTGAAATGAGGCAAGTCAATTGGCCTGTGCCTCAGCTTGCCGGTCTGTAAATGGGGGCTATAACTGCTTTTCAGTGAGATCCTTTGAGATTCACATCTGAAAAGCACTAAGCATGATTAATATCCAAGCATGTGATGTCTGACATGCAAAAATACCATGTTGTTTAATCACTGGTGCCTTATCGATGTTCTTTGACATAAAGATGGCAGCTGGGTCTCTTCAAAACAATCCCAAAAAGTCTAATCACTAACGATTTACTTGCTGTTCTCAAGAGGTGAGAATACTCTTATGCAAGTAACTACACAGGGACTAGGAATTTGAACAGTGATGTGATCAAGATTCATCTGCATGATTGCAAACACTTTAAAATTATTTTTCAAATATTTATTTTATATGAAAATTAAATTAAAGATTCTTAAAGCCTGGTATTTAAGATCATGATATTTTTTAAATGTCTAGTGGGAGTTAAAGGAAGTCTAGGAGTGTGGAATGCTTAATACTAAAAAGAAGAAAAATTGGCTTGTCCTTTTATTGCTTGCTCTCATCCTCCCACTTAAGAGGGATAGAGGAGGTCATGAAGGATCCTGAACCGATCAGTCACTTTCTGCGTTAAGGGCACTCCTGTGCCTCCCTGCCCATCACCCACTACTGGCTCCCACAAGTGCTAATAGTAATTAAATGGAGCAGCCACTGTGAGTAATAACATTAAGGAACGAAGAAAAATCAGTTCAGTGGGTGTAGACTGGTTAGTTCTCTTTTGATTAAGAACTTCGCCTTGGCTGCGTACACCTCTTTTCTCTTTAAAGGACTAGCTCTGCTGACCCTGGTGACATTTTCAGTCCTACCTTTCTTGCTCACCCATTTTCTGTTTTTAGTATCTCCACCTATTTGTGTGAGTCAAGCAGGAAGGAAGATACTACAGCGAGTTGTGTGAAATTGTAGACTTACTAATACCTTTGATATAATTTATAATTCATGAAGAAACTGATGTGCATTGCAGACAGACTAGATGATTGTTGTAGGTCCTTTCCAACTGAACTATTCTGTTCTGTTCTGTTTGATTCTATTCTTTCTGCTGCAGCTGAATGGGAAAGCTGGGCTTGGTAATGCAATAACCCTGTTCAGGAAGGGATTTAAGCATAGGTACATATATTTTAAAGCATATGTACAGCCTTGTGGATGGCAGTGAGTACCTGTAATTCCTCCTTGGCATTCAGTGGAGCTTGCTGCTTCTGCACATACTTGAGTGTCTTTTAGTGATACTGATACTCCTTGTGATAAGATTAGAGTATGTGATTGATGGGTTTTTTTGGTGTTTTTTTTTTTTTTTCAATTGTCAGCTGCTCCAGTTTTTCTCCTAAAACATTAACATTCCCTACATTTTTTCATCTTTCACTTCATACACTTCCCCTAGTGCCCGTGCCGTCTGTCTGAGCGAGGAACACCTCCTTTCAACCTGACTTCCATTTCAACTCAGCAGGCATCGCAATCTTTTTCTTGGCTCCTGGTATCTCATCTAATCAGACACCATGCTTTTATGCTGGCTCCCTGCATCTGTACTAGGTATTTTGTTAGACTATCAGGCAGAACTGAAAGCTTCCAGCTTGCCTACCTACTTGTCTGCCAAATTGGAGAGAGGGGAGGAGAGAAGGGAGGGCGGGGAAAGAGAGAGAGTGAGAGCCCTTTAGTGTGAGTCATCTCTAACTTCAGTCCTTTCCCTCCTCCTATGGAAGTGCTACTTGGTATCTCTAGTGTGTATGAAGATTCAGCACTTTGCCTGCACAGAGAGAATTCCCAGACCCTTTGATTGTATCTTATTCTTAAACAGCGGATATATCTTTATGGTGAATTGCAGGCAGTTTAAAATAAAATGAAAAAAAGCTCTATCTCAGCAGGCTGAGTAAGCTCTTAGTACATAACTCTTGCAGCTAATACCAAAACAATAGAGGAAAGACAACTTCATCTCTAATAAAACTTTCAGTTTTAGTAAGGGAGTCTGGTGGTTTAGTAATACAAGGAAAGGATCACAAATTTCATCTGCATTTATGTTCCACTTTTCACTACTGTATATCTAGTTTCAGTTACTGCACACTGGAACAACAAAAAGTTCTCACACTACTCTGATGGTTTAGGATCTTCTAAGTTGCATGGAATAAGTCAAAATGGTGACCAAGGCACGCTTGGCCAGGATCGCTGGTCAGCACGTAGCAGCAGTGAATAACACAATTGGTGGCCACATGAGTAAAGATGACAAGAGGTGATAGCGTTATGCTCCTGTAAAGTAGCACCTTGACTAGAATGTGGGTTCAGTTCCAAAAATAGCATAGAAGAAGTACAGAAACTAAATGATGAATGTGAACAGAGAACAGTCTGGGGCCCAGGTAGATCTGATGGAGAAACTAGGGGGTCTGCTGCATATCTTGCTTCATAGTCATTACCCTCCTGCCTCCTTCCCCTTCAGTGCCACTTTGCAGGGAAGCGTACATCTCCCCTTCTCACCACAGCTGCGTCTGCCTTCTGTCCTTGCACACACTGGACGGAGTTAGATGTTTATCGGGAAGAATTACAGTCCAGAACAGCCATTGCATGACATACTCAAAAGCCACAAGAGACCATTTTCTGTTGAGTGTTGACATCTCAAATTCTTTACCCCACAGCTGCCGTTACATATAGTTAAAATAAGCCACAAATCAGCTCATAACACACATGAAAAGCTGCTGAAAATAGCTAATATGCTCTGTGGTGACATACATCACCCACTGATTTGTTTAAGACAGTACAGGTCAACAACACAGGTTTGGTTTTATCTGTTTTGGAGTTTTACTTTTGTAAAATCATTTTTAAGAAGATAAAAAGCATTTCTCTAAGCTGGTCTGAGTCTTTCAGGGTTCATGGAGAAATGCACACTCCAGTTTACATAATTCCCTGACCCTTTGCTACCTACTTGTTCTGGTTGAAGTGAATAAGTTAAACTTTAATGTGATTATGTGGTCAGATAATAATACAGAGCTCTGCATCCAATTAAATTGCTCTGCAAGGTGTGTAGTATCTGATAAACCACAGAGACTACAGCAAAGAAAGAAACCCTTGTTTTCTTTTTGTTCTGTTTCAGTTGGCCTTTGTTTCCATTTTATGTCATGGGATTATGTTAAGCAGTTTACGCCTCTTGCTTATTTTTGTTGGGAAACCACCACTTAATCCTGATTCCTTTTCTTTGTGCATGTTTGTCACTGCAATAGACTTTTGCTCTTCCCTTGTATCTACTGCAGCATTTCAGGTCAGTTCTTTCTCCAGTTTCTTTACTTGGTGCCAAGTGCTGTATCACTTTCTCTTCTCAGCAACCTGGTAAAGCTGATTCCCCTCTGCTTACCCTTGTATAAACCTGGAGCGTTTCAGGTACAGGCAGTGAACCTGTGCCAGGGCAGAACAACGCAGATACTGGTGTGGTGGGATGATACAAATTATAAATCAACACAAAAGTGGCCTTTGTCATCATGTGGCAGCTACAAACATGTAGACACAATAACTTCACTCAATAACTTCAACCAAGGTTGTATTTGCTGCAGATTCAATGTGACCAGGAGCAAACTTAATACTAATATATGGTATTTCTTTAATGCAAGATGTCCATCACTTTGTGAAAGATAAAAAATATTGGACTTCATTCTGATGGACAAAAAAAGTGTAATCTTTGGCCTAAAGACATGATGTTTGCCTATGTACAAGTTACCATTTTCTCCCACATGTTAATTTGTGTGAGCAGAATATAGCACAAACTATAATTAATATATTTGAAGCTTTAAGAATTGTCAGTTTCCCCAAAACTGAAATGATTGTTGGTGTAGTGAAAACATCATCTTCATGTAGGCAGTACTAAAAAATGATGGGGGGAATTGTTTACAGCCTTCCTCCCAAGAATCTGAAAAGTGATGACTCCTTAAAATCCAGAAAACTGGTTGCTTTAATAATAAGTCATTTAAAAGACAAATGAAAACACTGATGTGCTTGAAGTCAATGACAGGACACTTTTAAAAAACATACCAGGAAAGAAATCCATTGTGAGATACTTCTATATTCTTATTTAAATCATTAATAACAAGTCTGCAGAAGACATAACAAGTTGTGGTAAATCATGAGGACAGTCTAATGGTACACAGTGGTGTGAGTTACCTCCTTAGATGTTTGCAGGCTGACAGCCAGAGTAGTACAACTGGGAGCATAGACTGGAAATTGTATCAGCAGACTGTATCCACAGATAGATATTGATGTACTTCATATTCTTCTTTTTTTTTTTTTTAAGTCAGTAAAAGAGAACAACGCCTTCATGGATAACCACCTGTCTGAGCTCCGTGTTCAAGGCTTATCCTGAAAGACTAATGTTGTCTTGGGATGTATGGACAAGACAGTATTAAGTAAGAGAAAAGTGATCTTGTCTCTGTACTTGGCACTGTGTGTGTCAGGTGGATAGCACAAAAGGATACTGGTGTTCAATCCAGATGTTAGGTGAGGGTGAATAAATAGAGGAAAAACTGTTCTGAGGTGGTGTTGTATTCTCTGACATTGTTAAAATGAGATTTACATACATTTCTGTTTTTGAATTCAACTCTAGGCAAAACCCTGTCATCTATTATGCTAAGTATTAGGCTGGATAGCCTTTTGTGTGTTAAATTCCCTTGTTCTTTCCTTCTTTTACTTTGAAACCTTTACTTAGCCTTTTTACTGTTTTCTCCCTTTGTAACTACAGGGGATGCAGCTCTTCCTCCACAGTAATATTTCACACCTGAGTCTTCTCTGCTGCTACTGTCAAGCAGCCCTGTAGAAATCACCAAGTCTCGTTTAGGGGACAGGGGGTTAAGCATTGTTTTAGGTATGCCCACAGCACTTACAGCTCTAAATAATGATATGGTTATAATCAAATCTTATGCTTCAGGGCTTTTATGACTGCCTGTAAGAATGGAGAAGTATCTTTTCTTTCTTTTTTTTCCCCCTTCTGTTTCCTTAAGAACAACTGACCATTTTTATTTCAGGGTTTTGCTTAGCTTGTCTCCTGCCTTCCTCTCCAAAACTGATGAGGAGGGCCATTTGTTGAAGATGAAAATGGTGCAAGAGCAAGCAGAAGTCAGGGTAGAAATGGAAAGCCTGTTCCAGAGGTGAATACACTGGTGAGCTTTCTTTGCACACTTAAAATCTAGCCAAACACCAACTTTGGGGAAAAATATAGATTTTGCAGCTGGGAAGAACAGCTGTCGTGATGGTTTTTGATTTTGTTTTTCTGTCAGTGGTGTGGATTAGTATCTTCTGGGCATGCCCTCAGTTATGAGCTGAATTGTCTTCCCTGTCCTCTGCCTGTGGAGCAGAACTGTTTATTCCCCTGAGGACAGAAATAATCCTTCTGTCCTTTAGCCTAACAGTGTAGTTCAATGACACTTTTAATCAGGGGTACCTGTTTTCATGCAGCTAAGCATTGCATTGGTTTAACTGTACCTGAAAAGGTAACCTAAGTATTAAAAGAGGAGAGAAATGTAATAGCCTGTATTATTCAGGAAGTCAAAATAGATGATACCAAGGTGTCTCCTGTCTTTAAGCTCCATGAAATAAAGAAATGGCAAGTCATCCCTCAGTTTTTTTGACAGTTTCTGAATATACTTAATTTTGTCTTTAACCCTGAACTGGTTCATTTATTATTTCTTTTTCAATATCACAGCTTGAAGCTATATGGCTGGTTCTTTCTTTTTCAGTCTGTTCTTTTCATTAAGTGCATGTCCAGATTACTCTTTCATGCCTCATTTAATGTGGCTTGCTGTACAAAGATATCAAGTGTTTCGTTAGCTAGTTTACTCATCCTGCTGCACTGCAGGTTTTCTGAGGCTTTTCTCTGCACTGACTCTCTGCGTGTTTCCCTTTGTTTCGTTGCAGCACCACGGATGCTGTCTCGACTGAACATGGTCCTTACAAATCATTTTGATCTCTCCATTTAACATTTGTATGTTAAAAGTGACATGGTTTAAAAAAGAATGCATGGAATAAAACTATAATTTCTTTCTGATATGAAGACATGGCAGCTAAAGGATGAGTATTAGGATTACACGCTTTTACCCCATGTAGGTATGTGATGGTAAGCATGTGAGGTGCTGGGAGGGCAGCCAGGCTGCAGCCAGTACAGAGCAGCAAGCCATGCAACCTGCTTGGGACCCTGGTTCAGGGTGAGATAAGGGGTCCCTGGGCTATGCCTTTCTCTTTCCTATAACTGTTTTAATGTAGACACTCAACTTTTAGATGCTTAAAACTAAAGAAGATGAGCTTCACCTCAGTTGCTTAGGTGTGACACAAGGGCCTGAGTATTACACTTTTCTTCTGTACTGAGGCTGAGGCCAGTGCGAATGCTGCAGGATCATCTCCTTGAAGCCTTTTTTTGAATTTTGATGCAGCTTATGACATCTCTCCCTCGGGGTTATTTTGTTTAACTACCACTTCCTTTTAGAATTACTTCAAGTCTCTCCTTCCTTTGCTGTACAGCCAAGAAAGTCCCGGGGAGGTGGGTACACTGTGCACTTGGAGAGAGGGATGCATCTGCTGGAGCGAGCTCTGAGAAAGCCAGATGAGACACCAGCATCATGCCCTGCATGAATGTTTCTGTCGTGGAGCTTTGTGGAAGGCTGGTCCGCTCGTTTAGTCTCTCCATGATTTAACATAGTGTTGTATAGACAGATCTTCTATCCCCACCCCCTTTTCCTGATTTTTCAGTTTCTGATGTTTCAGCACTGTCCTGCCATTTGGAGATCTTACATCCAAGGAAAGTCATATTACATCAGCTCTAGGTTGGTCTTAATCTAGTTTTGGCAACTATTATAGATTTATAAATCCTGCCATTTCACACTGCTTAAGAAACAAAACAAGCTAGTGTTTAGTTCAAGTGATGGGAGTGGGCATGTTTCAACATGCAAAATGAATCACCAGAGTCTATCAACCAGTCAAGTATTGTATATTTTTTCCTTAAGTCAAATTACCTTCCAGAGTGATGGAAAAACCCTTTTACTTTAGAGAAGTCCAGATGCTTAATTTCCAGTAACTTAACTCCCTCTCTGCATGTTTTTTTATTAAAGATCTTTTAAAATTAATTGAGAGTTAGCTGCTGTTGCATGTGTGGGTGGAGAATCAACTCTTAGCTCAACAGAAAAAAAATAAACCAGATGTAAATCAGAGGAAATTTTTTATTTTTAGTAAACTTGAGTGTGTGTGCAGACATGGGGAATATAAGCCATACATTTGCAGTTATCTAAACTGATTTTAAATTGTACAGATTGAAGTCAGGGGTGTTTATATCTTTGTCTTTGGTAATTTTAGGATGCTTTTTCCAGATGACAGCTACAGGCAAAAAAACCCCCAAACCTAAGGCTTCTAGCATCCTGTTCCAAAAATGTGGGGTTTAATATTTAGTTGTTTAATTGAAACTAAGCTTTTGTTTTAACAATGAAACAAAACACTTAGTAAAAGTAACAATTTAGTTCTTGGAGAAGGTGATTATTTAATCTCAGAAATTTCCTTGTTGCTTATCTTTATTACTTGAATACGATAAACTTTGTGTTTGCTTTAATAAAAAATCCTTGCTAAACCAATAAATAACCCAGTTTTTCTTTATTTGGCAAGCAATATGCTCCATTTTGTTGATTTCTAAGGTGATAATCCTCTTGAATTATTGGGTTTTAAGTGGATGCTTATTAAATTTCTTCCTCTGACATCCTGCTGACCCTCAGGCCTTCCTGTCCCTGAGATCTGGGTACAACGGGTCTTCCACAGGTACAAATGAACCCCTCTGTGCAGAAGACGAGATACTGATGGCCTTCAGTGTCTTCACTGCCCTATACTTTGCAGTGAGGAAGGGAAAGCTTGCTGTTACCTGTCCAAACTGGATAAATTCATGAGGGGAATATAATGTGGTCCAAGGCGATATTAGTGTTTCCATTCAGCGGCTACCCTGCACGGAGAAGACTAAGGGGTTTCTCCATCATCATGGCTTCAGCAGATCCAGGTTTGGCAGAGAAAGATGCGAGATACTGCCAGTAAAACCAAGATGCACTGGGGAATCCTTGAGCTTCCTGGTGTTACACGAAACTTTGGGATATCTGCGATGGATTTGGACGACAGCTTCAAAACAATTTCCTCATAGAGGTTCCACAACACCTTTCTGCTGTCAAGGAAATACATTGCCCTTGTAGAACAGGTTAGTTCAAGGAATAGGATTATAAGACCCTCTGCTTCCCTTTGTGGGTGCTCATTATCTCTCATAATCTTTCCCTGAGGCTGCTGGAAGACAAGGATCAAGATGCTAGCAAAAGTGTAGGATGTACATAAGCAACTTTCCATTCAGTTCAGATGTAAACAGGGAGCCAGTCATCGTCACAGGACACAGAAGTGACATGAAGCCTTCAAGCTGTGAAACCCTACGCTTTCCTCAGAATAGCTTCTTAAAAACCTGGTTCCAGCCTAAATGGAAAATACAGGTAAGTTTTACTTGTGCTTGTCACAATTGCAAATATGTAATTGCTTTCCCACTTGCTTTTGGAGACTTCATATTTCTTATTGTCTCTCTACGGTTTTTTGGGGATATTTGTGATACAACACTACAACACTGTTCTTACTAGTTCTGAACATAATTGCATATCTGGTCTGGCAAATTGGAGGAAACTCATAGCTTTCTGCTAAGATGATCTCAGGGAATGTATGCAGGGGGCCTCTGCAAACATTAATTGTGTGGCTGTTCTCTGCAGACTGCGCTCCCTCCTGGTGTGAGCTACATATGAATTACAGCAGGCTTGTCCCAGGATGGCAAGTTGCATACTTGTGCTCTGCCCTGGGATGTGGTGGTGAAGGCCCTGGGCTGCTGTCAGCAGAACTAGCTCCAGGATCAGGAGAGGGAGATGCAGTAACTCTGGCTGTCTGCTGTAGCTAAGGACTCATCTGAGCTATGTGGATGTGTACCTCCTTCAGTTGGCACTGCCTCAGGAACTTTTGTGAGCCTCTCCATTTTTCCACATAATTGTGTTCAGAGAAATGGTTCACAAAGAAAAGATGCCTATCAGAAAGAATGAAGGGCAGATGCACGGCCACGCAAAGAAGGCAAGACAAAATTCTGATCCTTGTCTTTATAGCAATTTTGACAGTTCTCTGACTTATTCTGGTGTAAAATCAGTGTAATTGCAGTACCTTTAGGGGTCTTATAGTTTGTTCTGATGTGGAAAAGGGAATTTACGCTGTATATGCATAGTCAAAGAGGTTAATCTGACTCTGTGACTATTTTAACATCAGATAGGTTGTCATCTCTGTCTTGTATAAACTTTCTTTATGACTGCTTCTTCCTCCTATCATCACTTCTGGGCTAAGGATGAGCCTGTAATTCTGCATCCCTTATTTCTCCCCTTCCACCCTGGCTCCCAAAGGGTTACCTTCAGGATGGCAGAAGAAATATGTGTTAAGGAGCTAGACCAGCAAGGCATTTTTGTTGGAAATTCTTGACTTGTCAACGCTATGGCAATACTCTGGAGATGTATCTCTATGATGAATATTCCAATATCAAAAGCTTTTGAAATTGTTGACAGAGCCTATTTGGAAAATTTTAAAACAGAAAGATTGGCTTGGTTCGTTCTTTTAATTGAGTTTTTGTTTTGAAATTTTGATCTTCACTAAAAGGTGAAGAAAAAAGCGAATGTCAAAACTGAAAGCAAACAGCTTGTTGTTATTGAAAAAAAATCTGAATTGACCTGATTCAAGTTGTTTTCAGAGGAATGGCTTGCAAAACAATAACAAAATTTTAATTTTTTGTTTCAGTTCAATCAGAAATAACTTCAAAAACTTAAAAATTCTCCCATAACAGGATTTCCAAAAGTCTACCACACCCACTTTTCCAGCAGCCTTCTGGAACCAAGGATTGCAGCAGGCATCTGTGAAAGGGAGTTCAGTGAAGGCTGGAGCATGTACAGTGTTCTAAACACTGATAGCGCAATAACAGCAAAGCCTGCCTTCTCCATCCTGCCTAGTGTAAGCGATGGATTACCCGTTCCCACTCTGACATGGAGCTTGGATTTGCATGAAAGGGGTCCAAAATTGAAGTCATTAAAAAAGGATGTACTGCTAACACTAGGCTTCAAGTAGGGTAACTGCTGGTCCTTCACCTAAAAAGAAAATCTTTCTCTTCCTTTACAGGGATTCATTTTGCCTAGCTGAATTATACAGCCATGGCATAGAGGAACTGTATCCTTTTATGAGTTGTTCTTTGCTATCTTGGCGTTTTCTGTTTTGTGTGTTCCTTGGCCTTTCTGAGGCCCCTGTGAGTGGCTTACTTATGTGTTTTTGCAATAATTTTCTGCTCTGCTTATCTGATTGGGTTCATTTTGAGCTATTTGTAGTGAGTACAAAAAGAGACCAGATTAAAATCAATGCAGACATTGTGTTCCCACACATACCCTGTATTCCTAGGTATTAGAAATGGGAATGAGTCATCCAGCAATACAGTTAAGTACTGACAAATGGTTGTCTAAAGCTCTGATAAGTAAAATCTCTTTGACTTATTGCATATTTTCTGTCTCCACATACTGCTGGTATAAATCTAAGACAAAAAATCTACTCTGTGCCTCCCCAAGGACAGAACTTGCAGTCTTTGTTCAGGTGTATTTTCCAATGAAATGTGTGGGAGTTTTGGGGACTAGAGCACCGAGGCTAAATTTATGTCTTGGGACAGAGAAAAATAAAATAATCCTCCCTTATGGACAGCACTTGTCTGCATCAATGCAAATGCACATGTGTTTCTGCAACCAGAGCATGATGATATTTTTAAAGCTTTGTTTGGTAATATTGCTTCTCTCCAGCTCAAGGGATGTCTCACTTTCTAAATCATGCTGAGCACACCAGGTTTTAACTGTTAAAAAGTTAACAATGAAATGAAGAAAAGTGACAATTGTGATAGAAAGGCTAATAAAATATCACCTGAAGGCAACTCAATGTTTTAACTGTAGCGTTTATTTTAAGCATATTCCTCGAGAATTGGGTTGGTTTAGCTGCAGGGCTGTAGTTAAAGTCTTTTTACAACAGAGGAAGGACAATTTATTGGATATATTATTTATGTGAAGACTAGTATAGGAGTTTATTCTTAAGGCTGTGCTTAAATGAGAAACACGCACATAAAGTAATCATTTCAGAATAGAAGATTCCACTGAATAAACCCCCCATAGTTATTTATTGAACATTAACACATCTACTCCAGTTGAAGGCAAAATTCACTTGCTAATGGTTGGAGGAGGATGGAGTTGGCTTCTCCTGGCTTTTCATAAGAGTCTCTTAGAGTCCCTCTTAATGACTGAAAAGAAAAAGAGCATATCAGTCCTGCTTCTCCACTGTGTGCTCAAAGCCCTCTATGTTTACCTTCTAACTGGAAATTGTTTAATTCCCAACATACAGAACTTTTCACCCATGTTCTCACCAGCTGCAAGTGCCTGACAATTTTTTTTTCCTTTCTCTCTCTCTCTTTTTAAAATACGTGTGCGAGAGATGTTAGGATTTGTTAAGGTTGTCCTGAGCTGGACATTAAAAAAGTGCAGGCAGTAAGTGTGTAAACGTATAGTCTCCCAAGTCTGCCACATGCTTCACTGTCATAGCCCTCTTGTTTCAACTCCGGGATGCTCAGCAGCAGAAGCAGCAAAGTGAGCAATGGCTCTGGTGACAGTATGTGGGAATTAGACTGAAACTTTTTTTTTTTGGTATTTGCAACATAAGATTTGAATGCAAGCAGTCAAAGATGCAAAAATAAAGCCTCAATCTCTCCTTCCTGCATTCCCAGCTTGTGTGAGTACCCCCTCTGCCACAACTCCCTTTAAGCATTCCCCACCTTCCCCTCTTCAAGACCTGCCCACTGCTTTTACCCACTCCTGGGCAGAAATCTGCAATTCTCCTTCTCCCGGAGGCAGCCCTGGGCTATGGCATCCTGTGTACCTACCATCCTGAGTGCAAGGCATATTTCTTTGACTTCTCTAACAAACAAATAGCACACGCATTTAGATTTTATTAAAAATAAATTCCAAAAGAAAACACTCTTCTGAACACACATCTTCCCCTGAGGGAGAGAAACAGAGAGCACAAACATTTGACAGGTGTTGGTCACGTTGCTTAGTGTGTTACTGGAAGGCACTGAGACACTGTGGTGATGGGAGCCATATTAGAAATGACATACACAAGAACAGAGTAAAGGTTTGGTGGGATATTTAGTCTAGTACACTTTGCTACTTTCTCATCTTCCAGGTCTTGAAGAAATTCGTGGAAAGTTATGAGAATAAAGCATAATCATAAAATGGATTTTGTCCCTAAACATGCTGCAAAGGTTATAGCAAACTGAGCTATGCTCTTGTTTCAATCCCTGTCTACCTTGCATTTAAAGATTTGATTAGGGCTTGTTTCCCAAACTCCCCGCCTGTGTAGCATACCATCCCCTGTACGTAATGTCTTTTGCTTCTCAACCATTCATATTCAGAATTAAAAAACAGAAATGGTCAAGTAGAATTGACCCTTGTGTACTAAAATAGCATAAGTTGTAAGTTCAGCCTCAGGAAATCTGGTCTTTTAAAACAAATACCCAGTAGATGCTGATATGCTTTAAAGCCTTCATTTGTCTGCCCAAACAAAACTCTCTGCAAAGGGTCACACCCTTTCATATTCAGCTGCAGCTTAAGTTTTCCTTTTTGCATTCTACATTAATTTATTTTGTTTTTCATTACCCATATCAATTTTGTGAAATCTAAACATTTTGGCGAGACTTGATACATGCATCTTCCCTCTTTGAATAAGCAGTGTGTAACCCCGGAAAAGATTTCTACTGGGTCAAGAGAAAAAAGAAAATAATTGGACACTATATTGGGTCAGGAAAAGATAACTAATGGGTTAACTATTTATATACAGTGAAGCAGATCCAGAAATTAGAAGCATCACAGGAAAGAATAATCTGGAACACAGAGAAGGTATTTGACACTGGACCTGTTGTACTTTTAGTGTGCAGATACTTTAACTTGCATAACCTAAGTTAGTTACTGACACTATCCAAGCTTTTTCCTCACCTCAGTTAAACTCAACCAATCCAACTTTAAAGGCACCCATTTTTTCCAGATGTAGAATAAAAATCTTGCTTTTTTTGTGTTCCGTGAGAACTTCAGTATGCAAGTACTCAGATCTTTACTCAACAGAGCAGTATTACAAAATTGAAACTCTTTCACTGGTTCATGTGTTAACATATGATCTGTCTTAAAACAGGTCAGAGAGCAACATCTTGACTAGATAAGGCTGAGAATGGGACTTCAAACATGCAGT
>NW_008825566.1:1412899-1415707 GCF_000699105.1 Pygoscelis adeliae | reverse complement strand
ATGGAAAGGTGCAAGAGAAAGCCTCTGAACTTCTGTTCTTTATCTGAGCTTATTTTAAATGTGCTCACTCAATCTCATTCTGATGCAAGTTGTCAAACGGAGTAAAGGAAATACATACATACATATTTTAGAAGTCACAATCTATCAAAAATGCCCGATTATCAGTGGGGCAAAAATGCCCCACTACAATTCCTGAGAACTCTTATTAGAGATTAAAACCAAAGGAAAAAAGTTCTTGTTGTTTCTTTCCCAGAGTTTACGTAACCCAAACTAAGTCCTCAGCTTGTTTTCCAAACTAAATCTTACTCCACATGCGAGGATTATTCCTGCAATTTGGAAAGACAGTATGTAACAGCAGCTATTGTTGACATCTGTTGCAACAGTAGTTCTGCTAGAATGCTGTAATGAATTCAAGGAAAACTTGTGCTGATTGCAAGCTATCTTGTGATGCAGAGATACTACTTCTCTAGATTATTTTATTGCTTACCTTATGATTTAATAGATATTTTAAAGCAAGGCTACTTCTTTAACAAGGCCTATCATCAGCCCTGCTTCTTGAGAAGCTTGGTGCCTCCAGGGCTTCTTTCACATTTCTTTTGTTCAAATGAAATACTTTGCAGATCATCACAATAATGAATGAACAGTCACTGCACATCATGCTCTGCCAGTACAGCCAACCTGACATTCTCAGTTTAGCTGCTGCCTTTACTGCCAGATTCTTTGTCTTTACCAGTATTACCTTCTTAAAGCTGATCTATCAAACCACTCCTCTGCTTTATGCTGATACCCAAAGAAAAGAGCTGTTAATAGGTGTTTTTGAGGACTGCCAAGAAAATCTTAGCCATTAAGTGCAGCTTTTCTAAAAAGGGTGACTGTTGACCTTCAGCTTCCCACTTTTACAACTTGCTAGCATCACTTACCACTCAGATTAGTATTATAGTCCCCTTCTCTGAAGGGTGCTGCATATTTTGAAAGGCTCTAAAACCAGTAAATGCCAACTGTTGCTTTTGATTTACTGCTTTTCCTTCCTTCCCAGTCTGCCTGCTGAATCCCTCACTGATGCCATTTATCTGTCATTGTCTTTCACTGAAACTTCTAATACACTGCTAAATTGTTTGCAAGATTTCACTCTGGTGCTGTGATGAAGGTGGTAGTCTCAGCTGGCCAGGTAAATAGTCCATGTTCTGATCTCTGCCCATTCAGGTGGACAAGCTGCTTCTCTGCTGCAAATGATTTGTTGTTGTTTATTGTTAGAATACATTTCCCACCTTAAGTTTTCTATTGGCTTTATGGGCCTTTGATCAGGCCAACGCAGAAATTCAGTAAAGTCAGATCATTACAAGTTAAGAATAGATAGAGATCTTCTTCACCCAACCCCTTTCCCATGGAACAGAAGTTTTCAATGTGGCAGTCATGAAGAAGTATCAAGGCTCCAATTATTTCACTCTTGCTACATTATTTAACGCAGACTTTCCTGCTTTCTAGCCTAAGCAAAGAAATCCTGCTCCTGAAATAAGGTGTCCTGCTGCTGAAAAGCTTGAGCATCTCAGCTGGGCAGGCTGAAAGGCTTTTACCACTTAAAAAACAGCTTGTAAAACAATAGAATTACAGCATTAGTGATGAGGAGAGGTTCAGATATTTTACCTATTCCAGACCTTAGGAATATTCTGAATTGAAAGTGAACTTTTGGGCTAGGTCCCCTCAAATACATGAGCTATCATTACCTAATAGCTCTGTGTGGAAAGGAGGATTGGCTGCAACATTGGTGTAGCATGGGAGAACATGATGGCTCCTATTTGCATTTCCATAAATACACATCTTATCAGTGTTTTTTTCTAATTATAGAAGCAAGGAGTTCATTCATTTTTGTTGATACTGGCTCTTTGTTTGATATGACAATGCACCAATTAGGTTTAAAATTAATCTTTCTGGTACAGCCCAGCTTCCTCATACGAATGTTACCTGTTTTTCCAGAGGAGACAGGGTGGAATCACAGGTCACTGTCCACTGCATGTGACAAATTTTTGTTTCATTAGAAGGAAGCTGGTTGCCCTTAGCTGCCATATGGCAGCTCCAACAGCTGTTTGCAGCCCAGCAGTGTTATGTTGCATGCAGGAAAGGAATGTGGTGATACTGTAGTCCAGATCTTCAGCTGGTATAAATCTGCATAGCTGCCTCAACTCAAAACAGATCTCTGTTGTTTTATGCATTCTGAGGACACATCAACGCTGCAAAATGAAGTGTGGTGCAGAAATCTGTGTCAGTAAATCCACATGACATAGTACAGTCCATTCATGGAATGATCTGCTGAGCTTTATAATCAGGATAGCCCTGGTCTCTTTAAAGTCAGGTTAATCAATAAGCTTTACCCAGCTGCAGGATATTGTGAATATGTCTGTCAAGCTTCAATGTTGAATATGCTCTCAGTCATGTGTTTTGATGTTACAGTCCCCAATATTTTCTGATGCAAGGCTATCACGTGCAGAGTTTAGGCCTTGGATTTCTCAGTATGCACTGTGCACTCTGTTGTTGGTTTATGGCTTAAGATTTCTACTGTTACATTTCCTATAATTGAAATGTTGTTCTTCATTTTAAACAGTGAGTTTTTCTTCAAGGGCCCATTCATTGGATTCTGGGTTCTTCACTGCAGCCCGTGTATATGAGACTGTTTTGGCATCTCCTGTGCCCTTTGTGATTTCCAGGCTGCCACAACTGGAGATGTAAGGGATAACCACAACCACCACTGAGAACCTTGTTACCTTTGATGGTGTAGCCTGGAACAAGTAGGGTTCATGTTTTCATAACACC
>NW_008825566.1:1411689-1412873 GCF_000699105.1 Pygoscelis adeliae | reverse complement strand
TTCTAGTCATATTTTCTGGGTAGCTCTAATAGTTAGTTTCTGCTTGTTGAGAAAAGGGCACTCTGGTTTTTCAGCTTTTCACCAGAGCCCACTCCATATCACCTGCCCATCATGTACTTTTTAACCTTTTCTTCATAAATGCAGGTGTTACCCTTCTTCATTACATCCTTCTTTGGAGTTGAGGTTTACCTCATTCCAGTAACCCTTGACTCTGCTCAGGCTTCTGTTTTGATTCTCACACTGGCCTTTGCAATAGACACTCAGATACTTTTGCCCAATTTTGACATCTCAAATGAAATATTGACCCCAGACCTGTGTTTATTCCACATGACACCTTGAAGATTAAGTGAATGAGAAGACCTCCTGAGGGCACACAATTGCTCTAACTTGAAGAGATGTTTCTTCAGAGGAAGAATCCAACTACACGTAAGACCTGCAAGGAAATCAGTGTTGTTAAGTGTTGTTACTAAGCAATAACTTCTACCCTTCTCTGTTTAATTTTTAACTATTTTGGTTTCTGCTGTAAAGAGAAGAATCTGGATTGCACATCATGCCTCCAGCAGCTCCCAGCAGTTGGGGTTACTGGAGCAAGGGTTCTTCACTGGGTTTGGATAGGGGACCCTCCATACCCTGAGGTGTGGAAGTCCAAAAGAAATTAAGGGCATAACCACAACAGATAATGCTGTTCAGGATGATCTGATTTGCTTTTTGTGGCATTTGTGCCTGTAAAGAACAGAATCTACACAGATGGCACATAGTGAAGAACCACAGCTACTACACACTCATCCCCATGTCTGTTTTTGGCACCTACCAGCCAGTTACAGGGGGTTGTCGGGAGGCTCCCGTGGCTGCTCTAGAAGTGATCAAGGTACCTGGTATCACTTGTGTTTCATTATTGTGTCAGAGTTTTGGAACAGGTGGGATTTATTTTTGTAGGCAAATCATCAGCTAAGAGGAAACAGTTGTGCTCTGTGCTTATATATTTCTTGATGTTTTGTTGGCTCTTGCTTGGAGCTGTCATACTGACATCATTGCCATGGGTTCCTACAGCAGCTGCCAATTAGAAACAGAATGAACATATCATTCTTCAAATGGAGGAAGTTAACAACTGGCCTTTATTATTATGTAATTAAGTTAAGGATCTGGGATCTGGTCTTGATCTTCAAAACCTTTAAAGTGTTTAT
>NW_008825566.1:1408053-1411631 GCF_000699105.1 Pygoscelis adeliae | reverse complement strand
GGAAGCAAAAAAGAAGCTTGCTTACTTAATTTTTTTTTCATAGCATAAATTATTCAGCAGACATGCAAGGCACAAAAAAAAAAAAAAAGGAAACAAACCCGACGTATACAAGACACTTAAATAGCCAGTAGCCAGCAACAATTTCTCAGGGACAAGAGAAGTCAAAATTGAAGAAAAAAATCAGATATAAGCCACCCTAGGAAGGAATCTGCTGCTATGTTTTAGATTCGTGCTGTTTGTGCCTTACCTGGGTCTCTCCATGTGATGCACAGTGAGAAAAGCTGTGCCCTCCCTCACATTTGTACACCCCCACTGGGACTGTGTTGGTGCTCTGTTTTTTTTTTTTGCACACAAAATCATCTTTTCTATTTTTAGGTTCTCCGACTCACATCCTGTGAAGAGCAGCGGTGCACTGGGCATGCTTGGTTTCATTTATTTATTTCTCATCACTTATTAATGGTGCATAACACATGTATATGTCATTTAGATGCCTGGATTTATCCTTCATATTTTTAAAATTATGTAATGAAGTCTCAGCAGGCTTGGGATGCTTCTGTTTATGCTTTTTTTTGTGCT
Source organism: Pygoscelis adeliae (assembly GCF_000699105.1). Lineage (NCBI taxonomy): Eukaryota > Metazoa > Chordata > Aves > Sphenisciformes > Spheniscidae > Pygoscelis > Pygoscelis adeliae. The sequence continues at coordinate 1,411,055 of NW_008825566.1, read as the reverse complement.
GATTTGTTTTTGCTGCCTTTAAAAATCAGCGGGAATTCTGACACTGACCCCAGTGGAAATGAGAGTGTTTCCCAAGTGAAATTTTCACCCTATATTCTCACCCCACCCCCAAATTTTCTATTCTGACAAATATTTAAACACGACACCAGACACCGCTGCCTGAAATACCCACGGGAGACTATGCGTTCTTTTTAATTACATTATGAATGAAACCTCAGGAAAAATCCTGAAAACACAAGAAGATATTTTCTTTATGTTAAAGACCTTAGATGAATTCAGCAAACTGAGGCTGAACTGGCTTTTCTACCTCAATCTCAATGACCCAATTACTGTTTCCCCCTTTTAAAATAATGACCCAAATTTCTTTTCTATTATGTCATTACAAGACCAAGACGCAGTTTAAGATTTTCAGCTTTAGGTAGCCGAAATCTTTCATATACAGCTAAAAAATCAAACAAAAATCAGCTGGATTTCCAGTTACTGAGCACTTATAATTTTCACTGACTTTAGTAAAAATTGTGGCAGCTTGGCAATTCCAAAAATCAGGCCAGCCTACTGAGGTTCTTTATATACAGTGATGTAGTGACCTGATTTTCGAAACTGTTGAGTACAAACAAGTTTTAGTAAACCTAGGGCATCTTCAGGTGCTCCATGAATTTGGATATTAAGCCAATACTTGCATAAAATCAGCAAGAATTTGCCACAGTCTCCAGAATTGTCCAAGGATGTAACAGAATATTAATTTGGTCTCTGGGGTTCATTCCGTAACACTGGACATGATTTACGCATGTAGATCCCAGAGTGACACTGTTAGGGTTCAACCACATCCTGAGCTTTCCTTTTAATTATTTTTCTCAATGAACCTTACAATATGCAGTAACATTTTGGTACAGAGAGCAATGACACATCCTGTACCAGAACAGATATGAGCACTGATAGTAGAACAGAGAGGTCTTTGTTCATCTGTTTGAAAAACAACCAGCTACATTTTTAATCTCTTTCTTTGAAAAACTATTTTGTGCTCCATCTACAGTGTATAAGGGAATAGACTTGGGTTTGAAGAAAAAAAATCTACATTTTTCACATGTTACTCCAGAATCTGGACAGATAAGTCTCTGTTCTTTAGCCATTCTGCATACATGTGGGTCAGCTCAAATGCCCACATGTCATCCTGTAAAATTATTCTGCTAGCAGAATGAGGAGTTAGCGAATGTGGTGGTTAATCTTTGCCTTCCTCCCCAGCTCTGGCCCTAAAATTGAAGGGTGTTCCTTGCCCACCCCCCAAATTATATTTCTAGTCATCTTGTTCTGAAAAATCCAGCACTTGAAATTTTCACTCCTCTTTCCCCCTTCAAAGCCTTTACATGTTTTTATGTATCCAAAAATAATTTATATGCAACTGCCCCAGGTGCAAAGATTTTTTTTTTTTTAACTAACCTGTCCTCTTTTCTTCACATATTTTTTATTTTAGAAAAAATAAAAAGACTCCTTTGGGACTAGACTGTTTGCCCCAAATCAAGGAAAATGAGTATGTTTTTCTCATGATATTTTATTACTCTGGCCTCTGGGTCACAATCAATATTGTCATTTTGCCTGAAATCCACAGAGCTCACAATCACCATTTTCCTTTCCTTATTATTTTACTTGATGCAATTTTGTTATGATTGTACTGGTCTTTGGTCTCCTGTAGACTGATTCTGTAGTAATTACAGTGATTTTGACAATAACATCTAGCTTATTTGTCTGCTAAAAGCTTTAAAACCACTAGAAAACACTGGGGAAGGGGGGAATGTCTTTGCCACCTTCTGTCTATTCAAAAGCAGCATTCTGAGATTGATTTTTAAAATTTAATCCAGTAATTAATTTAATGTAGTGGCTTTAGCTGGTTATATTAGCCATTTCAGGATTGTTTCCTATAAGATTAAGACCATTAATTCTTCTATATTTCCCCTGCTCAGACAGTACACAAGTCACATTTTACATCTGAGCTATTCAGAAAGATTTTCTGTCTCCTGTAAAATGCTGCATGTTGATCTGTCTCAGTATTGCTCTGGGCGCTTTACTGAGCTATAACTACATGGCTGTGCCTGTGGTATTAGGAGTCTTTTTAAAACTTCTGGTTTACACTAGATTTGTTTCTATATATTAGCAGAATAAGATCCCAACAATATTCCAAAATTTAAAGTCTTATCATCAGCTTTGCTGAGATATCAGTTGGGCCTTTGCCTAGGAGATAAAAAAAGAGCACAGACAAATGGAGAATTAATGGAAAATGTGGAGTAGCTGTATCATAATTTTTCTGAGACTCATTGTCTCCTTTAAGCTCTGCCCTACTTGCCACCTAGTTGACTGAGGGCCACCTCTCACTGGCTGGGAGTAGGAATAAGTCAGCACTAGATTAGTTTGAGTGAATGGAGTTACTCTGGGCTGGGTGACATTGGAATGTCACCAAGGTCCCATGGAGCTCACACGACGTTACAGCAAAAATGCCCCAAAGAGGCTGCACTGAGAGATGTCTTTTTTTGCATGGGTAGGGTGCTATATGAAGGAGAGAGAGGGGCATCTTTGGTAAGTTAAAGGGCCATGTGACAAGGGGGACAGAAACCCTTGAAGGGGTGCCAGCTGCAACGTGCAGAGAGGTGGCATGATTTGTAGGAGAAGCCAATGAGCAAGAGAGCAGGATCCCAACCTCTTTGCAAGGCTCTGACCAAATGTCAGACGTGGAAGTGAGCCTGTTCTTGTTTTATTGTTTTACCTAGATATAAATGTAAATTCAGATTTTGCCCTCCCAGGTGAGTACTCAGACTCCCGGGCTGCTGCTTTGCTGCTTCTTGCTTTCTCCTTCTGGCCCCATGAATTCTGCATTTCTGGCTGCGCAGGCAGGAGAGAAAGCCTTGAAAAACAGGGAAAAAGGCAATTCACACAAACCTGACACTTTGAAGAGAAGGGAGGGTTTGCTTCCCGTGGCTGAGATGAGAAAGGATACAGGTTTTCGTATCGGG
>NW_008825566.1:1406309-1407996 GCF_000699105.1 Pygoscelis adeliae | reverse complement strand
TGCCCTGGCTGCATTCTGCCAGAAGAATAATTTTTCTGTCTTCACAAGGAGTATCTTAAAAGGAAATTTTTTGGTGCCCAGACTCAGGATACAGAGTGCCCCAGCTACACCACACATATTTAAGGCCATCCTACATAGATCTGTTTTTGACGGTGGGGAAAGGACCATCCTTCCCTTCCCCTCTGCTTCCCAGTCCCTTGTTTTGTAGCCCCGTACATATGATTCTTTGCCACTACAAGTAAAAGGTCAAGAGCTTTCTGTTGACCTGACAGTGCAGGGATTAAAAACATGCCTGGACTTGTCTTGGCCTGAGCTGTTTTTAGCTTGTTTTTGCTGTGATAGCCATTGCCTAGCAATCAGCTAACTATTGCCTGCATTTGTTTTAGTTTAGCTTTAGTTTTTGGCGATAACAAGTAGTTTTTCTCTGTGGATTGACCTGTCTGTGACTCCAGACTAAAGTGTGGTGTCGAAGAGCATCAGTTCCTGCTCTTGTTCTCCCACCACCCCTCGCACTCTGACAGAGTTTGTCTGATCACGTGGTACACTAATTGTCTCAAAAATAGCCATTTTTTGACAGGATTTTTTCCTTTCCAGCTACAAACATCTTAAATAGTATTGCTGCTTTTGGCTTTGGTCTGGAGGAAAGGGGGGTGTTCAAGCACAGATTTATCCTTGGTATTGCCATCAGTCTCCCCATCCAAGGATCTGGGCATCTAACCCCAGGTTATAAATTTTCTTACAGGATTCAGGCACCTCAGATCTTTTGCAGATCTAGGCCAAAGAGATTTTTTCTAAGAAGGTCCTCATTTAAATTCTAGTAAAACAAAGAACTTCATAGACCAGCACACCTACCTGCAGGCTATAGTTTCTTTCCCTTTTGTGTAACATATTCTTTACAGTCTGTTTTATTCGGAGAACACTGGTTTGAGCAGTAGGCCTTTGCACAACTTTGCTTTTCGAGGGAAAGTTTCAAAATACATTTTTTCTTACTATTTCAGAAGAACTTGCATTTTTCTTAAGCTAGGAATAGTTGCTCAAAAAAGAAGAAAAAAACAGTGTCAGGAAGCCAAAAACTTTGCTAGTTTTTCTTTTATTATAACCCCCACCCCAAATTATTCACACAGTTCTATTTCTAGACAGAATTTTAAAGCCTTGACTACTTCAAAAGGAAAATACTGCAAATTTCTGTTAATAGGTTATCTCTGTGAAAGGGAAGAGACTGGTAATGAGTAACCTTTCTCTTTTTCTTTTGCTTCAGAACATTTTAATTGTGTTCCAATTGCTTCAACATATTTAATATACTTCCAATATGTATTTGTACAGTATGCAGGCAAATGGTTTTTCAAAGACTTATACAATATAGTGAGTCATAAATGATTGCTGTTCCCACTCCCCCCAGTCGAGCATGAGTCACAAAGTGGTAAAGTCTGTCTCCCCAGAGCACTGAGTGAAATCCACCTGATTTCAGGCAGTCAGTACAAAGCTGACAGTTGAGTGGCATGTGGAGATCTCTTGGCTGAATGGTGCATGTCTGCCTACACGTCTCTTACCTGCTGTGAAAAAGGGGCATATCTTAGCCTTTCTGGGCGTGCCATGTCGTAGTGATTTGTTGATCCCAGCACATCCCGCAGCCTCCCCGCTACGGGGAGGCTCTGGCTGCGGCTGTGCTCCAGCTGTGCACCCTGTC
>NW_008825566.1:1344781-1406258 GCF_000699105.1 Pygoscelis adeliae | reverse complement strand
AGTCTGGGGCTGTGCACAGGGACAGATTCCAATTTGACTCAGTACCTCCGCATGGCAGTCATCCCTTCAGCTGCGTCAGTGGGGTGGCAGCAGTCGTCGAGTGGGTTTTGGCAAGTTGCTTATAGCTGTGCACACACAAAGCCTCTGCTCCCCACAAACACATGCTACTTGAAGAGAAGTCCCTTGAAATCAGATGCCTCAACATGGGTGAGATTTGCTTCCTTCCATCCCTGGAAAATTAAAGCTATTTTCTTTCCACAAAGGAAAAAAATATTCTGTGATTTGCTAGTGTAGAGAAAAATATACCTTTGAATATTCATTCCAGGATCCATGTTAACCAGGCCACAAAATAGTCTTTGGGCATATGAGACTAACAAGTCCTTATCTTCTGTTGATAAAGTTTACCAAATTATTCTCAAGGAAACTTTTTTACCTCTTAATGTACTTGATACAGGTTACTGTCAATAGTCAACTATTTGAGTAGTATCCCGGCAGTCAGGCAACATCACAGCTATTCCTGCTTGAAGTTTCAAGGGTGCAGATGTATCATTATTCATTTTTGATGATACATGAAAATAACAGTTCTTTTTAATTTTGGTATTCCCAAACACCTCTATACTGCAGTTTTTAATAGCTGATCTTTTGTCCACTGATTTTTGTGAAGACTGCCTTTCAGAAGCAGATTGATCAGCTCTAACAATGAATGAAGGATCAGGTAGGGTAGCAAAAGTTATCTTTTAAAAGACTTTGTAATGTACCTCTAAATCATTTTCTTTCTACATTTGAGCTTTCTGACTTTCATCCCTTAATCATTTTAACAAAAAAATACCAGTCAGGGATCAAAACTTTATTCCTCTAAACACATAGCAAATAGCCTTTCCCATTGAAAACCTGATAGTGTAAAACCCTTATTATACAAATATTTTAACATGTATATATCTTTCTTCAGAGGAATAATTGCACTGGTTTCAGCATTCTCTTCATGCACTTCAAATGTGATTTAGCTCACTTTTAGTTTTGATCATTTAAATGTCAGATGTCTAGTCTAACCAACTTTCCTAGGTTCCCTCTACAGTCAATGGAGAGGGATATTTGCCTCCGGAGGGCTGATTCATACCTCCTATCTTAGACTTCTGCCTCTCAATTGACAACAGAAGTGTAACCTAGACAACTGTGTAGATTAGATTCCTATCTCTTAGATTAGGTGAGATAAATCCTATTCTTGGCCATCTTTGTGCATGCAAATTTACAGGATGGGAGCTAAGTTGTTTAAACACCTAAAGTACCTGTGGGGGCTGATAAACTAATTGATATATTTAGAAACTTTCCAAATCATGAGTATAAATCAAAGCAAAATCATCTAGTTCTTTTATGGAGAAAAAAAAAGGAAAAACGTAGAAAATATTTTAATATTTGCCTCTCAAGTGTAAGAACAGCGTAACAATAAAGAATAACAATGAAAAATACCTGTAGTGCATAAATTAGTAACAACAAATGACAATTAAGAGGTAAATTTGCTAAGTGTGTTTAGGTAATGCCTCAATCATAGCCCTGAGTTTTCAACAGCTGTACATGGCTTTAGCTACATGTTTTAATGCAATGAGGTAGAATTCACATCTGAGCCATTCCTGATTCTTTGTCCCCAGATTTCCCTTTCTGATGAGTCAGCTGGCTCCCTTCAGGCTATGGACAGTGTGCAAATCAACAGGGTGACCAACCTTCCACATATCAAGAGTCAGAAAAATACAATTTACTGCCAAGGGCAACAGGTTTTAAGATGTGCTCCGTTTAGCATTTTGTAGATTTTTTTTTTTATTGTGAATGCTAACTGAATAACCTAACCAAAGTTCTGGTCTATGCATTGGCAGTCTACTTGATGATAAGCCAACGAAAGAGAAATGCATAAAGATTAGAGAAATGAGAGTCCTCAAATTTCAATTATTCTTCCTTCCACTATCTCCTCTTTTCTAGCCTTAGACCTTCTCTCTTCCTTCTTTCCTTAAGTATCTCCCCCTTCCCTTTCTGATTCTCTCAATCCTTGGCTTTCCTAGTTTCACCTACAGTTTCTAAGAGCAGAACTCATGTATTTGGGCTGGCTGAGCTAAAGATCTGCCAAATCAGAAATTGTCTGGATGAGTAACCACTATTATTGTTTGGGCAGAAAGATGCTGCAGCTGCTGCTGTTTCTCTTCCACCTTTGTCTCCATCTACTTAGCTGAAAAAAACCTACTAGTGATGAGTCTTTGCAAAAGACATATCTTCAATGTAAATGAGAAACCTTGGCTTGCAAGATGCCATTTGGCTACCAGGGAACCGCATGACCATGAGGTTTAGACTTGGATGCATGTACATAGAGTTAACCTGGCAATATAATAAAAAATGCATTTATAAGGCTCCTCATCTGTGGACCCAAGTCAACTCAAAATGCCACAGGTTTATTCTTCAAAGTCTGAGGTATTTTCCTAGCACCATACAGCCGGAATGATCATATTGTGTACAGACTTCTCCCATAGTATACTGGTAGCTGCAAGGAAAAGAAAGAAATTTATAGTTTTAGTTTCATACACATCAATTCAGAGCAGCTCTTTTAGGTATGATGTAACTGAAGGACTTGGGAAAGAGAAAAGTGAGAATGGGTTTTGTTGTATCAATGCAAAATGTGTGAATAAAGTGTTATTTACTCACTGTGAATATTCAGACCTTTACTGCAAGGGTTCTGTGTATATCTACTGCACGTACACAAAATTTTGTAAATGAGGAACTACACTAGATTTTAGTGCTTGAGACATTTCACATAACCCAATACTGAGAAGAGAGTTCACTGAAAAGTTCCTTTATATAGAATGTAAAGTGAGTATAGATTACCTTGCAATAAACTCCTCGGCTTAATCTTGACGTTCACACTGTATGCAGGTCCCAGGCCTTGGCCTTTGTGCAAGCTCAGTTTCTTAGTCAATTTATGCTCAGGCAAAACTTTAATTCACGCAAAAATTATGAAAGAAGAAAATCTGAATATTGTCCAGACATGAGATGAAAGTTTCTTTTCAGAAATGAATTAGCATCCTAAAAGATGCATTAATTGCACATCCAGCATTTTCAAATTTCCCTGGGATACACAATCCCTAGACTGCATTTCCCACAGACTTTTTATGTATATGCTTTTCCTTCCTTTCACAGTCTAAATCTAAAAGGCAGCGTGTGACAAGATTAGGAGTGTACTTAATTTCTGATTGTTTTGTGGCACAACTGTGTAACTGGAATAATTTGGAGAGCAAGCTAGAGACTTGATGCCAGCTGGAGAGGCAGCTGACATGGGTCAGGCAGTCACTGCACATTAGTGCTCCTGGTCACTCCTTGCAGGGTCTCCATGTGTTCTGTTGACCATCTCGGGAGCTCAGTCTCCTTGCGTGGGCACCTGAAGTCCCGTGGTAGAAATATGGAGATATGTGGATGTGCCAGGACACAGCTACCTGGGTTGCCTTCCTACATCAAATGTCGTTAGACTCATCTCTTGTCCTCAAAAGGAATGTTTTTTTGTTCCTGCCACAGATAATTGTTAGGCCTATACGGACTATTTGGTGCATGTTTGTGTGCCACGAGTCTCAGCTAGTTGTCTTTGAGTCATGCTATTTCTTACCCAGAAGAGAGGGTGGGTCCCTCCTCTGCTGATGAAAGAGCTGTACTCGGAGTGTGGAAAGAACCTCAACTTGAGGTGACATGTCTTTTGCCTGTATTTCTGCTTTAACCCTCAAGTTGTTAAACTTCCTAAAAAAAACCCCCAGGGTAAATGAAGAGGAAGGACTGTGAGTGATTTGGGCACGAATTGTGGAATTTGGGAGACCCGCTCATTTACCAGAGATCTGGTGATACAGCTCTCAAGCATTTTGTCAGGACACGAGCTTACGTTGTCTGGTATATCCTAAGCTGGTTGTGCATCAGAAACAGAATAACCGTATTAACACAAGCTCATAAATCTTGCTTCTTTGCTGAGCAAATTGCCTGGGTGGGCGGAGCTCGGATTAAATGTAGGTATTTCGCTTCTGGTATTCTGGTTAGCTCTTTCAGAGATAATTTATGTACTTCCACATTGTAGCATGAGAATAAGAAATATAAATATATAAAAATATTTCTATAAATATATAAAAATAAATACATATAATTGTGTGTTGGTGTGTATCTATAATTGTTGATGAATGTGTTGATATATATGTAATTGTTGATGTGTCTTGCTGGTAGCAAGGTATTAACAGTACTTCCCTCTCACAACGGGCTGCAGGATGTACTAAAAATTTTGAAGGACTGTCATGGTGATTGTAACCATGTAAATGTATATAATTGTGATGTGAAATGTATGGGGTTTTTTTCATAGTTATTTTCTCTGCATGTACTGAATAACTTTTCTTCTAAAAGCTCTAAGGTAGAGACAGAGTACTCACATTAACATTGTATTTTTCCTCATAATTTTTTCTCTACTAAATAGTTTCTCAAAATTAAAAGACTACTTCAGAAAAAGCTAGTAAAAATGCTGAGAAATAAGAGAATGAATAGATGTTCAAGAAACACATGCACAATTGGAGAGATTCCAGAAGAAATCACCAGGAATGATAAAAAATCTCAAAAACATTACTTTTTTTTTGGAGGAAACACTGAAGAAATCAATAGGTTTTAGTCTAGGTAATCCTCAAGAATGTAATCTTTAACTGCAAATGGGAAGGTGATAGACTATTCTCTGCTAGAGAAAACACACACAAAAATAGTTTAAAGTCAAACAAGGAAAACCTTAAAAACAGTTTAGAGAACGCATGTTTTTCAGGAATGATTTCCAAATCTGTATTTCCACCTTACTGAAGGTAAAAATCTTAAGGAAGGAAGGCAGGCAGGCAGGCAGGCAGGCTTTCTGTTTAGAGACATAAATATTCTAGTTTTTGAAATGTAAATACTATAAACCACACAATTTCAGCTGCTGTCTTTAAGGGATCCTCACTGAGGTGGGTGCTGAATAGGCCAGACCTTTAGAGACATTTCTTTACCTACTTCTTATGGATGCCAAATGGGTACCTGTCCGTACGTCTGTGCAACCCAAACAAACATTTTTTTTCTTCAGTGTTTATTTTTTCAGTGCTGACTTTTCTTGATGTAAATTTTACATTATTTATGAGAACATTTCTATTTTCATGACCATTTAATCTGCAGACCATTCTGTTCAGATTTGGCCACCAAAGCATTCATTCCTGCACTGCATAAGTGTTTGCTTAGAAATGGAAGTTTATATTGTTTCTGCTCTTCAGCTTTCTGTTAGTTTCTCTGAAATTTTCACAACTGGCTGTCTCTGTCGTTGATGACATTGTAACCTATAGATCTGCTTGTGTACTAATACAGGCAGATTGTCTATGTATATAACAACATAAATAGATTGCCTTGGGCTAATTATCTTTTATGTAAAATGCCAATAAAGAGGTGACCAGAGGTACCACAGATTATATCCTTTTGCATTTTCCTCTGTAAATTTACTTCTTATTACATGACAGGAACTAAGTACATACGGTAACAAATATATTTCAGCGTGTTGAAAGGCTTTATCCACACTTTGGGAGCATATATGCAGATGTCGCTTATAATTACCTACCCTTTGTTTATATTAAAAATAGAAAAGTCAGTCCAGAACTAATAAGTAACATAGACAATATAATTTAATGATAAAACAGCTGAGGCATTATGACAGCTTTTTCTTGCACTTACGATTAATCATTTTTCTATTAAGGCTGCTGAGAGCAGCATGAAAGCAATTCTCATCCTTTGTCACTGCTGATGTCACCAGTTTCAGCTTAGCACTTTCAACAGACATTGTGCTGTATACTTAGATTGAAAATGCAGCCCAAAGGCTGCTAGCAAAACTGATGCAAACCTGTTGTTAAGGTCTCTTCTGGAAAGATGTCACAGTTTGTCATATTGATTTTAATAAAATCTCTTGGGTGCTGGGCAAAGTTCCCCTGAAATACCTATTTCAAGTCGGAAAGTGTAGTTGTCAGCATGGTGTCAAAGCTGAGCAGGGCTGGGAAAGTTTAAATTCTAGCTCCTAATACCCAGCACATCCATCTGCTCATGGGAATACTTTTTTTTTTTTACATACTAACGCTTCCCCTGCACAGCCTGTCTCCCACCCTGGCAAGGAAAAGCATTTTCCTGCCATCCCTGGCCTCATGGCAGGTACTGCTCGTGTTGGGCTGCAGAGCTCCTCTCTCCCAGCCGAATCCTCTCCCTCGGCTCCCCTCCTGCTCAGCCAACATGCCTCTGACCGGGGTTTTGGCTCATCAGCCATCTTCAACACAGCCATGTTCACAGCCTGCTGTTTTTGAAATCATGTCCTCCCTGGGCTTTCAACATGTCTGAAGGATTGCTGTCCTCATTCTCCCTCCGTGTTTCTTGATAGGTTCCAGATCCGATGTTGCACTCCAGATCTGCCTCAACTAAAGTCTCATCCTGGCCTTTTTTCCCAGTCACATCATTTTCACGCTGCTGTGAGAAGCTACTGTCTGCTGTCTTTTCTCTCTCCGTGGTACCCAGGTCTCTTGTCTGTTCCTTAATTTTTCGGAGAAATCCTCTTGGACTGCTGCCCATGCTGCTCCTCATGCTTGCTTTATAAAGCTCTCCAAAGCCGATTTGTTCTTTTCAGGTCTTCCATGAAAACTCTTCTGTTTTAAGATTTCTGTCAGAGTCTGCCAGAGACCACAAGGCCACACATGGAGAACTGTACTGTCTTATTGCACTATCTTCCTTCTGCATCTCTATCCGCAGTTGCCTCTTCTAGTCAGATCTAGTCAGTTTTGGGCAGGCACCACTTCCAGTTAGTGTTTGGTATATTGCTGAACACCACTGTAACAATGCTGCTGGTATCCCAGCATAATTCTTTTTGCACTGGTCAGCAGGTATTCATCTAACACTTTTTTCATCTAGCTAGAGGTGAGTTCAGGGTGGGCAACATAAAATGCTGGAAAAAATTCCCATTGGTAGAAGTGATGCCTTACTGACAGGGAATGTGTTCTCTTAACCTGACTATGACATAGGCATTAATAATGTTTTCCCTCTTTCTGTGTTGCTGAGAGGAGGAAGGAATAGGAGAATGAATGTGCTTTTTGTTGCTTGCCTCAGACAGCCAGAGGCAAATGAAGCTGACTTTCCTAATCACATAGATACAAAGTGGGTAGTTTCCCACACAAGAAAACCACCTACATGACTCAAAACTCTTTTCTGTTCAAATGCTTGTTTGGATAACTAGGAATTTCAGCAACACTGAATATGATTCACCCTTGACAGGGAGAAGGGTAGGAACATTGTGGCCAGCTTTGTACCATGGTAGGGATGGTCGCGTCACGTTGTGAGGCATGTGGGTTACAGCAGATCCAGCTGTGATTCCCAGCTTGCATGGCCAACGTGGAGGTCTGCGGGAGGCTTTATTCTCTGTGCAAGCTACCTCTTACTATTAGTTCAGTTAGGAAATGAACGTCTTAATACTGGTTAGTGCTGAGATCCTTGGCTCTAGTCCAGACATGTACTAGGCATGTGTGAGTCAGACTATTTCTTTGGAATTGATGATGTGCTTAAAACTTAAGCACACGCTTAAGTAACTTACTGAATTGGGATCAGAAAGCTTGGCAACTTGCAGGATTGAGCCCTAAACTAATCCAAGCATGTTTTTATTTTTAGTAAAGTCCCCTCCCACCACTCCTAGCCCCATCCTCTTTAATAATAATTTCAGCTTTTAAAAAAAAAATAAAATTATCTGAAATAAATTTTCCCTTTAAGGTGATAATTCAAATTTTATCTATTTTTTACTGGGTTCTGCATATACTACCAGATATCCTGCACAAATGTTTTTTTCTGACTGGCTTACAAAAGCACCATATTATGGGCATAACTTATAGCATAGATTGGTAACATATGTAACTCAATCCAAAAGACAGCAGATTTGGAACATGAAGGACTGAGATGCAGCTACCAAATTCAAAGAAATCTTCCATCGTGACACCCTATATCTGGGTTTCTGTTTACTTCTGATTTCCATGTCCTTGTTGACAAGCTCTGAAATGAAACTAAGCTACCTTACATTATTGCAATTAAAGCACAAGTTGTTAAGCTGACAGTAGTTTAACATTTAGGAATTCTGACATAACAGTGTTTGGTGCAAAGTATTTCAAGGAGAACATTTGATTTGCATTCAAATATAGAGGTGGTTTAGCTGTTGCACATTAAATTCAGAATATTTAACTGAGAATTAGTAAAATACTGGCATATTTAATCAAAGTTTCTGTAGATTATGCTAAAAAAAATTCCCTAAGGATAACATTTCCCTCTTTGAAAAGTATTTTGTGATATAGGAAGAGAAGCACAAGTAGGCATAACACTCTGCTTACAGTGTTATGCCTAGTAGCCAATATCTCTCTGCCTGACTCCATTAATTCCCATGGTATCCTGAATTATCTCCATTGGCATTTCAGATGGAAAGTCAAAGGATAATAGAGATTATGGAAGGCTGGGAAAATTATTATATCAAAACCTAAGGACTGTCCTGTGTAAAAGAACTATGACCTAGAAGTAGAATATATAATTTTTTCCTTGAGTAAGGTGTAGGACAAAATGTTAAGAAAAGGCTTCTTTTACCAGAAAAAATAAAGACCTCTTTGTTGCCTAGAGATAGCATAATTTTTCAAGAATGCACAGCATTAAATAGTCTTGTGATATTATCTGATCTGTTCTCTTGTCATAGTGTAATGACTCCGTATTGCTAGACCTTTGAAGACAATACTCAGGACTGGGAGTTAGACCTGTATGGAGCACCTTCTTACCTGTAAGAAGAGAAGGAAATACATCTTCATAAGGCATAGCTTTGGGAATCTTTTTTCTTTAGATATCAGAACAATGAATGCTGTACTCTGAAGTAGTTGGCCAGGTTTCATTTCATTGCAGGGCTACATATATCACCTGAGTACATATGCAAGAAATCTGTCCTAAAGCCAGACTCTTTTGGATCTGTTTATTCAGTTTGAGTTAAAATGAAAACAAGGGTATTGAGCAAGAGCTTTCCTGTCATACTTCAGAGCTGAACTTTTCTCAAATTGTGCAAGTGAAGTCTTCCATTTAGCTGTTCTGGAAGACTTGTATTTCGTAAGGTTAGGGGCTCTCTTGTGTTAGCCTGTCATGATTTGCAAACTACTGTGGCAATCAAAGGCCCTCGCCTAGATTTTTTTTCTGGTTCTAAACATTTTCTTGCAGACTGATTCACACAGTCATACAAATAAAATGAAAGGATGGAGTCTTGGTTGCTCAGCTTCTCACTCACGCAGCACAGAAAGGGCTGGATGACTCTCCAAGGGGACCTGGCAGACCTCAGCACATATATAAGGACTGCTGAGTTGTTGTGTCAATGAAAAGCTGTACAATCAGAGCCTGGAGTTGTCTTGCCCTCGAGGCTCATGAAGACAAGCAGGTTTACTACACACAGCATCCATCCTCTGCTGGAAGCAGTCTCATATCTATTTGGCTGGGTACCACACTTCCTACCGCACCTCGTTGGCCATGCAGGTTAGAAACAAGTACCTCTGGAAAGGGTACTCGTACTTCTAGGGCAAGCCCTAAGTCATCTCTCCAGGTTTCTGGCACACACTGAAAACGTGATTTCTGAGACAACTCTATGTATAAAATCCACATGTTTTTCCATAGGGAAAAACAGAGCAATGTTTTTTTGTTTTGAAACTTAAGTGACAAGTGATACTGGAGCTAATGGGCAGGAAGAAGGGGATGTGAAGTCTTGTCACCTTTTCTAAGGATGTTTCCTTTTTTAGGTATGTAGTGGTTGTCTTTCATGGGGTTTTATGGAGTTCTTAGCCAACAAAGTCAGCGATGCCTCCTTCATTCCTCAGGTCAACATAGAAGACACAAAGAGAAAGAAATAATGCCCCCTTCTTTTTTTATCTTTTTTTTTTTTTTTTCTGGAGTTATGTGAAGTTTGTAGAAGCATCAGTCTCTAGGCTCTTTAGAGTTTTGTGGCATCAGTGATGTTCAGTCTCTACTATGACTGGTAGCTTAAGAAACTTCCTTACAGCTTCACACTTCTTTGTGTTTAATACTTCTTGAGGACAAGTAATACTGAAAAGATCCTGTGTCCTGTCCACTTTTCATGTATATTTTCGCATAAATAATACCTATAAACTGGCAAGTCTGGACATTGTTACTGTACTGCATGCTGAAATTTGTAGGCTGCACAGACCAATACTCTTTCAATATACTGGTTAAGATTTTGTGAGTATAACATCAGATACCTGTAGTCTTTTGACATATATGAAGTTATACCACTTCACACTAACTAATAACCCGGGTCAGTTTCTTTTGCAAATGAATGCTGACAAATAAAATTCAGAAGAAATCTGTATTCACAAATATGATTGTCACTAAAGACTGACAAATGAACACAAAGATTTAGGGTGGTAAAAAGTGGTCTATGCTTTGCATGATGGGTGTGTGTACTGATTTAGGACTTGAGACTTCAGTGCGTGGCTTCAAAAGGGCTGGTGCTCAAAGGAGGTTTCCTTTCTTGCCTTTTCTTTTGAAGCGTGCTGTTGTCGCAACGCAAACATCACATCCTGCAATACCTACAAAGAACCTGGCTGTACCATCCACTGCTCATGTCAACTAGTGTCTTCTGTAAGTAGTTCCATTCACTTCAGTTTAAATACTGATGTAAGTGAAGATTATCTAAAGCAAGCAAGGTTTGCAAGAGCAGGCCATAAAAACACACACACAAGGATGACTATTACAGAGGCCAAGAGCTTGGTATTCACACCTGGGTATGTTCTTTGAGGGTAGTTTAAAGGGAAGAAAAAAGTTTTCTCTAAACAAGCGAATAAAAATATCCTTAAATCACAGAGCTCTGGTCCTGTATATGAAATGTGAATTAATATTTACAATAGAATCAAGGGATAGTAATATTCTGAACCTATGGTGGAAGAAAAGGAGAGAAGGGAAAAAAAAGCTTCAGTGTGGAGCTTTAGATTTTTAGGCATTCTTGAAAATATTGGAAATGGCAGTTTGGAGATTTTTTTAAGCTAAGTGGATCATGGCTTTCCTTGGAACACAGACTTTACAAATTCCTTTTTGACTGTCATCTGCAAATCATTTGACTGCTGGTAAACAGAACCCGCTATGTTGTCCTGATAACAGAGGGAAGGCTGGAAATAAGGAATTCCACCCTTAAAGTTGTTAAGGTAAGTCTAAAATTGATGTATATTGGATCAAAGGGTCGAATATTTTCCAGATGATCCTCTGTTTCTTCTGAGAAAAAGAAAGAAAAAACCAACAACACAAACCTAAAAATCATTTCCAAGGTGTTAAGCTTCAATTGCTGAGCATGGGGATTCAATTTACAATTTTGTGTCCTGCTAGGATGAAACCTTAATTTGCCGGTAAAAAAAACACAAATGCTTGCTTGTTCTTTTACTACAAATGAAAAGTTACAGTCTATCAACAGCTATAGATGTCTGGTTTAGAAGGAAAAATCAAATGAGAATAACCGATTGAAATTATTTTTCTGCAATGTTTATTTTACAACATCCTTATGTATGAAAATGACAAGGTCAGAGGAGGTTCTTAATTTAAATGAATCCTTAAGTTTTATTGTTGGGGAAAGTGGAAGCTTTTAGTGTAGTCAGAGATTATACTTCTATGGAAGTATTAGTCATTACAGCCTTGGAAAGTAAATAGGAATGTCAGCACAAATCAGCATCCATTTAAATTTCGGTATATGCAAGCCACAGAGGGAGATGCTTCTGGTATTTCATCTTCAGCCCCCTAAGAAGGTATTGTAAATGTGGTGAGTTCGTCGGCCTGCATAAAGTGAATGTTATGCTCTCAGATCCGTTTCTAGGAAGCAGTGACCACATCAAACAAACAACAAAAACATCACCATTTCCACCACCGTTAACTTTTCTTCTGTCTCAGTAAAATAGGACAAGGATAAGATTATGATAGAGAAGGAACTGTGTTCTCACCTTCTGTGTAGCACCTCCATATCTGACAAGCATAAATTATTACAGGAAGGCTTCTTCTATCAGTATCAGTGTTTCAAGTTTGGGATTATTTGGGGGGCAGTGACAGGGAGCACTGGTTACAGTCTAGGGTGGTGTGTGCACCCCCAGTTGTGTGACACGGGGAGGGAAGGTATGCTGCAAGTATGGCTGCACCCCCCGGTCCTTGCTTGCTGTGGGACTGCAGCAGCTTCTTCATGGGTGCTTGGCAGGGCTTTTTCAATTAAAAATAAGATTTTTGACTTGCACATTTAACCTCTGTAGATGGCTAATTGTAATCAATAGATTTGCTGTTGTGGTTCTGTGTAAAACTCCAGCTCTAGCCTCCCCCCTGGTCCTCTTCCCTAACGTGCTTGTCTCCCGTCCATCTCTCTGTCTCTAATGTGCTCATCCCTTCCCATGCAGCAGTTTCCTCTCCCCCAGCGTTTGGCTCCAGCAGGGGAGAGCGCTGAAGGTACAGGAAAAGCAGCTGCCCTACTTTTTGGAGGGTGCCTTGACTTTTCGCAAAGACTGACTTCTGACTTACAACTTGGTGTGGCTTGTTTCTGATGGATTTTCATGGGAACAACAAAGGAGACATATCTTACAAAAAGCTTCCTTTCCATCCTATTTCAAAACTATGCTCCAAAATATAGGGAACTGAAATTTATCAAAGATCACCAGAACTTTCATTGTGTAGGTCAAATGCCATATTCTGTCCACCGTTATTTTTTGAAGGGCACTCCTAGATTTTTTTGGCTGAAATCATAGAATCATAGAATCATAGAATCATTAAGGTTGGAAGAGACCTCCAAGATCATCGAGTCCAACCGTCAACCCAACACCACCATGCCCACTAAACCATGTCCCTAAGCGCCTCATCTACCCGTCTTTTAAATACTTCCAGGGATGGTGACTCAACCACTTCCCTGGGCAGCCTGTTCCAATGTTTAACCACTCTTTCAGTAAAGAAATTTTTCCTCACATTCAATCTAAACCTCCCCTGGCGCAACTTGAGGCCATTTCCTCTCGTCCTTTCGCCAGTTACTTGGGAGAAGAGACCGACACCCACCTCGCTACAACCTCCTTTCAGGTAGTTGTAGAGAGCGATGAGGTCTCCCCTCAGCCTCCTTTTCTCCAGGCTAAACAACCCCAGCTCCCTCAGCCGCTCCTCATAAGACTTGTTCTCCAGACCCTTCACCAGCCTCGTTGCCCTTCTCTGGACACGTTCCAACATCTCAACATCCTTCTTGTAGTGAGGGGCCCAAAACTGAACACAGTATTCGAGGTGCGGCCTCACCAGTGCCGAGTACAGGGGCACGATCACTTCCCTGCTCCTGCTGGCCACACTATTTCTGATACAGGCCAGGATGCCATTGGCCTTCTTGGCCGCCTGGGCACACTGCCGGCTCATGTTCAGCCTGCTGTCGAATGATACATAAATCCTCAAAACCATACATCCACTGAATCACACAGGCTGCAGTGAAAGTGATTAATCAGGAATAAAGGCAAAACAGAGCCTTTAGAGTGGAATTGTTGTTGAAATGTTACTATATTTTTCTACCATTGAGAAGAGAGCCTTCTGTTAGTGACCTTGCATCTATTTATATTAACAAAATAATTAAAAAAACCCCTACCCCACCCCAAACATCTAATAAACTTTTGGCACTGCAGCATACAGTACAATACTCCGTGAATCCAGAGAAAAAAAGCTTTTCAAGATGGGGATTTTGTCATTCATTCTGGTAAGTTCACTCTTCACTGAAAACATGGGAAAAAAATGAATTAGGAACTCTAATAACCAGCCAGCAGGAAATACAAAAATAAATCTAAATTGATGGCTATGCTCTGTGTCTATATGGCTTCCTTTGCAGAGTATCTCAGCCTGCAAACTCTCCAAACTCATTAGTATGGAATCCTAAATTCCAGTAAAATTCCCCCCTCCCGTTTTGCTTGACCTTCTGCTGCTGCTGACCTACTGTACAGCTCATCTCAGGGCTAATTCTGAGCCAGATATAAGTGGGACAGATATTCTTCAAATCTGCTACAACCAGTGCCACCTTTTCCCATTTTAAATTGAAGCTGTCAGTACAGACAGTTGCAGATCTGTAGTTTCAAAATAAGTGTAGGGCATGCTCTTTCTCCTTATTCTCCTCCAGAGGGTAACAGTTATTTTCATAGTTATTCCCAGGAGTCCATTAGTAAATCTGAACATCTCTGTTTTGGGGTCATAGGAAAGATTCAAACTCACATTCCTGACAAATGTGTCACTAGTAAGATCCCATCTCTTTCTGGAAAAAAATATTGACAAATATTTAAGGTGATATTTCAGGACATTAGGTGTTGGCTAAACATAGCATGTTATCATGACATTCTTTATCTGATTAAAGAAAAGGCCTAAGCACTTTCTAACTGATGTGGAAACAGTTTCTAAGACTGTATTCTGTGTTGTTACATATTGTATTGCAGGAGGTTTGCTGAAGCTCATATCATCAGGAACCCATATTAGTGCATTATACACCCTGGCGCTTATAGTGGTGCTTACAGCGGTGATATCATTCCATTCCCACTCTCAGTCTCTTGATGCTCTCAGTACACACTTACATTTTCTCTAAAGTCTATTAACGCTTTTAATGAACACATCTCAATTTGTTTTGTTCTTCAAGAGGAGGTCAAATCACGGATTTCTGCTCAAATCTCAGTTCGCATGATTCAAACTTGAACTTGGTAGTTTCAGGCAGATATAGTCCTTTTAATTTCCTTTTAAAATGGTGATGTTATTTTCAAGCAGTGTTGTGTTCTGTAGCACATTTACATTAGAGAGAAATATTCATCCTATGACAGGAGTCTCTTGTGATACTAGTCATTGTACAAATTGTTGCAGCTATTTTAAATGCAGTCCTCTTTGTAGAATCAGTAAATACAGTTTCAAATGGTGACTTTTTTTTTTAACTCCAGTATGGTAATGATTATAAAGAATCTTTTTTCCCCTTTAGAAAATGTTGTGAGTCTCAAACAGGCTAACAGTTTATTAGTAATTGATTTACTGTCCTCATTACTGTATGGCATGTGGCACTCATTTTCCTGGCTGCTTATCACAAACATTCAGGAGAATTAAGTACTAAAAAAATTCCATTTCTAGAACACTAATGGTGATAAAAGTCACTAATGTTTTATAAAGCTTTTTTTTTCTGTCAGGTTTTCACATTCAGACATGGGGAGTATATCATATAAAATTAACAAACTGCAGTTGACTGTTTATTTCAATCAATCATGATTTACAAAAGGGAGCTCTAAGGAAATCCAAAGTAATATTTATAGCTATTTCTCTACGTCCTTCTGAAAAACAAACATCTGACTACATGCTTCTGCAAGACTTGCCATCGTGTGTGTGTGCATCCAAGTGCATACTGGATCTGATTGTCTGCTTTCTTATTTCAGTTTTACCTCCTGCACCCAAGCTGATTGACTATAAGAGGTTATAGAGTGAGGTAAATTTAGTAGTAGATGAAGCTTTGAAAGAATATCTGAACATTACATTTTATCCTACTGTGTGAGCAAACACATTTGGCATATAAAGTACCTCACCAAGCAGCAGCCACATATCACATCTGGTTGATCGGGGTTCACGTAGTTTTGTCATATCATAAAACATTAGCTTTCTCACTTCAGCTGTGAGAACATTTGAGACCAGTAAGCCTTGTTTTTTTCTGCAGAAGTGTAATTTCCTTCTCTTCTGAACAGTTCCCCTTTCAGATGCTTACAGAAGATCACGTCCTTCTCCTGCAGCACTGGAGGAGAAACTGAATGGAGGAGAGGGCGTAATGGGCATACAGAGAGCCCTACAGATGTGGATATTATTCATTTTTGGAGACTGCACATGAGACAGAGTATTCCAGAGAGGTGATGAGACTCTGAAGCACCTCAGGACCAGAAGGGATAGTGCCAGGCTTGGGCAGCCACACAATCATGCAGAAGGGGTTCATGGAGCTATGAGCATGGGCACAGAAGGGTGAAAGTAATTTTAATGCCTTTCTGAGAAAAAAAAAATCATGTACCCAGAGGCCAGACAGGGGCTGCTTAAGAACAAAACCAGCAAAAGAGAGTTTGAAGATATTAAGGTAAGGCAGAGATGGGCAGACCACCAGTACTCTGACACCATAGTTTCCCTTGGAAGACTAGAAACCTAATATTTCTGGCAGAAGCCTGAATTTTATCACCAAATTTCCTGGGTGTGGGGTTTTGCCTATAAGCGAGAAAGCAAGTGGAAGATAACCACCACATAGGTATGCTTCATTTCTAACAAAAATGAATTAACTTTAAAATGGGACACATATTTATAAGAGCCAGAAGAAATAGAAACAGCCAAGCAGTATTATCCAAATATTTCAGCATTCTCAAAGCACTTTTGTTCCTTAGTTAACATCTGCAACATCCTGGGAGGCTAGCAACCACTTATTTTCATTATTTGTTATCTCATCCAGAGTTACCTATTTAAAAGATAGCTGCCTATTTTAAGCTCTTTGTCTAGACTCCTCCTGTATTCAGTGAGGAAAAACAGGACAATTACCCTCATTGTTTCTCCCCACTGATAGGGAGAGTTTAGATGAATAATTTTGACTCTCTAACTTTCTGATGCAGAAAATTCACTGAAAGAAATTGCATCTTTAGTAATTAGTGAAGCATAAGAAGCTGAAAGGAAAGGTAAGAAAGCATGCTGAAAATAAGATTGGAAAACACAGGCACCATTGTTCAAGTTAAAAAAATATCTTATCTGTTAGTTTCTAAGGGATATTAAAAAAAATCAAATAAATTCCATTCAATTAATAAGTAAATAAATAATCTAAGAGGTAAAAATAATTATAGAGACCAGAAAAAAATTGAGACTGACTGACTGGCTGTCTAAAATTTAGATTCTACTAAGTGTCAAAGGGGAGGTGACTGAAATCTTAGCATCTTAGATCAAACTCTGCTCTGAACTGTATTCATATAACATTACTGAAGTTATGAGTACTGCATGGGTGTGAGGACAGAATTTGAATCTCATGTAGTGTGGTGTTAGATCATACACTTTCATTACCTGGGAACTGATATGACGGGAATAAAATACAGTTTAACTATGTGATTCTTAAAATTCTTGGAAAATCTGGAACATGGCTTTTCTTCAAGAGTTGTGCAATGTTTACTTATTGGTAAAAGAGAAAAAAAATATGCTGAAATTCTCAAAGTTTCAATTTGCAAACAGCTTTATTGCATTTGGCGAAGGCTGTCTTTAACTCTTTAAAATGGAGTGCACATCCTTCTGTTCTGGCATATGGAAAGGCCAGAATGAAGCTTTGCGTCCCGGCTGGGACTCCTTGGGTCGCCAAGCGCAGAAGCATCCTCTCCAGCAATTTTAATTCACAAGGAAAGGTGATTGATTGCTAGACTAAGCTCTGCTCTTCTTTCCAATAAGTTGACTGGAGCTTAGATAATTTCGCCAGGAGCAGGTTTGGGCCCTTTGGCATTACTGGCAGGCTATGATCCTTTACCTTCTTTCTATAGCTTACTTTTCCATTTTTAATCTCCTTCAAAATTTAACAGTTCTCCTTTAAATGCTGGAATCCTGCTACCCATTACTATGGTTACAGTTCCTGAATCTTGACCCATTTCACTTTCTTTTGAACGTAGAAGTAATAACATTAGCAAATACCACTGTGCTGAGTTCTCATCAAACAGGATACAACATGCTAATGCTAGCTGGGCTGTAATGGATATCTGTGCAATACCAGTAATTACTCTCATTTAGCATATCTACAATTACTAGACTTGTCCTTCATAGTACAATAAATGAAAAAAAAATATTTATTCAAACTGGGATGAAAAGTGTATTTCAGATAACAAAGTCTACAAGTCAGGTTAGCAAAAGATTACCATAAAGGCATTTCTTTTTCATTAAGTATTATTTCTTCACAAAACAAACTGCAAACACTTAAATAGTTTTATTAGCATTAACAACAGACTTTTTATTATTATTATTATTATTATTATCAGCAACAAAGCAACAAGATATTTATATGAAAATGGCACCCAATATTCCCAGACTAGAGCTGCACTACACTGAGCAGGAAAACAAGCGCTTATTATCACATATTACCATATATTTCACATTTATAATTACTTTCATCAGAAGATCTGAGGACATGTGTAAGGTGAAATGCACTTGGCTGCGGTGACATAAATTAGACCTCTTCTCCATGGGCTCCCATTTCCTTTTACAGCCACGGAAAGAGGAGCAGGGTAGTTTGTAAGGCAATGAGGTGCAGTGCTCTGACTCAAATGTTATCAGCCAAAAGCAGCACATTTTCTGCTGTTAAATGGTAACACATTGAGAGTCTCCTGCTTCATCCCACCCATATCCTCCTCTCCTTTTTAGTCCGTGCTATCACTGGGCGCTGTGTGGCAGGTATTGCTTGCTGGAAGGGCCACAGGTTTGTGTGGCGAGTCATCTCCATTCAGCAGCATCATGTGTCAAAGTGAAGTCTGAGAGCTGTGTGGAGGACTGGATGACTTTTTTAGAATAGATTGTGAAAAAAGACAAAAAAGTTTTTTATTTAAAGCTCATGTTTTATATGCTGGTAGAGCACCTGTTGTGTTTTGTTCTCTAAAGTACTTCCATCATATTATAAAATAGCAGCTTTTGGGGGAAGAAAGTGGTTAAGCTAACGCACACAGCAAAGTGCACTAAAGACCCTTACGTTTTACTTGCAATTAACATGTAGTAAGTTCTAGATTATCAGTGCAATAGGGTGTATGTTTGTGTTGTCATAATAGTGAAGGGACTATGGGGTTGTTTTTGATAAAATCTGCCCACATACTCCTAAAATATGTTTACAGTCCAGTATCCCTGCTCTGATAGCTTCTGTGCCCAAGTTTACCACACATTCTCATGGTTTGCATAATTTTCTCATTTCTGTAGGTGCACTTTCATTCCAGTGCCACAGTTGTCATCTTCCGCCCTGTTCGTTTGTGTGCACCTCAGGGATTTTGCCAAGAGAGCCTGGGGGAATGTGTGCACACATAAGGGATGGGTTAAATCAGGGGTGCAAAGCTATTAAACCAAACATGCAATATGACTGCTGCCAGCAGCAAGATCTGGAAATGGGTCGATGAGAAGCACAACAGGAAGGTTGGTCTGAAACCGTTTTTGCTATAGCTGTGAGAAAAGCATTGCACATCTGCCCCACAGATGGCCAGAGCTGGAAGACCATTTCTGAGTGTGAAGTATGCATTGCTGCTTCAATTTAGGATATATGGAGGCTTCAGATTGAAGTGTGTTTGTAACACATGTAGCACATACCAAGCTAGTTTTAATCTAAAACTGCATACCGTAGGGTACAGCTGCCAAGTGAGTATTCAGGTATTTGCCAAGTGAGCAAGCATACTTTGCTCACAGCAAAACCAGCTTTCTGGTGAGTTTTCTGCCATCAGTACAGAAACAAAGCAGATGATCAGAAAATTAGAGCTAGCCCAGTTATGCCTGTATGTGCACCAAACCTATGTCCTGTTTGCAGCCTAGACATAGTTTTCCTGTATGTCAACACACAATGTTGGGTATTGCTAACCTGAATTTACATAGAATATACTCCAGACTGTAACAGTGGGGCATATATGTTTATGTTCAATGAACTTTAAGGAAAAAAAAGCAAAATATTATTCCACAAAATGTTTTCCAATATACATGCATACAAAAAAAAGGGGAAAAAACCCCCCACCATAATGAAACTTTTACATTGTGATACTGTTTCATGTTACAATTTCAAGGGTAGATGTTAGCAGCCATGAAATGATGGATGAGGACACACTATTCATATTAGCAAAATAAAAGGTTGTCTTTACTGTGAAAATCATGCAGATGATGTTGTCCTCAGGAAACAAGGGAGCACTTTTTGCATGAAAACTTTGGGGAAGGATAGGAGAGACAATACTCATAACTTTTTACTGTGTTCCTGACAAAAATAGGTTTCATGGATTTTTACTTCTGAGCTACTTAAGAGCATTTTCTGTGCAACTCAGTATCTG
The DNA here is from genome assembly GCF_000699105.1 of Pygoscelis adeliae. NCBI lineage: Eukaryota > Metazoa > Chordata > Aves > Sphenisciformes > Spheniscidae > Pygoscelis > Pygoscelis adeliae. The sequence goes on along the minus strand of NW_008825566.1, from coordinate 1,386,141 downwards.
ATAGCCACATATGAAACTAGGCACTGCCAGCAGAAGTGTTCTGATGGTACAGATAAAATGTGCTTTTTCTCTAATTCTAAACTGCTGAGACTTAGGGCTCTCTTTCTCTTATCAGCATGTACATCATGGTCACATGTAGGTGTCCTGGTTTTGGCTGGGACAGAGTTAATTTTCTTCCTAGAAAAAACCTAGATGGTACCTGACCAAAAAAACAAACCAACATTTTATCATAATTAAAATTTCCCCTTGTTTCTCCCATCCACATAGATATTGGAAACACTTTCTACATATAAGAAGCAGCAGTGAGGCAGGCTTCAGAAAGTAACCAAAGAATCCCATTTCTCTCCCGAAAAGAGAAGTCTATCTTAGGAATGGTCTAGACAGACTTGTCATGGATAGCCTAGGCACATTTCATTCTTCCTCAAAGCAAGCAGATAGTCTACTAGATCTTTGAAGTCTCTTCCAATGCTACCCTATTATGATACCTTTATTTGTTTTTATTTGTGTTAAAGGGATGAAGGCTGTTTTTGCTGAACATTATACAGGATCTAGAACAAAGAAAGCTCTTTCTCTGATGAATTAGCAGTTTCCCTGCCCTAAGGGTCTTAGAGTTCAACTACAGACAAGACTACACAGATGAGGAAAGCGTAAAAAAAGTTTGTAATGACAATCACAGCACTTCATTTGACTTTTCATAAGCATAACTAACATTTTTTTCTTATCTTCTGTAAGGTCATCTCTCATTTACCTACTGTAAGTGATTGCTAATATAAGAGAACTATTAAGAACACTATTAGTGATCATTCTCATCTTCTTTGCAATAGAATTTCATAACTTTGGGTAAACTACTGAGCAAATTTTGTCCCCTTCATGAATCTCACATTTTTCTTTGATAATTACCATTGCATCAATGTAATTGTATAACTGTTAACGCAGAACCTAGCAGGGAGAGCTCATTTTTTCAAAACTACTTTGAATAATTGAAATTCAGAGCTGGCTTTTAATTTTGATCTAGTATTGTAGACCTGCCATCAGTCTCTGGCCTACGGGCAACACTGCTGAGCAGAAAATAAACCACAGTCAACATTGAACTTTTTTTTCTCCCTGTCAGCTAATGAAACATGTAGAAAACCAAATACCGGATTGTAAGCAAAATCAGAACAATTTGTTGTCTGTGTAGTACAAAATGGGGATTACTATGGGTCAGGTGTTATTACAAGAGGACATTCACTGGCAGAGGAGGGCAGGGGGATGCATTCTTATTGCTCTGGGCAGTAGCTAAATGTTAAGCCAGGCAGTGACTATGGAATCCTGTGACTCTGCTCCGAAGAGAAAGGAGGATCGCTGCTGGCCCAGGTCCATGGCATTGGAGACCAACGATGTTGGACTGGTGTGTAGCCTTCTGCCTGGCAGAAACTGGAGGAAAATACAGGTGCTGGGAGTTTCTAGGAGCCCTTCAGACAGACACAAGGTTAATAGTCCAGAAAGCAGAGACATACCTTTGAGCTCAGGTTATGATGTTTGATGGTTCCTTGGGATGTTTGCCCTGTCCTGCTGTCATCAAATCATTTTGCTAAAACTTAGTTTTAGGTTATTGTTCTTCACTGACACTGTGTGAGTATCTGCATTTGATAGGAGGCTGAGTGCCTTTTACATTGATATGATTTGGACTCCAGAACTTTTACATACCTTTTATATAGAGCAGAAAGAAGTGCTGAACCTCAGCAACACTCCCACATCCATTTTTCTTGAAAGTAGCAATGAGATAATATAGATGAATTTATTCAATCTAAATTATTTTAAAATATTAAGAAAACTACTGTTGCTGTATAGCACATGCAACATGAATGTTTGTACTTTCTTTCCTGTGCTAGATTAAGCATTGAGTTATTATGATATGATGAGTTAAGACATGAGATCTTGAATGAATTCCAAATTAAAAATACATTTCCATATGTAGAGGAGCAAACAGTTGTTTTGACAAAATATATTATGAGTTCAGCTTGGCATCACTAAAATAGCCCCACCAACCCTTTTTCCTCTCATAGTCCCTTGAAATGCAAGAACACCTTATATTTTAGCTGTCATCTTAATGGTAGATATTATTATAGAGGAAAAAGAGCTAATATCAACTGTTTTTAATTTAGGCAGGATTTCTTTTACATGAAGACAGAGAATTTTTCTTCTATAACCATTTTGACTGGAAGTCATAGGGCCCTTGCCAAGAAGTTTCAATTATGCTTTTAAAATATAAATCCTAGGAGTCTTGAAATTACAGGGTGTGGGTAGCGATATGTTAAATGTTTTACAAGTGAGGAGAAATTAGTGCATTTTGGCTTATCCTCAGTGCTGTTAAGAAACAAAACTGTTCTTTTGTTGTAGGTAAAAGCATTTCCTTCCAAAGAACTCTGCAAAAACTGGAAAGCATTTTCATATAATTCTGTGAAAATGACACACAGACAACTGTAGAATGTGGAAAATAAAGCCAGCCGCAGAGCCTCACCCAGGACATGTTCATCAGGAGGACATGGTGTAAACACACCGTAGGATGTTTTGGCTGCTAGAGCAACCATGGGATTATTTGGGGTGTGTTTTATCTCTACCCACCTAACACATTTCCCATGTGGTATTTTGGGTGGGGGAAATGAAAAACTACCCCCTTGTCAGGTATGAAACTATTTCCTTTTGTCAGTTTGAGGTTAAGTGTATGCCTTGGTCGTTTGGGTGGAGGACACTAACAGCTGCAGTCAGTCTTGAAGGAGAGGGTATTTCAGTTGGGGCAGGGAGGATTTCTCCACACCTTAGAGTTGTTCATATCAATACTGATTGGGACAAAAGATGCTGTGTCAAGAGATAGTATAGAAGACTATTCATATAGCCTTCCTTCAAACGTGGCAAGTTACACTGCAGTTCTGCTGTCACTAATACTATGTTTGCTAGTGATCAATAGCAAAATCACTCCTGTGTGAAACAAATGTGATCCAGCTTGGCTGTGATCAGATGGCTGTACTTCTGTCACATTAGCCAGAGTACACATGCCAGAGTCTAATTTGACATTATGTTTTTTTTACAAAGACAGGAGAACAAATGATATCAGCTCTGGTAATAAGATGGAATGGTGAAGATGAACAATACCTACTCTGGTACAAAGTCTGTTGGTACAAAGTTAACCCTTCATCTATTTTTAAACAAATTTGAGCCGGTTGAATGAGATAATATAGAATCAGCCTTTTACATCATATGGCTTTGGCTTTTTGAACCAGTATCAGGAGCCCTAAAGACAACATTTGCTGTCTTAAACACCTACGGCCTCAAGTAATAAAACAGACACAGCTCCTAAAGTCCCGTTATTATGGGTACATAAATCAGTGCACTTCAGAATAACTGACAAACTTGCCAGGTAAATATAGCAAGAGTCACATTCAGGGAGGCTATTGACACTTGCTGAAATGGGAATATGAAATCTTTCAGGTACCTCAGTCCTTAGGGCGGTCAGTGAGTTTATTACATTTCCTCTCCTTTCACTGTTTTAGAGCTTAAAACCAAAATGGGTAAGAATAAGACCTTAGCTCTTCATTTTGGTAAGCTTTCTCTAAAAAAATATGATGAATGTTTCATTTTTCTTTAATTAACATTAACAATAATAAACCGTCAGTACTTATCTAACCAAAGCTTTAGCCTTTGGAGTACTATAAGAAAGCAAGGGGAGTTTATTTTTCCCAAGTGAATTATTTTAGACTGTAATCTGTGGGAGGCAGGGAATAAATTCCTGTTGCACTTCTGAATGCTGAAAGCAAAATGGTCTACAACTGGCATTCCTAAGCACAACTGCAAAATTACAAATCAGCAACAACTTTTAATACAGCCATGACCTAATTAAATTAGTTTAGAGGAGTGATTAGTGACATTGGAGGAGCTGATGAATGGTGGCATACGATAAAATCACCTTCTTCCATCAAACACAAATAACTGAGCTCAATTCAGGGGTAACTTGGGGAAATGTTAGGCATCTGTGATAAACAGGAGGTGAAGATTAGTTAATTTAATGGTCTTTTCTCTAAAATCTGTGAATCTAGAAGAACTGATGAGTAAAGATGTGAATTGGATACTCCAAAGTGTAGACACTCACCCTAAGCTTGATGCTGTGTTTTTCTTTAAGGTTTCTTTTTCAAGGTGATGAGTGCTCATTATTTATAGAACTACTGGGAATTTACCTGGATATGGTTAGATTTCCCTGTGAGGCTCAGGCAGCAATTCTCAACATTTCTAGGATTTCCCTGGAGCCAAGGGGAGCTAGAAGTACCATGCATGACCTGCGAATTGAATGCAAACTGTGTCAAAAAGCAAAGCTCATGATCAGAAGCTACTATGAAAATTTGGCATTACCTTCTTTCCTCTCCCCCTCCCCAAGGTCATCCAGAATTAGATTTCGGTGATTCCTGTTTCCTAATCTGTTCAGTTTTGCTGCCTTGCTCTTGACGTTTCACAACAATTCAACAGGATATAAGAGCTATTACAAAACCTGACAAATAAAATTTTAAGGTAATCTGAGAGATTTCTTTAAGCAGGTAAGATTCTGATCTTGCAATTTGTTTCACATAGATAGGGCTCTGTACAGGATAACACAGGGAACAAAGGATTAGGGATGCATTAACGAATATGAAAGCTGTAGGATATTATAAACACCACGGCTCTGCAGTATGTGACCCCTATCTTTTGTCCTATTATATCTACTTCTGATATCTGGTAAGAAAGCCATGATCCTGACCTAACAGGGGAATCTGTGTGTTCCATTCATAAGTCATTAATAGATTCTTAGAATTGAACACATTAAAACAATTTTGTGGTTTTTTTTTCCAGACCATCCCAACTAAGCAAAGAACATCTGTTCATGCTGAAAGCTGAGTTCATATTTAAGTGTATAGCTAAGCAGTGGCATTAATTTTTAACTTCCTTTATGAAATGGTTCAGAGTAAGTAAAGTTCAGTAATCCAGAAATAACCAGGAGACAGGAGTTGAAAACTTGGCCCAGTTTGTTTCTAGGATATAAGAAATAAATCTCTGAATCTGAAGTTACTTCCCACCCTTCAGAGATAAAAAGGTCAGGACACATCCTTTCATTTTGCAAACATGCTGACCCAAAGACAGAGGAACGCTTTAAAAATCAAATATGAATCGCTACTTTTCTTAGGTCATGCACCCAGTTTTTAGGAAGATTTACTGTCAGAGTATTCAGATTATCTGACAAAAAAAGTGTCACTCTTGCTAATGGAAAGAGTATCTTTGTTCTGTCAAATGGCCAGTGGCTTGTCTTCCATTTTTCTGTTGACCTGTGATATATACTTGTAAAAAATCAACAGAAGTCATTTATACACCAAGGGGATACTCTGTAGAAAATTTCAGCAGAAAGCTTTGGGGATTTATGTGTCAGACTAGGGCATCAGCCTCATGTTCTATTGAGGCTTCTTATCTTTCTCCCACACTACCTAGTAGAATATAAATCTATAATGGGAGAAGTACCACAGATGCTGTAGTTTACAATATCTAGAAGAAACAACAGAGGCAGAGGAAACATAAAAGGATAATTTTGCTTATACAAAATAGCAGCCTGAAAAATAAAGCCAGGAAAACAAACAAGCAGATGGAGAAGGCAAAGTCTGTAAGACACAGCTGTGCAAAGTATTTAAATATCCAGATGCAAAGCAGTTTAAGGGTCAGGGACAAGGAAAGGACACAGAATGCTCTTAGCAGCTCTGTAGCATGATTGAATAGTCTGCTTTAAAATTTCAAACACATTAATGATTGTTGATTGTCCAGATTTCTGTCAGATTTAAATGGAATCTTAGATTTTGTTAGAAATCCAAATTCATGAGACTCATGAGCACCTTTTAATAAGGGTTTGTTACTATTTAGACAGGAGTATAATAATTAATGTGTAGGAAAAAAGCTTTCTCAATTGGTCTTTACTCAATTCTCTTTTAGCAAAAGGAATAATAAAAGGTTTTTTTTAGAATACTCAAAATTGTTTTCTGAAGCAGTTACGACCCATAATAATAATTTACGCTTTTACTGTATATTGACTTCATCTAAGGGATTCAAGTGCTTTATGAATGTTAATTAGGCATCTGCAGGCATCTATTAGGCACCACCAGTTGCTAGATGGTAATTTTGGTCTATCATTAGCTCAAAAGACTCCACCTGCCTACTTTGCTTAGTATGCTGTGGAGGGGGCTGGGGAAGGGCATCTGCATCCTGAAATGTGGGAAAGATGCTTTTTGCTCTAAAACGTATCCACAGTGGAAAGCGTTAACTTAAAATGAGTTCCTGAATGAGATTTTATTACTGCTTTGATTATCTTCCTGGCTTTGGACTCCCTCCTGAGCTGGCAGATGTCCCCTCACGTCACGTCAGTGGCTGAAAGACAGATTTTCATTCCTACCCCCAGTCATGTCTCAGGTTCTTCAGTCATTTTGGGATCCTGTTCAAAGCTACAGATCCATTTTATAATCCCTCTACAGACAGGTTCAAATGCCTCAAATGCTTTCTTGCTCACCACACTTCCTTCCCCATCTTGTCCATTGCCTTCCTATTCTGCCTTCGTTCTGCTCCGGGTGTAAGACAACCAATGTGCCTGTTGTGGCCCTGTACCAGCCTAGCCAGAGTCAGGAAGCAGGCATTAAAGCCAGTTTTCTGACTCAGTCACCAAGTTATTCATCCTTCCTTTGTGGGGTGAATAACTGCATTTAAAATGAGCCCCAAACTCACTGTATTTTTTGGTAAAGACTTCTAATCTCCTTACAAGGAACTTCAGAAGCAAGGTAAATAATAAAAGAGTGCCAGGGGCAATGAAAACTGAGCTAGTGAGTCACGTGGGAACTACAGTCTAGTATAAGCATGGTACTTAAACAAACATACTACAGCAGCCTGCATTCCTCATAGGGGAGACCTGCAAAGCACAAAGAATATTGTTTTCCTAAATTGTGATTTCATAATTAAGGCAAGAAAGTGCATTTAGATGGTGAAAACCATATTTCCTATGACTAGAGAGACAAAAAAAAGCCATATAAAAGGATTTTGATAGTGCTATATAAGGACAAACTTCTGATTACTAAGGGTTACTTTTAAAGGGTACTAAAATGCCACTTCAGTGAGATGGCTGGTTTTACCTTGCAAGCTCTTTCTTCAGGACTCTAATATCAGTTTCCATTCACGTACTCATATGTTTACATTAAACAAGGGACTATGTTTTCCAGTTTCTTAAGGATTTTTTTTTGCATGCTGCCATTACAGGTGGGCTGGACATGAGAGGTCTGATTCTGGCTTCTCAGGGTCTTTCACTACATAGAGACAGGAGGAAGCCCTGAGACCCTGGTCACATCCTTAGGTCCTAACTCTCATGGAAATGCTATTGTCTTACAAAAAATCACCCTATGAAAGTTGGTTTATCACTAGGCAAGTTTGGTTTAGATGGATCCAACATGATTAATATCATTGTACTATGGATGTCTGGGTGGGCCAATCCATAAAAATTATTCATGTGAGTAACAGCTGCAGAATTACCCCATGTTTTATAATTTTAAAGTTTGATTTTAAAACTTGCAAACTTTTCTGGACCAGAGGAGATTATTTTTGAGATGTGTCACTAACAGTGTCTTAGACATACCAGAATGGTGGCTGGACTGTTCTGTATCTTCATAAGGGCAGCAGCTCCTCTGCATCTGTGCTGGCCTGCAGATTGTATTAAGGCTGTATACCACCTAATGCTATTCCAGAAAGCTGGAAGCTTCCACCTGGTTTAACACAGTACAGACAGCCGCTGCCATGTCTGCAGGGGAGGGCTAGTGGAGCACACTGGGTAGCTGGGAGAAAGCACTGCTGTCATCACACAGCCTACTGAGATCCCCTCACATCTAAGAGGTGCCAGTCTGGTCCCAGGCTGGATCTTGCAGCATTACTCACTTGTCTTTACACCACACACTGCAGTTCTCTCCACGGGCTAATTTGCCCAGAAACCTGAGGTCAGAGGCAGTGCTGCAATCCAGAGCCCAGCCCCAGCCTGGCTCATCTCCTGGCACCTCTGCTCCCCCAATATGGCACAGACATCCCAGCTGTCCCAGTGTAGGCGTGCTCCTCCTTGACGGCTCATGGTGGGATGCAAACAAGTGCAGTTCAAGAGCTCCTGCTCTACATGTAGCTGCAGCATCATTTCTTTGTTATGAAATGAATCATGCTTTCATTCTTTAGACTATTACCAAAAAAAAAAAAAAAAAAAGAAAAGAAAAAGCGTGACTGTGAACTACATTCCTTTTTCCTTGCATTCAAGAAATGAAGCTAAAGCCAAAGCACTGCTGAACATGGAACCAATTATTACTTTATCGACTACCCAAAGAAAACATATCCACCAAGGAAAAAAACCCCACATACATACTAGGCAAAGCTACCTCAAAATCTGTAGACTTTTTTTTTTTAATTCTTAAAATCCCTTGGATCCCACCTCTTTTTCTCCTGTTTCCTGTCATTGCCATAACAAACCTTTTTGGCGAGCAAACAAGATTTCTTTTGTTGCACTGAAAACTTTGCGCATGATTCATTTTTTTTCTCAGAAAAAGCTTCAAGCCAAATATTGTTTTCAGAGATTTTTCTTCCTATGTCCTCTCCCCTCCCCAAATCATTTTTCCTGAGGGACATCCTTGTTCATGGTAGCCTACTGCAAACAAAAGAAAGATGATATCAAAGTAATTGCTTGAAATATAATTGATGACAGACTTCTTCATGTGCAACACTTAGCAATGTCTTTGCATGCACATAATACTCTTGCACACTTTGTTAATGCCTGGAAACTAATCATCTTTTTGAAGGAAAAAAAAAAAAAAAAGGACAAAAGGAAGAACACACAAGTTCATTACTTAAAAGAGCTTGGAAGCTTGTAAGGTACATCCGGTGCTTTTCCAAACATGGTCTGTATCTGCATCTCACCAGTTTCTTCCAGCAGATTTTGGTATCTCGCCCCTTGCAGATTTTGTGTTTGAAAGGTTTTATCATCCACCTCTCCATATGCTATCACATATTTCCCGATAGTTTTTTTTTCACAGCATACCCAGAAGGCTGCTTGGGGGCCTCCTGTTTTTTGATCAAGCTGTAATATATTTTGCTTTCATCCATTCCTATTTGGAAGTCTGTTTTCTTGTTCATTTTTTATTGTTTCCATTCATGGTTTTTAAAATTGAAATAGGTATTGTAAGAACAGACAGAAATAAGTATTTCATCAACTCTGGGCACCTCCACCTTCCTCTCTCCATATCCAACTGGGCTTCATTTCAGCAAACTACCCAAATGTCCCACAAGGACAAGTCAAGATGATTTTCAGTCACAGCAAAACTAGCTGACCTTAAACTGTGTACTTGGGTTACTACTGGCAGTCTAGCTTTAACAACAGATACTGTTTTACCACAATACATCATGACAAAAAGAGGTACAAGTCCAAATTTTTTTTTTTTTTTCATCACTTGAGACTAGAAGTGGCAAAAACAAACCAGGAAAAAAAGAAAAGAATATAAATGAAGGATTTTAATACAATTTTGCTGAATATATTTTGGTTCTTTGCAAAATGTGGCTTGTGTTATTCGTCATTAATACTCTCACCTCTTCTCTTGTGTAAAACTTATATCTTCTTCCTCCAAAGGCTACTTGAACTGATTTTTCTATCATGCCAGAAAGACAAGTTGTCCAGATAAGACTCAGTGGAGATTGTGAGTATCTCTCAATTTACGGATTTATGTTTTGTGACGGTTCGTCATGGAGAAAATAAATGATGACTTGTACTTAAGTACAGGAATTCATAGTTAATGTATATAGCCACATGATGTTGCTATTGTACTTCTTCACTTTCCCCCTTCTGTGTGTTCTACTCATTCTTATTCAGTCTTCAACTGAAAGTCTCATGCTTTGAGACAGTGGTTGTATGAGACTAAGTATAATGAGATATCAACCTCAATCCAAATCTGCTTGTTCTAGTTCACTGCAAATAAATAATAGCAACAACAGTAGTTTAAAGACAGTGGGTGGGATCCTGTCCATGTAACTTAAGAATATAATTGCACTTTAATTATAGACCCATAGGGTGAAATTTCATTTAATGTAAATTTAATTGTTTGCTACACAAATGTCTGCATTTCAGCTCTTTATTGGGGTTCTCTTTATATTTATTGGAGAAAAAGAGAGGCAAAATTCTGATCCATTTTAGGATGAGATGCATCACTCCCTCCAAGGGAACAAGAGGAACTTTGCTGTGATTGAACACAGATGAGTTCATGGGTTTCTGCCTCATTAAGCTCATGTTTTTTACACGTGGAAGGCAGGTCTTCAGGAGAAATGTGGTATCACTATGTGGCTCGTGCCTCAGATAGAGATTTCAATAAGGTTGTGAGTACCAACTTCTGATCTCATGATGATGAAGTTTTTCATACTGATGGACAGATTCTGAGAAATTTTTCTGTGACTAGATGTAAAACTATCACAAACTTATTAGCTGGAGAAGAACAAACAAAGCTCTTAAAGAAACACATAGAACACATAGTCTAATACTTCCAGTTGGGCTGAATACACAATGAATTATTTCATGACTGAAATAATTTTCCTTTGGAAATGTATGTCTTTCTCACAGATCCCTTTTTTCTACTAGGTAGGATTGACAAAACAGAATTGGCACAATCTTTGTAAGTCTAGCAGTATTTTGTGAAATGCAGAAAAAATATATTAGGCTTACATGAATTTTCTTTCCTCAGTGTGGAGTTCTGGCTGAGACAAAAGTTTATAGTTGGGATTGCGGACATCTGCAAAAGCTGTGGAAATCAAAACTGGTACGACCAAGGGGCAGATATTACTACGAGAGCTGCCTTTTGTCCTTCAACCTTTTTTCAGGGCCTGTTCCTGGAATAACATCTTTGACTCTCTTGGTCATATTCACAAAACATGCAGAAGGTCATTTCAGAGTTAGTCAAGTGTACAACTTCTCTTCAGACTTGTAAGAATCAATTAAGAATAACTGCAAATTCAATAACACCACACTGTCATAAAAAACACTAGAAGAAAAAAAGCATTATGTATTGATTTTTTAAATGTAAATATTAAAACTACCAATATTTTCACAAATGTGTGGATCTAAATTAAGCTATTTGGAACTCCACACCCCTAAATGAAGACCCTGCTAGTCATTGGAAACTTTCGAAAATCTGATCCTAAATGGCAATAAACTGCCTGACTATATCTCTCCTCTTCTTGGAATGGCAATAGTGTTCATGGTTATGCTGTGGACCATGAAGAGCAGCAGTTTCTTAAGGCCTTTTTTCCTCTTAGCTGCAAGCGACACTAATGCCTTTCACTTATTAATGTGTTTTTCTTTGACCATACGTATATTATTTGACAGGAATATGGAAATGTTGGTTGGAAAGATACAATTTAATTACATCTAATATAATTAGAAGGGCACGATATCCATATAAACACAGGGAGTAAAAATCACACAAGAGAAGAAAGATACATGGCTTTGATTTCACCCTCTAATTAACTGCATTGCCTAAAACCACAGCTGTATACCATGAAAGAAGGCTTAAAAGTGATTGTGTGATGACAGTTATGTAGCTATTACTCATTTATCCCAAAGCAGCAAACTTATGCTCTGCAACAGCTTTTTCTAATATATTTTTTATTATTTCTCTCTGCATTGGAAAATGAAATAAATACAATGGCAGCAAGTTCCAAAATACAAGTAAAAACTTTACAGACGTATTTTCTTCTGCCTTAAGAAAGGATTCACATGTTCTTTCTGTAATACTTCACTAATTCAGGCCTACTCAGAATTTGTCAACAAAAAATAACAAAACATAAATTTTTACTCATTGTTTAACAAATTATCTAAAGTGATCTTTTTAAAAAAGGTGAAATGAGAATGAATCACTGAAAATATTTGTTAGTTTGAAAATAGACAATGTTAGTTTGAATTTGCTTTATCTTTTTGTGGATTAATCTTACTAAGAGTTCTCTTATTACTGAGAACTCTAGATTTAAAGGAGCTCAGTCCTCTGTAGACATACAGTTTTCATTCCGTGGGTTAAAAACAATGTTACACGTTCAGCCTGCTAATAAGCTCCTCAGAATCAATGAAGTGAGGTGGTAAAAACACGCAAAACCTCACTTATGAGGAATCCGTGAAATGGAAGCCATTTTCCATTGAGAGTTGTCAGGCTGAATATGGCATGTGTGTGTAAACTGCAGCCCAGACATACCTCTTATTTCTGGAAATATGTGATAAATCATGCATACCACTTGCTCTAGGACTTCAACAGTAAAACCATTATACAAATTTTTTTCAGCTTTGTGCATATCTAGAGAAGTTGTCTGAAAACCACATATAAAGGGAATTAGGTTAACCTTCAAAGATTAGGCTATAGCAAAGAATTGGAGTAATTTAACATCATTCATATGTACAGCTATATAGATACATTGGTCTATTAAGGTGCTTGGTTACCTGGGCACTTCCACACCATTTTCAGGAGACGGTTCATGATGTGAAGGTGATTTCTGACAAGAATAAACCACACAGGCCATTCAGTTGAACTAGCCTTAATTTTAATATTTCCCCTCCCCTTAGCTCTTTAATACTTAAACTTTATAAGCAACATGTAGTAGTCACCCCAAGAGAGACTTAAAAAAAACAAAAAAAGAAAAAAGCAAAAGAAAAGAGAGAGAGAGAGAAAGAGAAAGCAAAGATAAAGTTCCTTCCAGATTCACTCAAAACTGAATGACATTTCGCAAAAAGTTTCCATTTTGTGCTTTTTTGTGCAAGTGTTTGATCAAAATGTTTGGACATATGAACTTTTTTTTTTCCTTTTCATCTTTTCTTTTTCCCCTTAAGGTTTCACACTTTATTTCCCTAATATTTTGCCTCAGAAACTTGATCGTGTTTTTGACAACAAAATCAATTCCACAAGACAGAAAGGAGAGGAGAATCACAACACCTCGGCCAAGAATAAAACATTTAGATGAGGCGCCAAGCAGAGGAGTATAGTTGCTTTGAGGCTTCCCTCTAAAGCAGGCACAGCAGGGAGATGCAGCTATCTCCAGGGCATCAACCTCCCAAGGGCAGTCTGGTCAGGGCGAGTCGTGGGCTGGAGCTGCCTGTCCCCTTGACTCCAGAGGAAGCTTACAGCAGCTCCTCTCCTAATTTAAACACCTTGGCTGTGCACTTGTGGTTTAGCAGGAGGAGTCTGAGCCTAGCGGCATGCTGCAGAGGGGTTAAACATTTTGGATCCTTTTGTTCATAGGGCTTCGTTGGTGAAAGAAAGTGACAAAAAATGTTTATGTACACATGTCTAAAACACATAGAGTATCTGATATAATGTTGGGTAAATCCCTCTAATCCTGCCTCATAACAAACACGTTACACAGTCATACTCAGCATTACTTTAGGAATGAATTCTGAATGCGAGATCATATTCCTCCAAAATCTGTAAAGCTACAAAAGTTCAGAGGATTAGGTTTGCAATTTAATCTATTCACAGCTCAGTTAAAATGTATACCCATTTGAATTTGTCTGATGGAAATACTGAGCATGACTCACTAGTTCTATAATTTGTATTTTATTAAACCCTGTCAAAATACGATTTATGGCTAACCCAAGACAGCCTTGAGACACGAAAGCAGAAATCTTTTGTAGGTGTTATATGACAGATGTTAGTCTGAGTTTGTTTCTCGTGTTCGCAATCCATAATTTGCATAAGAATAAGCACTCTAATTTCAGCTAATTGATATGTACCACTAACTGTCATGTCAATCTTCTCTGTGGCAGGGCGAATACCTTCAATAGCACGGGTGCCATCCAAAAGTAACACTGCAAATGCATAGCCGTGCTCTTACCTGCCACCAGTTTCAGCCCACTGCTGAGGGAGTTTAAATTCAAGGGATCCCTTTTTTTCTTCACAGCCCTTAGAAGAACTATACTGATCTAAACAGAACTAAATACTTCACACTATTCCTGAGCACATGAGCAGGGTTTGCTAACATAGAGAAGATAAGAATAGTAGGACTGAGTCTGAAAATAGAGAGGGTAGGATGTCCCAGGCTCAGGTATTATTTGGTAAGGATGAAAAGGGCTGTTCTGTGCATTCAGGGAATCAGTCATCTCTAAAGTATGCAATGAATGGTAGTCCAATTTTAATTACTGGTACTCAAGCTATACAGCATTTGAAATTTTCTACGTGCTGCCTTCTAAAAGTGTGTTTCTGAAAGAATTCTCTTCGTAAGTGTTTTAAGGATCCAATTAGAGGCAATTGCTTGATTTCCAAATCCTTTTGATCAGCCTTCAGTAGTGGCCCGCTTCTGAATTCCTCAGGAGCTTTCAGCTTCATTGACAGTCCAGAAATAATGCCTTGGTAGGATGTCACTTGGTGCTCTGAGCTCTGATACACCCTCTATTCAGACACCTGTATGAGACATTATCAGGCCACAGCAAGGGTCTTTTGCTAACAGCAATAAAGCTGGCCAAAAAATATGAGGACTGGAATTGTTAAGCACTTTCCAAAGCTTCAGCTTTTCAAAGACAAACAGCTGAGTCCTGTCTTCAGAGAATTATGGTGCCTTGCTGAAATCAATAGAAAGCTTCAGTTTTTACCTTTTTTTATGCTTAGGAGATTCAAACAAGAAGTATTCATGATATAACATAGATACAATTCTCCTCTAAAAAGAACTTACAGAATAAGCACCACACATCTTCCTAGAAGAGTGTGATTTCCATTATTATGTTAGAGTGAGGAGAATTCTGCTTTTCTCTTAGTCATTAGGCAAACAGTGGGAATAACCCAAACAATTTTTATAATCAGATGGAACAGGTCAATACCATACCCAGTGAAATGTCCTGCTCTGTTCACAGAATCACATTTCTTACATTTTCACTGCATAGTTCTTTCCTTCTTCTGAAAGACTCTGGTGATAAAGAGGCTGGGAAAACTTACAGATTTCAGCAGTCATCCTGGTTTCAAATGGACAATTTTGGGCTAAATATAACAGTCCACAAATCAGAAGAATTCCAAGACTTCTGCCCGTAGACCAACGCTTTCTTCTGCCTTCAGCTGATAAGAAGACACCACTTGCAGGATATTAAACACCCTCTAACTTGGATATAGCACCTTGCCAGCAACCTCATATTTTGTACATATCTGAGATTACTTAGTGTTTTTAAGGAAAGAAGCAGACCATATGAAAAGTACCTTCCTCTGAAAAAAAAAAAAAATCAGTTGTGTGTGGCAAATACCACCTCGTAGTATGCCTTTGAAGACTAGGACTAGCTAAGCAACCATCCTTTCAGAAGTGAATGTGTTTTTGGAGTTTCATCTTGTGGAAAAATAGTCTTTGAAACATAGCATAATTCTTTTTTCACTTGCTTTTTTTCCCGATGACAAGCCAAACCAAAAATCTTGTTATTCTAGAAGTTTGGCAGGACTCTGCGATGCCACAGTGCTTCAACAAAAATACATTTTTCAACAATGTTTTCCTTCAGTTTTTTTAAAGTGTGAATGCTGTACCATGTAAATTTGTCAGTTGTTTGTGAAATGTGTGTAGTTAACTGCTTCCTTTCAAGAAAAGCATATATTATTTTTACAGTTGATAGTAACTTTGCTTTAAGGGTGTTTTAGTTCCAATGGGAATGAAAGAACATGCTGGTCAGGTTTTAATGGAGAGAGCTCCTGTAGGATTAATTACAGTAATAAAATAAAAGTTAACACTTCTGTAAGGTTTTACATCTTCAATGCCTGTGATATCTAACCTACATGTAAATTAATGACGATCCATGCAAATATAAGGAGCTGTAGCAATTTACATCAGCTGAGAATGTTATAGTTACATTTTAAACTAGCACGTATATAACAAAACTTATTTTGTGGGAAAACTTTTCTAAATACAATCCCAAAATGTAACTGGAAGATGCTTTTAGGAAAAAACACGAGTTAGAATAAATGATCGGGTCAAAACCTTCTTTTTAAATAAGATTATGCTGGCTTAGTCAGCATATCTACAGCTTGTTCTTTAACATCTTGGTCTTTCTTTGTTACCTAGTGGCAATCTAGTGTTCAAAAATCACCTCTGTTATAAACAAGTTTAATCTGATGAGTCCCATACTATTAAATGTTGTTTTTAAATGCATCTACCAAGCTAAGTTGAATGGAGTCTTCAGCTACTCCTACGGACTTTTGAAATAGCTTGTCCCAGTTCTTCCCTGATTTATATTAGTATAAATGAAGAATAGTGTGTTGCAGAGGTGTAAAAATTGCTTAAATGAGGATGTAATCAAGGTAATACTGTGGGATTTTTGGGGGGAATAATTTTGGTGAGTACATATACCATAGATAGAAAAGTTATCTTTTTCCTAATGCAGAATTTTAATAGATTTCTTTGTTCCTTGCATGTTTCTCAAAGGAATAGAAATTTAATACTGAATATTGACACATGAAAGAATTAAATCTGTGTTAGACTTTGTTAAACTCTATTTTTTCTCTCTCAGTTCTGTTAGATCATCTCATCCCAAGCATTGAAAAAAACCAGTTAGTAGAACTGTAGTGTGGCCTTTGCACCAGCAAAGTCCTGAAGTACATGAGCAGTTACACTGATTTGAGGAACATGACTTCTTGAATGATAGTACATTTCAAATGGGCAACTTGTGTGTTTAAATCCATGCATGATTATAAGTGCTTTTCAAATCTCAGGTTTGAAATGTATATTTTGTATTCTGTACTCTGCATCCATAATTAGAATATTTCATGAAATTTCCTGGATTCATTCAAAACAGAAAGTTGTTTTCCCAGATTTTCTACAAAAGAAACCTGAGCCTGTTTTCCCGGAGAGGCCTGTTTTCCCGGAGAGGAACAAAAAAAAAAAAAAAAAAAAAAAAAAAAAAAAAAAAAAAAAAAAAAAAAAAAAAAAAAAAAAAAAAAAAAAAAAAGAAAAAGAAATGTCAATTAAAGGCTAGCTTCCCTACAGCAATACTATATTTGGTCAAGCTCCATGACTCATCTTTCCTAGAAATACTACAATGATATCACAAAGTCCATTTCCTCCTTGCTCCAAGTAGGTTTAGTCTCCCAAATACACAGGGAACTCAGTTTTCTGAGAGCCCTTTGATTTTTAGTGCAGCACTGTTTTGTTGTGCATTGGACCTGTAGCAAAGCAAGTGTTAGGCACCACCGTAGCAATTTTAAGCCTCTATTTTCCCTACTAGTTGACCCACAGTTGTAACATCAACTCCAAAAATAGCCCATGTAACCTTTGTACAAAGGTCTAAAGTGAAATTTTGTGAAAAAGACACACCTTTTTTAATATCCTTTAAAGATATTTATGTAAATCTTTCAGCTGTGTTTGTTTAAAAAATCCCATCTCTCGACCAAAAAATTAACTTGGAGGCTGAATTTTAATTTTTCATTCTGTAATTCAATACAGCTTAAGCTTGTATAATAAGGGCATTCTGGAATAAAAGACAAGCCTCCATGGTTTGCCCAGCACTGGGTATACATGACTGCTAGCAGGAACAGGTTGCAAAGCAGTCCTTTTTCTAGGAATAGAAGGAACAGTCTGGAGAAATTTGATATTATTCCTCAAAACAGTTTAGAAGTCCTCTAGCAGGTCTCCCTTTGGTATTGAAGAAGACATTGGAGCCTGGGTGGAGCAGTGGGGTACTAGGTAGCTAAACTTTGTGAAACTGATAGAGACAATTGTCTGGCTGTATCTGTCTAGTTTCCTCTTATGCCTACTTGCTGAGAAAGGAAAGACACAACAGTCAGTGATGATGGGAAGCACGTAAACCAGGAATACAGTAAGTGTCCTTGGAGACCTACTGGAAGTGAAATTATAGCTGCAGCCTTCAGCAATAGGACTGTAACGTATGCTTAGCATGGGAAAAAAGGATTAGAGTCTGGCTGTTTGGCTGAACTTTATGTTTTGTTCTAAGTCCGGCCCACTGCTTTGAAAGACAGTATCTAACATTCACTGATGATTATGAGGCTAAAATGTACAACAAAATGGCTCCTGTTAATCAGCAGATGAAGCATTTCCTGTGATTTTGAAAAGTATACAGAATAACTGCTTTTCAATGCTGCCCGTGAGTGAAGATTTTTTCTGCATCCACTGATTTACTCAAACGGAGAACAAATGGGTTTAGTAAGAGAAAGATACTGAAGATGTTAGTGCTGCAATAACGGTGTGAAATCTGTGTGGCAGACCACTGGGGGTCAAACAAAAAGCACAGCTTGAAGCAATGTCAAAGGTCAAGTGCTTATGTTTTGGGAAATAATCTCATGATATTAACTGTTGTCAATTCCGTGATAAATATTGTGGAGTCTGCAAGAAGCTAGGGCTCTTAGAAGATGTGCAGGTCAATACAAAAAGCACAGTCACTGTTATAAGGGTAATGCCGGAAGATTTCAACGTCACCAGTTTATAGATGAGCATAGAGCTATGGGCAATACAGAAGCAGCTGTGTAACTGACAATAAATTGTTATATAGATTCCTTTATGAGGGGAAGAAACAAGACAAAACATAGAACTTGATAAGAACCTTTTTGATCTATTCTGTCACAGCAAGGTTATCAATACCTACTTAACAGGGAGATGTCTCAAAAGCAACTGAGCTTTTTGTGCCCGCAAAAAGGAAGTGTTTTCTTCCATAAGTATTACAGAGAAGATCATATAACTGTACATGACATGTTCTAAACATCTATGTTGTGGTCATATCGTCATGAACAACATTACTTGATAGAGAATAACTAAGAAAGAGTCTGTTGAACTCTGAAATTGAACTGAAATTGAATAGGATTTAAATTCCGTAACTGCAGCCACCTAGGTATTAGGGACTGGTCTAAGCTGGTTTCTAGTTTGCCTCTAGTTTGCTAATGGGGAAGAAAATATTTGAGGCTGGGAAAAGGACCTGATGTTTGTAGATGCCTGTCTCTCTCCATTGACAGTGGCTGATATACCAGATGGGTGTGCTGCCATTCAGAGGGACCTGGAAAGTTTGGAGAAATGGGCAGAAAGGAACCTCATGAGGTTCAAGAAAGGAAATGCCAAGTCCTGCACCTAGGGAAGAACAACCTCATGCACTAGTACACACTGGGGACTGACAAACTGGTAAGCAGCTTTGCAGAGAAGGACCCGGGGGTCTTGGTGGACAACAAGATGAACAATGTGCCCTCATGGCAAAGAAGCCCAACAGCATCTTGGGCTGCATTATGTAGAGTGTTGCCAGCAGGTTGAGGGAGGTGATCCTTCCTTTCTGCCCAGCACTCGGTGAGGCCACACCTGGAGTACTGTGTCCAGTTCTGGGCTCCACAGTACAAGAGAGATACGGACCTACAAGATAGTGGGCAGCAAAGGTCCACTAAGGTGATGAAGGGACTAGAGCACCTTTCATACATGGAAAGACTGAGAGAGGTGGAACTGTTCAGCCTAGAGAAGAGAAGGCTCAGGGGGATCTTATCCATGTGTATAAGTGCCTGCTGCATCGGGACTAAAGAAGATGGAGTCAGGCTTTTTTCAGTGGTGTGTCCAGTGACAGGATGAGAGGCAATGAACTGAATGGGAATACAGCAAATTTTGTCTAAACATAAGAAAGAGCTTTTTTACTGTAAGGGTGGTCAAACACTGGAACAGGCTATTCAGAGACTTTGCGGCGTCTCTTTTGGCGGACATATTCAAAACCTGACTGGTCATGGTCCTGGGTAACATGTTGCAGATGACCCTGCTTTGTCCAGGGAGGTTGGACTAGGTGATCTCCAGAGGTCGCTGCCAACACCAACTGTTTTGTGATTCTGTGTAAGGAGCTCCTACCTAGCTCAGTAACTAACTGGGATACTGAACTTTTAGAAGTTAGGGAAGATGTTTTTCACACAGAATATCTTCAGCTTTGGAAAAACAATCAAACAAAATTTGGACAAGGCAACTGATGGATTCTGGGTTTTTACTGCAACTTACGCCTATAAAACTCTGAACTTATCTCAAAGACTGGACTGCATGCAACACCGCAAAAGAATCTTTGAAAACAATGGGGCCATTCATATTTGTGATGGTTTTTGTGCATGTGCTTGTACTTTGCATGGAACAGAGAGTGAATCATTTCTGAGTGAAAGTATTTATCCAAAAGCAACTCAGGATAGACCTAGCTGTGAAGGAAACTGAAGACAGGGACAAAAAAAGAGATGTGATGTAATACTTGTCAATTTATGGGGTCTTTATATTAGCTGTATTTTACAAAGAATATAAGTTAAGGTCTTACCGGTAGTTACTAAATATCAATCTACAGAAGCACATATGTTTTCAGTTTTAATGTAAAAAGAAGATATCATACTACTGAAATCTTACTGAAATACAGACCTACTGAAATTAAAAATAGATATTTAAGACACGGGCTAGTTGGACTAATGCAGGTTTTGCTTCACCAAACCCCTGCCTACCTTAAAGAGGCGGCAGGGACAGTCCACTCTTTTTAATTAAGTAATATCAGTGGAGACAGGTGGAAAACTCTCATCTGAAGAGCTGTCATGCAGCTCAGATAGGTGAGCCTTGCTTCCTATGGAACATAGGCAATTCTAGAGGGTTGTCTAGTCCACCTGAGTTGGTGCCTAAGGAGTACAAGGAAGGTAGCACACCGTCTACCCATGGTGCAACTCCAGCCACAATCAGTTGAGGCTGGGATTACTCACAATTCATTAAAATTGAGATAGGTTTTATTGTGAGGCCTCTAATTTCATGCATTTTGATAGAAAGCAGTAATATAAGAGTTAAGAGATGATCTCTGGCTCTAACAGGTGTAGATGAATAAGTGAGTCCTTCTTGATGTTTCCTTTTTTATTTTGCAACTAATTAGTGTGTACTGGATGCTTTCATTCTACAATCACTTCTCTTTGCTTTCATATCACCTGTGGTATTTAATTCAGTTTTAAATAACTTTGTTCAGTCATGGTTAACCCTTGCTACCGCAACATCTTAATTTCCTACCCTTCTTTGAACTACCCACGTGTTACAGCAAAAGGAGTCTATGTAGTTTTATCTTCATTTGCAAAAGCAGCTGGTCTCAACCTGTTCCTATGCTGAGCATTTCATTTCATGCTGAGAGTGTTGCTCCACTTTTGTTTTATCATTCTAGGCTCTAAGGGGCTCCCGATAGACCGCAAAAAATCCCAGTGATGCAATGGAAGGAACTAGCTCCTTAGCAGCAATCTAAATGCCTTCAGACGTCACTTTTTGTCTGTAGCACAGCACGAGGCTTTAGAGATTTCTGGCAATTAAAACAATGCTATTAAGGGGCATGTCAGATAAAGTCTGCCATGTCTTCGCTATCTGAGGCCTCATTACCTGGGTTGTTCGAAGTTGATCATACTGTCTGCTTTGAAGAGAGGGAAGCCCAAGCCCAAGCCCAAGCCTGCAATTACTTACCTACATGTTTGAAGCCTGATAAGGCTTGGTTTTCTTTAGCACCTCATTCACTAAGAAGGAAACATTTGTACGACTTATAGTTTTCAGATTTGCATTTTTTCAGTCTATGCCGATGGCAATATGACCTTTTTCATCTTTTTTTTTCGCAAATTATAGACAATTTATCATATCTTAAATTGGTGTTCTGTCACATGATGAAGGCATCCCCCCATCTCAAGCTCCCCAATGAGGAGAGTCCTGGTAACTGTCATGTGTTGCTGACCTGCATCAGTGCTGGTCAGGGGAAGGAGTTTGCTGATGGAGCAGTAAAAATAACAGTGTAATAAATATGAAATCTGACTGTGAAATGCTGCAGAACTATGTGATGATAGTGAGTCAAAGCAGCAGATAAAATATAATTTTAAACACTGAAGAATAATGGTAATGTTAATAGGTATAGAGTAATGTACATTGGAAAAAATATCTCCTCTACTATACATAATTGGTGTAGTTGGCTCTGTGGTAGTTATTACTACTAAGAAAAGGGATCTTGGAGTGTCTCTAGTCAGAAATGCAAACCTCAGATCAGTCATCAGCAGCACTCAGAAACAAACTCTGTGATACAAAGTGTTAGGAACAAAACCAAAAATGTCGCTGCAACACCACATGAATCTACAGTTTCTCTGTAGATCCCTCTCCTCTCCTCTCCTCTCCTCTCCTCTCCTCTCCTCTCCTATAGTCAAATGAGAAAAAACAAATTATGTATCTCTGTCCTCTCCTCTCCTCTCCTCTCCTCTCCTCTCCTCTCCTCTCCTCTCCTCTGATATGTTATAGTCAAATGAGAAAAAACAAATTATGAAAAGTAATGATGGCGAAGTATATTGGTCAACTCTCATGCAAGTCCTAAATAGATTATGAATGGATAGCCAGAAAATGGATGACTGAAGAGGGATATGATAGTTGTCTATAAATTGCACCAAGAAAAGTTATTCATGATTTTTATAGTACCAAAAGTAGGAGGAACTATATGAGGTCACTAGGTGGCAGGAATAAAACAATCTGGAAAAGGTTCTTGTTCACACTACATTTATATAAATTGTGGGAGACGTTGCTCTGGAACACCGTGATTGTCAAACTTTACCTGGCTTCAAAAGGAAAAATACCCATTAAACACGGGGTGACAACTCAGGCACAGGGAGCCCCTGAGCGGCAGGTCGCTGCAGCCCAGGAGGTGCCAACAAAGCACTCCTGTGTGCTTGCCCAGATCCCATGCGTTCCCACAGGGAATACTAGTAAGCCAAAAGTTTTTTTCTGGATAGCCCAAAATGGCAGTTCTGCTGCCTCTACAGTAGCATGTTCCACTTCTGGTATGTGTGTCATGGATTTTACATCTCATCCCTCTATTGTGCTTTTTTTCCCCTTTAGATTAAGGATATTAAGTCCTAATATGATGAGATACAGAGTGCCAGAAGGTGGCAAATTTTATTGTTGCCCCCTCCCCCCCCAAGTAATTCCTAATGTAGGCTTGAAAAAAAGATAATGTGAGTTACTGATTACTATTACATTCTTTTTTTAAAAAATGCTTTTGTTTTCAGTTCTGAAGGATTCTCGTCAAATCTCAGCAGTGACAGGTGACATTAACAGAGTACATCAGCCACTCAGCTCATGCAAAGCTGTTTTCTATTTTTTTTCAAGGGCTTATCCATTTGTACCATTTACAATATCATTTAAAACCACTTTTTTTACTTAAGTGGACAAAATGGCTTACGACCTGAAGAGAAAGTGTGTGTATTACTGAGAAAGATACTGATTTTATCTGTGTTAAAGATTAAAGGACCACATCTATAACTCTTATTCACAGGTATAGTGCTATTCCCTTTGGCAAATAATTTGAGAGGAAAGGTTGTTTAAACTTCTGGACAAGTCACCAGACTGGTTTTAAACCTCTGCTTTGCCACAGGCTTCTTGTGTGTTGCTTCGTAGCTGAAAAATGAGGATACTACTTGTCCTTTTCACCTCATTTTCAACAATTTCTTTCTCCAGTCAGTCAAGACTATTTCATTATGTGTAAGAGTAGCTTCTATCAAGACAGAATCCTGATCTTGTTTGAGGTTCTTAGGTATTGCTACAATATCACTGATGTGAATAATTAAAATAAGTAATAATTTGGCTCTGGCAGTTTTGCATTTCAAATGTATTAATTGAATATTTTTCTGTCATAGGACAGAGTAACTGAGAACTGGAATTCTCTACCAGATTTACAGTATTGCAAATGATACACATGCCAGCTGAACACAAGCATCTGAAATTTATCAGAAATCCATTCAGCCATGTTTTTTGTTGTGTTGGAAGAACGATGCAGTTGAGCAGTTCTGTAATTTCATCAGCCTCTTGGATATAACCTAATTTAAAATTTATTGTACTGAGAAATATTTATTCTAAGATTCAGGAAAACCAGAATGTAAACCATTAAAATCACCCTCAGGTTATACCTTTATATTCTATTAACTTCATACAATGACTTCAGGTTTTATCTGTTTTAGTTTAATTCAAATAAAGGAATGAAATGCAGCTATTTTGTTCTGTAAGTTTTGAGAGAATAGACGCAATAAAGTGTATAATCTAGAAGAGTTGTCTCTTTTGATTTTATGTGTTTATTTTTATGCAGTTTTGCATTAACAGCTTCATGTATTTTTCTGTGTTGTCTAATAGTGATTTAGCTCCCAGTTCTCTAAAAGCCTTGACTAGAGGCATCTGACGAGTCCCACTGAGGCCAGCCTAAGCCATGTTTGAAGGTAAGTAAACTTGTGTATGAGTCTATGCAGTCCAACCCTCTCATTAGCACCTTCCTCCCATCTTGTTGAGTCCTGTGGCCCATCACTGTTTTTATGTCTCACTGAGCATGCAGTCCTCAACACTGCAATGTTGAACTGCTGCAGCCCAGCCTTCACCAAGCAGATTCTTTCTATGTTTCCAGAGATGATTGTTCCCACAGCAGCTGATGTTTCTTGCTTCCGCTGAACTTTGTCTTCTTTACTCTGCCTCTTTTGATGCCTGTCTCAGTAGCTTCTGCCTGCCTTTTTCCAGCCACTCCAGACTTCCCCATGGAAAATTCCCTCCGACTCTGCAGCGCTGCTTGCCAGCAGCTCCTGTCCAGCTTTCCTCAGAGCCTGCCCCAGTTTCCTCACTTCTAATTTACAACCCAGACCAACATCTTCCTCAGTAATAATGCCCCTGTGGCTCCCCTCCCTGCTCTCTGTCTCGCCTGCTCCTTCCCCTTGCTCTGCAAACAGCCCTTCTCCTCCAGTCCTACGTGACTCCGCTGCTCCTCACCAAAGCTTGTGGTGGGGAGCAGGCAATGTGGCAGGTCATGTCTGTGACAATGGCTTTTGTTGTCAGAAGCTGTGTTCCAATATCAACATGTTTGGCACAAAATATACAGAGTTTGGACAAGAGTGTTGTGGGCCTGACCCAATTTCCACTGAAGTCAGTGGAAGTCTTTCCTCTGACTTTAGTGGGTGCTGGATCAGACTCTGACGGTGGTGACTAATGCTCTTTTCACTGTATATTTCATAATGCAAATATCCACAGAGGAACATGACCCAGAGAAATGTAAGGTACTTATTTTTCAATATTCATTCCCAAGTCTTGGCAACAGCAGTCTAACACAAATATTGTTTTTAAATGCTGTCCAAGGAGCTTGTTTATCTCTATTCTTCACCTAGCAGCCTAGAAAAACAAACTTCCCATTTAGAAATCTGTTTGACTAAGGCGACATATATATGAAAACAGACTCATTGAATCTTTGTTAAAATAGAATATATATTATCTTTTACTGCCAAGTTGAAACTCTTTGCTACCTGGGATCCCTTCCTACTTCCAGTAAAGCTGCCACTTGCAGACCATCACTTTGCTGCTGATAAAACATTTACTGTGGACTGCATCTTAACCTTAGCCTGCATATTTATCATGTTAATCCCTACACTTGGAATCTGAAATTAGGGTATTATCTTGACCAAAATAAATAGCAGTTAGAAAGCCATTGACATTTTTTCTTCCTTCTGCAGGCATATTCCTCATCTAATTTGGGGTGTGTACAATAGAAATTATTAACTATTCAAGTTAGTATCAGCTACTCCTATACATAATATAGACATTTTCCATCCTTACTACTCTACTGTAGAGTAAGAAACACTTGTCTTTGTGGTGCAGTAGGACACAACATGTGTATGCAGGAATGTAAAATATACAACCACTTCAGTAAAATGCATAATGAAGATAGAAAAAAATAATTCAGGCTCTCCATACACTGACATTTAGCCTCAAGTAATTGGCAGCTAATATCTTCAAAGATTTCATCTCTACTGAAGATGCTTCTGGCCCTCACAGGTTATCAAAAAAGAAAAGAAATAATTATGTGTCAATCTTTGTCTCCTTAGTTCTCTTTCTATGAAATGGGAATAACACTGCCACCTAATCTTAAATTGATACTTGGATCCACTTGATAAGTGGATAAACGTATCTATGAAGTACCTACACTTAAGGGCAAGGTCATATCCACGATATAATTAATAAATTTGTCTATATTGCAGACTTTGGATTACCTACGCTAAAAAAACCCAACAACTAAGCAAAGAATAACTAAGTACCAACAAATAGTGGATATCTCATCATTCAGTGGATAGGGGAAAAATAGGATTTTGCAGTGTGATAGTATTATGATACACTTCATCATGGAGATGAACACTCATTGTGAAGCTAGGCTCACATTTTATATTTCATGAGTGCTTGCTTTGTATTCTTAAAATCCTTTTAACTTTGAGTGGGGTTGTCCAATTAGTAGATCAGAGAGAGGCTCCCAGGAGATGTGAACTTGCCTGTTCCTTGGCACCCTGCTCCTGCAGGTTCCTGGCGGAGGGTGGGAACTGACTGTGCCTGGGACACACCATTTGGGCAGTGGACATCCTCATTCCCCAGGGCTCTGCAGGCAACCACGTGCCCATGGTGGACGCTGGGTCTTTTCCTGTGCATACGTTCAATGGCTTTCTTGCATCAGGGCATAAAACCAGAAACTTTGGGCATTCCAGATTGAAAATAATGCCAATATTTACTGAATTTTATTTTTTATGAATATACTTTAGTTCATTCTCCTAAAAGGGAATATAAACTTGTAAATTCACATATTAGCATTGAAATGAAGTACGGAAGATACAGGTGTTAAAAACAATATATGGAAAGTATATATGTCTAAAGTATTATAGTACCCTTAACTGTGAATTTCAGTGATATCTGTGCAATGCTAAAGTATAAAACTTCAGTATATAAAATACTAAAACTGTAAGAAGTTGGGCCTTTTTTCCCATATAAGTTATCTTTATCACTATAAATTCATGTTAGCATGTTTTGTTAGCCTTTTTCATGAGAATAAGGTTTGCGTTGTCTAATTTATTGTATTGATTACGCAATGATGAACTGCTTTGGCCTTTTCAATATGCTGTTATGGGATTGGTTATCCATTCCAGTTCATCACTGCAAGCTACTTGGGTTGAAACATGAAAGAAGTGGAAAAGACAGCCAATAAAATGACATAGCTGTAGAAAGGTTAAAGAACTATGCCGTGTTCGACTAAACCTGATAAGCATTGAAGTTTGGATTTCTCATTCTTATGACAAAGATGGTAATGGGAAGAGAAAACAGCAGTATCTAATCCATTTTCATGACAGTGATTGTAATTAAATTGGAAAGGATATAAAAGCAACCTGTTCTTATTATAATTTATATATCTTTATCTTATGGCCCTTCCTTGATTCTTCTAATTTAGCCAGTATACCAGTGTAACCTTTGGACAGTGATCCTTTGGGAAACATGCAAGACGATATGTACAGAGCACGGTGTTATAAAGTTGCTTATATATTTCTAAGGAGGTTCATATCTACTGATATTAATATTCTAGACTAGAAAAGGAGTGGTTTAAAGTATAGATAACAATTTTACTGCTTGACGTTCCCCAAAGCGAACACATATGCCATATGAATCTTTTGTGAATTATTATTCACAGCATTTAATAGGATTGATCCTTACTTTGGAGTGACCAGTGATTCTAGATTCAGGAGTTTCTGTCTTCCATTAACTCAGACATTAACTTTTCTTAAGAAAATGGATGATAAAAGTGAAATAAAATGATAGGAATCAATCATTTTTATCAGTATGGTAATATATAAAGGAACCCACTTCCTACAGAACTGCATGAAAATGTAGGACTGACTAAATATTTCACTATGAAAAATTAATTTTTGACTAAATTAAGGTGGTTTTTTTTTTAAAAAAAAAGGCTGTCCTACATAGAAAATGTAAGGTTTTAATTAAATTTATCATTGTGATCTATATATTGGCATAAAGTTTGTTTTTCATAGACTAAATAAAAGTCATCTTTGGCAAAGTAATTTCTTGTATCCCCTACACAGACAGTTCTAAACAATTCCCAAAAATTAATGACTGACTGGCTATCATTTAAAGTCTCAGTCATGCAAAAATTTTTAACATATGTTCACCTATAAGCATAGGTAGAGAAGATTATCCATGCTGAGTTAGCTCAGCATCTTGCAGTAACCAGAAGCAGAAGCTTATGGCAGAGCACGAGGAATGAGATGTCTATACCAGTATAAGAACTGTCTGTGGCATGAAATGCCAAACACAAATGACATTTGAGAATGGCCTTAGATACTGATACAGCTGAATCTATAGAGGTCCTACTGTTCCTAGACATATAGTATAGCACTATAGCTTTTCCCCTCTCATGGGTGCGTGGATCATGCTGTTTATGTCAGTCCAGTCCTCAGCCTAGTGTTGCTGCTGTTGCCCTTTGTCCTCAGAGTTTATAACAGCTCAGTACATTACTGTATGAGGACCTACCAAGTTAACTGGAAACATTCTAGGAGAAAAGCAATTTCATTTTTATCTGGTATTTAATGTACTTATCTTGTATTTAGTCTTGCAGATCACAGTGTTT
Source organism: Pygoscelis adeliae (assembly GCF_000699105.1). Lineage (NCBI taxonomy): Eukaryota > Metazoa > Chordata > Aves > Sphenisciformes > Spheniscidae > Pygoscelis > Pygoscelis adeliae. The sequence continues at coordinate 1,357,679 of NW_008825566.1, read as the reverse complement.
GGGTTGCAAGCAGTGATATACTAACTATCATTTCTCTATTTTTTCATTTAAAAAACGATTATTTCCTTTAAAAGTTTCCTATTGGTAAATATTTGTCATGATAAAAAGCATGCATGTCTGTGTATTATTAAAAAAGTAAACAGATTTCTGATTAATTTTCAAGTTCTGCTCAAAGCTTTTTTCATCCCAGCTGGGGTCATTGCTTTGTTCCTGATACTGTGATGACATTGTATGCATTTGAAAGGTTAGCACAGTTTTAGTTTGCAGGATGTGATGGACAATAACCATTTTATCAACAGTTTGTCTATTTTGTTCCTTTATAAAGGTGGTGGGTCTCTGAGAAGGTGACTGTTGCTTGCTTTGTCTGGTACAGATGGAATTTTTTGAGGGAAGATGTGCTCCTTGAAAGCCATTGCACACACGAAGGATGCAGGACAGAAAGAAGGGGATATGTGAAAATGCAGTGAGCAGGGAGATGGAGCACACCAGAGTCTAGGAGACTTTGGGGAAGACCATGAAGCATGTCTGCATGTGGCTAGGCTTCTGATAGGGTGGAAGGAGGCTTTCTAGGGCCTTTAAAGAGACTGTATGGAGTTTATTGCAACACAGAAAGCTGCTGAGGTGCTGATCTTATGTCAAGCCTGGTGGAAGAGCTCACCTGCAAGAAAGCAGTAGGTGGGGAAGGTCCACCCAAGAGCCCTTTTGGTTGTTTTGGGGTAACACAATAATGAAAAATCCCCCTCAAAACTCTGGCCTGACCTGGGGCCTTATCAAGCTTTTTCAGCTGAATTAGTGTAAGCTTGTGGTTTGGGATCCCGAGATCTAAATTTCTGCAGGTACTGGCTCATCAAAAAAATTAATGATGCAAGTGTGATCCCCGGGGGCATGTGGCTCAAACAACACTGTGAACTTGGTATGGGTTTTTGCAGGGGGAAAGGGGAGACTACAACTCCTGTGCATGCACTTTGGTGCTGTGGAGTCTGAGGCAGTTTTGGATGAGATCTGACTTTCAGCTGTAGTAACAGATAACTTGAATTTCCAGGTTCAGTTCCTGCAGGTGATGACTTACTCAACTAATAATGAGGCTGGAGATATAGTGCTGTTGGGATATACTTGCTAAATGCACCATTACTATAATGATTTGTAATTAGACACTAATCACCATATAAAATGTTAATAGAATAAATGTACTTGATATTTTTTCATGCTCCTGGCAAAAGTCCTCTAGGCATGCCATTTTCTCAAGGGCATGCTGAGCAAAAGCAGACTAAATAAAAGAGTTGGGGCATGGCACTCACTTTCTGCTATTGTTTCTCTTTCAAAAGAGAATTATTGGTGATTTGAGGATCATTTTAAACTGATGAAAGCATTAGGTGCTATTCTATTCCCAGTCTCAGCCCATGCATCCTGCTGTCTTCCTTGTGTCTGCAGTCGCAATTAGCTATGGGGCTATGGCTCTGCTTGTCAAGAAAATGTTCCAGGTAGAAATTAATATTATTTTGGTAGAAATTAATATTATTTTGTTATTGTCAGATTACATTTCAGTCTGTTTGGTCTTCCCTTGTGGCAGGAACAAGCATTTAGAGTGAGGATTTGGGGAAAGAGGCAGGGAAAAGGGCAAGATACTTCTTTTGGCAATGGTCTTTGCTTATGTCAGCTTAGGCTAATGTTCAATAGTAACCTGATTTAGAAGGCAACAGCAGAGCAACTGAAACCCTTCTGCTTCTCCTCGTGCATATGCTCCAGACTCGGTCACTGTTGTTTTGTGTAGGATACAGGGCTCCTTCCACATGTTCCTCTGTAATCTGGGAAAAAAGCACACGTGTAGGTCCCTATTGCCTTTCTCCACCCTGCCTGTCTGCATGCACCCATATGCGGGTACGTGCACCTGTGTATACCCTCTTCCCCTGCTTCACATCTGAATACTTGCGGGCTCAACATACTCAGGGCTATGTTCCCACACAAACTCTCTCTCTCTCTCTAAATAAACCATATTTCTTTTCAGTTTCTTATCCCACATTTTTATTTATTCCTTTTGTAAATATGCAGGTCAGCAATCTCTGGGTGTAGAGAAGGTTTCAATAACTTTGGCTGGTTTCCATGTCAGTTAGCAGCACTGTGTCATGTGTCTGCCTGGTGAGAAAAAGGAGGACTCTGTACCTGATCTAGACACCCTTTACCATCTGTGGTTGATGTGATGACTAACTGCCTTATTCAGTTCCTACTCTGACACCAGAGAAGATAAAAGGAACAATATTTATAGGGAAAAGTAATGTCTTTTATTTAATCAGTTGTGCTATTTAGATTGATTTCTTTTTTCCTCATGCTATGCAGTCTTCATTTCAAATAGAAAATTTAGTTACTTCTAGTTAGAAATGGTGTCATAACTCTCACATTGTTTACAGATATGAGAAGAAAGGTAGGAAAAGATAAGCCATGTTAGCATTTTTCCTTTCAAATCCATCGCTAAACTACCACAGCTGCTATTACACCTGGGATATATGGAGGAGTAAAAGATCAGTGTCAAATCTGCTAATCTTGTGATAGATATTTCTATAATCTTTCTGAATTTTTGTCATTAGATTATTAATTCATTCTTTCATAGCTCTGGAAATATGCAAGGAGGAAAGCCTTACTATATGTCCTCTGTACTGGTTTTCTGAATCTCAAGACACTTAAATCTCTATAAATGATTCAAAAGGGATAGAACTGCATACTGGTCTGAGTATTATAAATGGTTTGGCTATATTCAGTGTAAGATTGAACATCTTTTAGTACTCCCAGATCTGCAGCAACTCAGCAAAAGATTTTCTCGGACGCACTAGCAATAACATGCCACTAGCATAACTTGTTATGTAATGACATCACTTTTTCGCTTATGTGAATACTAAGGTTACTATAAATCATCTATACAAAAAAATGTGAAACTTAGGTTAAGTAATAGGGATTAGAGAAGGTCGGTGTTTGTTAACACTTCTGCTTTTCTCTGTATTACTAATAGCTAGTGATCTGCATGATGTGTATGTCACTAATCTATTATTGGCTTGTGGGAGTTCTGCTTATTGGTTTTAGTGGTAACAGCAGATGCTATGGCACAGTACAGGTGGAATGAGGTTTTAAATAGATAACATAACTTCTCAGCTCTAATTGTTTTCCCTTGTTGTGTAACTTGGGATAGATAAAGACTCAGATTTTACAGTGTTTGGGACTGCAACTCTTAACATCCATGCAGCTGGCCCTCGTTTGAAATCCAGATTTCTGCACTGTGCAGAAATTTAGAAAGCTGGGCTCCTAAAATGAATGTCCAAGTACTAGCAAGCTGAGTAAGACTTAAACTAGACAGGTGAAGAATCACAAAGTCTGAAACTCCCTGGGCTCTGCATGTCTTAGGAAGACATCCCACCCAGGATCCATATCTTGGACTTCTTTCCTAGCCTCCCTCATTGGGAGGTGTGATTTTTGACTTCTCTCAGGCAGTGGAAAGGCCTGAAACATGCTTTCCTACTTTCTGCATGAGTGCCCAAGCTGTTGGTGAACTAGTCTGTTAAAGGGAGACTGTAGCTGTTGCCAATACCAACATCATTTCAAATAAAGTATTGGCTAATGTTGTGTTTTGCATGCAGCCTGATTCAACTAGATCAAGGTGAGACATTGCAATGACATCAGTGCTTGGGAGGCTCTGAACAAGTGTAGAAACAAAACTTTACCTTCCTTAAGTATATGTGGGCTTCGGACATCTTCAGGTTTAGGCACAAGAGGTAATGAGGCTCAGTTTTGGATGGGTTTACCTCTATTCTTTCTCATTCCTTCTTTTTTTTTTTTTTAAATCTGGTCCTACACCTCAGTTTTCAATTGGAATCATAGCAGTAACAATATTAACTGTTTGAAAAATATATTGTTCTGTGACCATTTTTTTGTGAAAACAACAAACCACAAAAATAAGGCTGCTACCCTGGTTAAAAAAAAAGAAAAAAGAAAAAAGAATCATTTTGACAAATCCACATAATAGCGGTGTAACCCACAGAGTTATTCTGGTGGTTAATTGCTGTATTTGAAATATCTGCAATTGTTATGAGGTTTTCAGATACATGATGAGCAACACAAATGGCTGCAGTTTCAACCTACAGCAAGCTATGTAAGAGCTAAATATTTGTTACAGGATTCAATCAGCTAAAGAGATTGATGAGCTTGAACTACTATGGTAAAAATATATACAGTTAAGCAGAAGTTATAGCTGGTATGGCCCTCTAATGTGGAGTTAACAAATGGTCAGTTAAATAAAAAGAATCTAAATGCTAGATATTCTTTTTGTTACCTTCTTACTTCAGCCGCATGAATTTGCAGAGAGTTTTTGGAGTTATATTTAACGCCCACAGAAGACAAAGTCAAACTTTCCATTCACTTTAAAGGTAGGTGGACTTGTTTATTAGTCATTTTAGCAAAACCCAGTGATTTTCCTGTCAGCTTCGGGGTGCTAGTGATCCTAGACTGTTCTAAGAGACATTCTGAAAAATATAAAATGTTGGAAGATGTTTGACAGATGTAAAATATATGTTGTAAAATCTTAAAAAGCTATTTATGAAATCACAACTTTTTATAAATAGGCAAGAACCTACGGGGTTACTTATACAGAGAAAATGATATAATTTCCAAACCACCGCTTTCATTGCCAATGAAGCAGACCAGTAAGACAATAGATTTAGAAGTAACAGTAACATCTAGCAGTAAAACAGTTTTCAGAAATCCGCAGCCTTCAGATGATTCACATCTGTTGTAAACTGCTTGGAGGAGAGACCACTTTTCTGTTGTATTTCTGGAGTGCTTCAACACAACAAGGCACACACTGGTGCCTGAAGCTTTATACAGTTTTGCAGTATAAATACTAACAGTAATGCCTACTAATTGTTCTTCTAAAATAAAAAACATGGGCAGAACAAAAATTCTCCATTCCATCTGAAATAGATTAATGCGGCATGAAGACTTCTGTACCTGCATGGTTATATACCCAGTAAAAAAGAAAAGAGAGAAACTGCTGCCAGAGTTTTATAGGAGACATCATAGCATTTGCTTGTTGTGACATCAGATCATCTGTCAGCATGTTTCTCCTTTAAATATGTTTTCTTACATATGTAAATATGTGATGGGTTGTGCCCACTGAGGTTAGATTCTTCTTGAAGCTTTGAAATGAATCAAATGTGGTTTGCAAAGTTATAATTTTACGGACTGAGATATGACATCCAGCTGTCTATAGGGCTTCACTTTGTTCAGCCAAGTCAGGAAACATGGATTAACACAATTAAAAAAAAAAAAAATATCATGATGATTTAAATGTACTGATGTAATGTTTTTTCTAATGTGCGGTTAAAGGAGGGGTTGTGTCATGATGTACTAGCTACTGACACTATCACATGGAAAATTAATTTCTGATCAAATGCTTCCAGATCAGATATTATAGGATTACATTAACTTGTGGATTGTCTCAGTGGCGTCTCTTTCAGATGTAGATCTTCGGATGTCTTAATTTCAGTCAGTATTTTTACAGGGTACAATAGTTCAACAGAGCTACACTCGGGATTAATTTGTTGGGTTGCTTTAAATGGCTTTCTTGCTCCATCAGAAAACATCTGATCATTCTAGTACTTGTTATTATGGGTAAACCAATATGGCATGGCCATGTTTGCTAAAATTAGATCTAAAGGAGGGTTAATTAACTTATCTTGAGCTTGGTTATACTGCTACTGATCCTCAACTGAGCTTGAATATTAAGCATTAAAAAGTATCTTGAGGGAAGTTTCTTAACCCAAACTTTGATTTGGTACTGCAAATCTTTGTATGATACACCACTGTCTAAATTCTTCATTTTATCATCTAGCAGTTGTGTTGTAGTAGCTAGGAAGATGTGACAATATAGGCTGAGAAAATCTGTAGTGAGGAAGTAATATCTTTTATTAGACAGAGGTAGAAGAAAGAGAAAAGATCATCAATGCAGTAAGAAAAGCAGTCAGGGTTTCATTTTCTAAGTCCTGACTGTAAAATCGTCAGTGTAAACAGAGACAGAACAAGCTTTCTTAAATCAGCAGCCAGACCATCTATTTGCTAGCCCTGCCTTATCTTGTACATGCAACACTGGTTGGACTGGATACCTCGAGCTAGGTTACCCACACCATAGTTCAGACTACTGTGCTCTGAGGAAGGATGTGAGGGAAGCTTTATTTTTTTGCATAATAGCCTAAAGTGTAAACTCTTACTCAGGAAAGGGAAGGGATTCCCCTGCCCCCCCGCATTCTGGCAAGGATGATCTTGCAACTCCAGAGTGCTATAATCACCAATATTGGGTATTCTGCTCTGTCTGCCTGTGACATTTGGTCCATTGTGCAGATAGCAACACAGGAGTCTGGGTCTGGAAACCCAGCCTGATGGTAGCCTAGGCTGAGTCCAGATTCTAGCAGTCAGGGCACACATTTGATGAACAGTGCTATTGGTACCAAAATACTAAGGAGACATATGGTTTTCTTTGTCGAAACAAAGTAGCTAACACTCTCACGCTTAGATTCATATTCCCAGGACTGTACAAAAATGGAACCATTTATGGTGTACTACTCAATGTCCATATGTATTGCAAGGAGTGGGATCTGAAACACTATCCATAGCAGACTTGACCCTGGTCTGCCTCAGGACTCATGATTATATGGTATTCCCTCTTCAACAACAAAGGTAGCCACAGGCTAAAACTGGGGTTAGGGCACTCTTCTGCAGTCCTTCTTAGGCTGGGTCGAGGAGATCAATGAGCCCAAATCTTCTATTTCTTGGTCAAATGAGCAAAACTAAGACAATTATACAAGATAGTGACTAATAGGAGGGGACAGAAATCCCCATCACACACACCTTTCACTTTATAAAGGGCTATCTGTGCTCTGTGAGTTACCTGTGGGGGGGCCTGGGTTCTGGCAGGGTGGATGTGCTCAGCGTTGCCGGTTGGTTACTTAGACATTCACCAGAGAAAGACAGAGCCTCATTTAGGTGTCCTTACAGTGCCCTCCGGAGGTCTTCAGGGCCACCTACAAGTTGCCTTTGCAGGGAACTTGTGCCTACACAGCTGTAACTGTCCACCACAGTTAGTGGAGCTTGGTTTGAGCTCTGATGCCCACTACAAAGCATAGCAACTGAGGACTTTTGTTAAAGCCATACAGAGTCAGGAAAAAGGAAAAAGGAGAAGGATCGTCAAAAAGAGGCAAAGAGAAAGCTCTTCTCCCAAGTCTGAGCACTGGGAGAAGAGGGGTCAGAGTGATGGGGAGTGTGGAGCTAAGTGAAACTTGGAGTGGAGGGAGATGAAAGATTAGGAATGAATTATATGGAGGTGCATGCTAGAAGGTGAAGAATGAGCAGTGGGAAGCAGGGATAGGAAGAGAGATTCCTCATCATTTACATTCAACTGGGTCATTAACATGCTACCGTCCTACAGGTATAATAATAGGACACTTGCTGATGAATGCTTTTTGTATAGATCAGTAGCTTGATTTACTCTACAGATGTCTTGTATTTTCCAATCTGCTAGTGTTTGGCTACATTAAATAGTTCACTGTCCTCTCTTGTAAGGTAAAACTAACTCTTAATGAGAGCAACAGGTCCAATTAAATGGTCTGTCTTAGGATTTGCCATTGTTGTGATTAATTTCCCCAAGGTGATCAATCTTAGTAGCCAACTCAAACAAACAAGAAAAAATAGTAAGACTTAGGTTGAAATTACTTGGAATTTAATCAATGCATAATGGTTCCCAGATGAGACTTGTGCACTTTCTCATACAAGTCTGCAGTTTGTTTGTTAACCACAGCACAGTTCGCCCATCTTTCTCTAAGTGAAAGGATAGCATTTTTCATGCAGGGAAAAACAATTCACAAAAGCAACTGAAAAGCCACTCACCCTATCCAGACCAAGACAGGGATCTGATTGTTTCCACACTCTAATGAGGTTCGTATCAGACTTGTTGCAGGGGAACTGAATAACTAAGAAATAATTTAGTGTGAAAAGAAAATCTAAGAGGGATGGTGATTCCTAATAACATAAATGGAAGCTAGGGAACTATGTGCACAGAAGATGATGAGGTTTAGGTGCCTACTTCCCTTTTGTGTTTTTGAAAGTCTTTGTCTAAGCCCTTGTTCTTCTGTTGGCTTTCCAAGGAAGCTTTATCAAACAATCTGACAAAGTAGTTGTATTGTAAAGTAGTCAAGTTGGTGCAGCTCTGTAGATGACAAAAGAGCTATGATAATTTTTGCCTCTGTCATGATCTTGAGCTTTTCTAGTTGTACTTTTGCTAGCAGTGGTGGGATGTATGTGTGGGTGTGGGGTTTTGTATGCTTCATATATTTAACAGCTGCCTTAAAAACAATGGACTGATTTTGTTCTTAGCTCCACTAGTCTAAATCTAGAGTAATAGCCAAAATGATTGATTCACTTAAATTGTAATTTCAGAACATTTGGTAATCCACTTAGCTGAGAGAAGTACTAACATTGTCATTTTTCCTGCTGCATATAAAGCTCCTACAAGTTCCTCTACCACAGCACACAGTTGCCTGTGATTTCTCTTCTCTTATTCTGGCATCGCTTCATACTTCTTCAGTGAAATGAGTTTCAGCTTACACCAGAAGGAAGCAAAAGGAAGGCCCCTTCCAGTATCCTTAGGGAAGGCAAAGTGTATTTGCAGAGAAAATACATGGAGTAACAGGAGGAATAACGTGTTTACTTTGCTGTCTTCACACAAACACTTTCATAAATATAATTGAAGAGGACGACATTGCTGTTGGCAAACAAACTTCTATCAAATTCAAGTGTCTGGAAAAGTTTATGCTTTTTCCCTGATCTCTCTGTTTTGCAAGCTTTCATAGTACAGACCAGAGCAAACACAAGTTTCAAGGTGCTAAGAAGAGAGCAAGCACATAAGAGCATAGGCTTTGATAGAGAAATTAATTGGAAACGCCTGCCCCTAGCTACCTTTCAGAGAGAAGGGAAGTGTTGCTTAGACTTACACTTGTGCTCCTAGGGGAAAGAAGTTGTTGCTGGAAACCAGAGTTCAACAACAGATGAACTCATTCAAAATAAAGGAAATTGCTCTCTTCTGCCTCCTTGCCTATTCCTGCTAGGGGAAAACATACATTTCTCAGATTAGAGCTCTTGAGATTTTTCTACATCTTGATAAAGAAGTTTGCCCATCTCCTTCCTATTAGCAGTTTCTTGGACCGTTGCTTTTCTCTTTGTCAGACCATCCTGAGACTGAGAAAACTACCTGTGTGGCAGCTGCTGGCATTGTTTATATTGAAAAGTAATACCCTGAATAATAGTCACATATTTTTAGCTGCCTTTTTATATGATTTAGCAGGTGGAACCAGGAAAGTTATCACCATGTGAACCAACACATGCTGTGCAGGCCAGGGACATCCTTTAGATCGCAGAATGTGACCTTTTTACCTTAAAGGCTTTCACTGGGTTTTCAGGGGAACAGCGAGCAAAGGGTGATGGGGCCATTTTGGCACAGCCTGTATCATGGCTTGTGGACAGGTGTGTACCTCAAGGAGAAGCACAGAAGCACTCTTTCTCTGTGAGCTGCTAGGAATGCAGTAGCTGTCTTCTAAAAGTAATTTTTGGAAGATGTAGCCCAGCTGCTGATGTAGAAATGAGGGTGGAGAAAGCTGAATCACAGCCCCCTCCCTTCCCTGCTCTCACAGGGGGACAGAGCTGTAATTTTGCAAGCCCCACTGAAAGAGGGACAAAGTATTTTCCACCTTTGTCACCACTTCTATATAACAGCCTGCTGAAAAAGGCACAAATATAAAACAGAGAGAAAAGACCACGATTTATTTTCTAACGTGCTCTATGTATTGAATTAAGCAATGGTCCTCTGGAAAAAAAAAAAAACAAAACAAAACCACACACATCAAATAACATACATCACAGAGCTAGGGAAATAACAGAAATTTTCTTTCCACCACAATGTTGAAGCTTATTTTCATTTCAGTTTCAAACAAAATCCAAAATATTATTCCTGAAATAGATGTCTAATAAATTTGTTGCAGATGTACATGGTATTTCAATTCTGCAAGACTGAAATGTTCCTACTTTTAATTCAGGAAAAAAGCTATATATTGGAGTTAGAGTTTGGTTTTAAATTGAATAATTGAATGCTTTGACATTGGTGAGCTCTTTTTCCTTGGGAATGAAGTGTAGAGCAAAGTGATTTGAATTTTGATTTTGACAGAATTGTATTTTCAGTTAGAGAACTGCTTAGCTGAAGTTATTCCGACAGCCTGGAATTGTGTCACTTGAGTAAATAGAGTTCAGTAAATAAACTACTCAAGTAAACAGACTAACTGTTGGCTTTAGTAGGTAGTTCTTCCCTCTAGAGGAGAAAATCTTTCTTTATGCTTTCAGTGTTCCAGCTATTTTATGACAGCAGAAGGATAAGAATGTTCAGAGGACCAAGATCCGGAGAGAAATGTGTCTTGTAGTGATTTGTAGACAGTTTTGTTCTTATTAATCCAGTTTCCTGCTCTTCTGCTCTACTCCAACCCAGTCATGCTTACCATCCTTATTTGTGTTTATCCATCCCTGTTCCCTCCTGCAACCTTCCTGCTCAAACATACTGTCACCTATACTCACTCTTCACAGCTCTGCATTTCTAACTAAGCAATGACTTACTGGCAAACAACGGTATCCGTAGTTTCAGTTCCCTTGACAAGTGGCACAGTAGAAAGAAGACCAAGCAGCCCATTTGGCCACCACAATGAAATGTGTCCTTTGCAGAGGAAAAAAATCATTCCCATTTTCTGCTAAATGAACACATCTATGTTTCTTTCAGTGTCCGCAAACTGAAACTTTCAAGGAATCATGGTCTCACCATGTTTTGATCACTTTTACCAAAGGATAGCAAAAGATATGTAGTTGCCCACTTACTTTTCTCTGTCAACTGGAAAGCTTGGGGTATTGAAGTATATTGATAAAATGGGACTTGCTTCTTTTTTAAAAGCAGGGCCAACAACTTAGTTTTTCCTGTGCTCCTTCTGAGGGGAGGAGAAAGCTCTCAGTATGGGAAAAATATCCATTTTGGAAAAGGCGAAATTTAAGGATAGAAACTAAGAAGCAACTGGAAACTGAGGTGTTAAATAAAAAGTGTGAGCATACATTTACTACCTGCATTACTACTCAGTAACTCAAAGCCTTTATAACCTCAGTTTACAAAGGGCTCACGTAGAAAATCTGCAGTTTCCCCCACATTCTGTATCACTGTTGGGCCATTTACTCACTCGGATGACATCATTCAGGTCACAATTAGCCCCTAACAAAATGAGGCTGGGCAAATTATCCTTTACATTCAGCAAAATGCAGATGGGGGAAATAATTAGTCATGTATTTCCCCTTTTATGAACAGCTTCCTTGTACTCCAGGAAAGGATGAAACCCTGTAAATTAGTCACTTGCAATCTGTCATTTCTGATCCATAATGGTAAAATGACTGTCCAGTGAAACAATTTGCAGAACGCTTGAAAACCCTTGTGCTACTATTGACTGCACATGAGTCAGATTTGCAACTGATTGCTTAATCAATCTGCACCTTGGATCCTGTATGCTGTTCCTACTCCACTTGGATGAAGCAGTTAGGTAGCTAAGCCTGATGTGCATGGCCTTCTGCACTAAATGATTTCTTGAGGTTTCTGACCTCTAATCATCCTCTCTGATACAGGAAAGCCAAATGACCTAGCTGCCTGTTCTGTGATCTTCTCCTGTACTTGTACTGGACTCTTCTTCCACTTAAGTGCAACTAAGTCCTTTCCTGGGTAATGTGTCTCATCAGAAAAGGGCTTAGTTCACCAAAAGATGTTTCTTGAAGGATAATTGTGGAAGTTCAAATTGTGCAATCACTTGGAGACATATTAAATAATGCTAAAATTATTCTACCTTCATAACTAACTGTGCCTGTTCTTTGTTTGTACAACACCTAAACTCGATTCTTCTCTAGAAATAATTTAGCAAATATTAAATTATATATATTATCTATAAATAAATAATAATAAAAAAAAAAGATGTCTTGCACTAAGAGCAGGCCACTGGGTGTGCATTGGTGACAGACCACAATAGGTCAGATAGAAGAAATCAACAGTCTTGGAATGATGATCTTCTGCAGTGAAAATTTGCAGCAGGAAATCCCCTTTTGGGCAATGCTGTAAATGAAGGAATTCTGTCATTCGGAGGGGACTCCCACAGAGTCCTTCCCAAGGGGGAAGGTTGGGAGCTGACCACAGACAACTTTAGACAGTCCATCTGTTCCCCATCATAAGGTTATTTCGCCATCTTAGTCTTACATTGCAGCAATGTTGTGTGATTGAAGAATATTTACCACCAAGGTTATCACATCGTAACAAAGCATATGGGTACTTTAAAACCCTAAGAAAACAGCTGTGTCTGCTCTGTTGGAAGAAAGCATGCAGTTGTAGAGTATTAGTCGATGTTTTAAATAGATTCAGCCCACTAGGAGTAGAGATGGACTCTGCTGGAAGAAATTGAAGAAATGTAGGAAGCAGGATTGTTTTTCTGGAAACTAATACCTTCTAACCTGCAGTCTGTTAATTTTAGTGATGAGAGATGTGTAAATTACTTTAAAGTGAACTCATGAAATATCAGTTAAAAACTAGGCTTTGTTCTACTAGTCCTGTAGCTCTGTTGTCCGTCCCACATCCCCCCCTGGGAATCTTGTATTACATTTCTTCATAAATTGGAAAAAATATGAACGCCCACTAACCTGATAGCGAAAGATGGGGGAGACTCTGTGCATCCCTGAGCTGAAGAGCAGGTAGGTGCTTAAGTGCTTGGATGCCTCTCTCTCCTCCTACCAACATAAAGCTGCTTGCAGG
>NW_008825566.1:1328405-1344764 GCF_000699105.1 Pygoscelis adeliae | reverse complement strand
CCGCCCGCCCGCGCTCCCCGCCCGGCGCCGCAGCCCCGAGAGCGGTTTTGTCCTGCCACCTCGTGGTGCTTAGTGAATCGGGCAGGTACTGCTGCCTGCGAAAGCTGAGCTGCTGAGACAGCCTTGCGGAGGAGGCGGTCAACGGGTGGATCGCCCCAGTTTAAGTACGGGCTCTCTGCCAGGGTTTGGGTCGAGCTATCTTCCTTCTTAACAAGTCCTTAGCTTTAGTGCAGCCGCTGGGATTGCAAAGTTGCCGGTCAGGCTAAATCTCTAGTCCAGCCTGCTAGAGTACACTTATTTCTCCACAGGAAAGCAGAAACTGAAGTAGTTAACTGATAGTTTGATAAGAAAGGGGACTGCGAAGGAAGACAGAGATGACTGAAACTATCTATAAATCAAACGGGCTTTGGGCAGGGCAGGAAGGGAGGGATGCTGCCGTGTTCAGCAGTGCTTACGCTGAATCGGTGGTAGAGGCCAGTGGCAAACCTAGAAAACAATGAGGAGGAAGGCAGAGGTGGTAATTTTCAGCAGTCCTTTGGTTTATGTCAGGCAAGTTTGTTGGCTGATGTTTGCTGCCACTTTGCAACCTATGATACAAAAACTCCTACCATCTGGATTCATGAGACTAAATTAAGAAATGGGATAAATGAGGTAAACAAGATCCAATTAAAAAAAAAAAATCTATTAGCAGCAGAAGAAATTGCCTCTTTGGCAGTGTGGTACTGGCTTTGTTCTTCTGTGTTTCTTGGATTGAACCTAATTGGAAAGAGGCTAGGAATGCCTGTTAGAATCTTAGCAGGTTCTAAGTACCTTCTTAATCCTTACCACATTAATAAGACAGTGGATACCACAAAATTTAGAAACATATTACAACAGATAAATGAATGAATTACACATTGTAAGAGAAGGTAACTCTGCAAAATTATAAGGACATAACATTGGTTGGTTATTATCTTCAGGTCACACTTGTTCAACTCCAATTGCTTTATGGTATTTTGAAGTTATGGTTGCTGTTATATATAACCTCTGTATAAGCTAAGGGGAGTTTCATGTAGGACAGAAATGAATGCATAAAGTCACTTGACATAGGTGCCTAGAAATCCTAGTTCAGATTATAGAAGGTAAAGAAGATGATCATCTTTGTTTCCCCTTCATTTTCTGAATGTGATATGTGGAAAGGGAACATTTTTTGTCACCTGTAAAAAAAATGGGCAATGAGGTGAGGATAAGGAAGTGTGCTGAGAGGATCCATGACAAACATAACGAGAGAACAGTGGGAGAGGAGAGCTGGTATCGTTCAGCCTGATCTTCCCTCCTTACTGGGCAGAGCTCTCTGTTGCCTTGAATCTACCATTCGGGAATTATCTGAGCTGGGAATGTTGCAATAGCTTTCATAATTTTTTTGAAAAGTGGGATGAACTATTGATATTTCATTGGGAAAATTGTTCCAGCAAAACAATCCTTCTGCCTTTTACTACCAATTAACAGACTGTAGTACGGTTCTGTCAGTTGTACCTGCCAGGGCTAATCCAGAAGGCATTGGCTGAGATCTTCAAGAGGTGTAAGAAAATTAGAAGCAACATTTTTAGACTCCGTTCATAATGACGGCCAACAGTAGTTGCAGTACCACATGCTGTTGTCAGAGGTAATCACTGATACAAAATTGAAGGAACTCCACTTCAGATTGCACTAAGAAAGCGTAGCACAATTTCAATGAAGTTGGGCTGCATCCTGGAAAGACAGAAGGACATGTAGTTGTGTATCAATCAAACAAACAAACAAAACCAACACCCAAATCCTAGCACTTCTCCAGGTTTATGTATTGTCCTTACTAATGTCCTAAATAATGGAGACACTAGTGATGATATGACTATGGAAGGAATGGACTTGCTTCCAAATATATCTTCACTGGTGCTCAGCTTGCCCTCTTCTGAGAATTGCTTGTGTCTCAGTCTCTCTCCTCATGGGACACATGCATTTTGATTATGCTTGTCCTTGTTACTGATCTTCTTTACAATAAACCTGCTTTCTTTCCTTTCTATTTTCCTGCTTTACCCTTCCTGAGAAACTTGTTATCCATACACAGACGAACAGGGCAGTGCTCTAAGTGTCATCAAGACAAAAAGATTAGTCCTGTAAGAGGCAGAAAATGGTTGGGGAACATGAAAAAAGAGAGATCTGGCTTGCTAAAACTCAGTGTAAAGGTCAAAAAGAATAGGAATACAGGAATACTCAGGCGTACCATTTGGAAATTATTGCGTAAGAAAGGAGAGGAGATATAGGAATGACAGGAATGTCAGAGAAGTGACTAAGAGCATTTGTGGAAGACAAACTGTAGCTAACGTGAGCATCCTATGGAGATGTGAGGAAATCTGTTGACAATTAAAGTTAATGTGAAAGCTGCCTTTAGCTGATAAAAACTAAATATATACCATTCCTTCTAGTTGTTGCTAATTACTATTCTAAGCTTACATCACTAACTCCAAAAATCAAAATTTGACATACTGAAGACTGTTCATGCAATCACAGCTCTGACCTTTGTGATGTGGTTTATTGCAATATTTTGGAAACAAATATATTTATCTCCTAACATTCATTCCCATGTGAACATAAACCTTTCAGAGACAAGGGAAGTCCTAGTTTGGCTTCCAATGCTCTGGCAACGATTACGATCCAACTCCTACAAAGCAGAGAAAAGAAAATGAGCATAACCACTGCTTGAACAACACACCTGATGTTAGCCTCCAACATCTTATATCCTGTCTCATTTTTTTCATAATTGCAAGACATTGTGACAGAACAGGCACAAGACTTGTGAGTCTTTATGATATCTGTTTATGTACATTATTTTCATTATCAAAGTATCTTGAACTTAAGTGAACGTATAGTAAACATCTGTTGCCATAGAATGCACTTTAATTCCCTGTGAATATAGCAGTCACAAACAGCTGATGATGGCTTTGTGTCTACTCTTTACTGCAAAGGATTTTAAGATATGTTAAATAAACCTATGATCTCTCTTTCCATGAAACACAGTATATTTCTCTAGTACTAAAAGTTGTCCAAACACCTTTTCTTTTGATTTCAATAGCTTTTCCATTGACTTCAGTGGGAACAATTAGATTAATATGAAATAATTTTTAATTTTAGTAATAGAATTCATAAATATATATATAATCTGCAATAATATGCATTATAAGTACACAAAAGTGTTATCAAATTTCTATTAAGGTGCTGGTTTGGGCCTGTAAAATAAGGGAAACATGTAAAGATATCTACCACACAGTAACATCTGGAGGAATTTTTTGGTTAAACTACTATTGAATCATAGAGGAATTAGCTCTGATAAAGGATTTTTATAATGATTCCAAGGACTTAACATTTGTCTACACTTCAAGATCACATTGACTTTTGGTGGCCTTCTGGGTTAGAAAAAGAAATGACAGAGGTTGTTGGAACGATGTGCAGACTGTTCTGCCAACTCTTGATTCCCAGAGCAATCCATGCTCAGGTAAAAAGGGTCATTACATCAATAATTAGCTTGAATTTTCCAGGAAGAAAAAGTAATGTACATGTTGTCAGGTCTAAATATGCAATGGGAACAAAATTCTGCAGTTATGCCAAGACTAACAAGTGATGGAAATGGAGATCTATTTTTAAGACAAATAGGATTGTTTAGTACCCTTATTCAACATATGAACCCACTTATCTTTTGATAAGGTTTTTTTTTTCATTGAACTTGCACATGGTTTTAATTTTCTCCCATATTAATCATAACTCTTACTTCTGTCTTTTTATTTTCAACCCTTTTTTCCAATGTATGACACATGCTTTTTTAATACATTTTTCTACCCTTGCTTTCTCCTTGTTAAACTGGATGCAGCTTTATTGTATTTCATACAGATTGATTACAGATACAATAATATGAGGAAGAAATATTTTGACAGAAGAAAGTGAGATTTAGTATTCCTCTCTCTTTGCATTGTCTTTCAACAAGATAGCAGCACTTAAAATGAAAACTACACCTGAATTTCTTTTGTTACTCCCAGTTGCTTTATTCCAGGCACACACTGAATTTACTACAGCAAAATCTTTGCTGAGGATGGTGTTCATCAGAAAAGTTGAAAGCGAAGGCACCTGACACGACAAAGCAATTCTTTTTTGTATCCCTAGTCACCTCTGTAAACCTTAATTCAATTCCTCAGTCAACCATCCTGTGTAATGAGACCTGGGCTGGAACTTTCCATATTGATTTGTGTGAACTCTCTTCCTCTTGAGACTTATTTATTCTCTTTCCCCCTACTTCATTCTCTATTTCTATTGTTTCCCTGATGTCTCCCTGTTTTTTGTACTGCTCTATTTTTCCCCGCTGCTCATTGTGATAAGAACCAAGGCATTATTTTTTTTTCCTAACTGTCTATGTGAAAAAACCTCTCTTCTATTCAAATGTTATCTTAATGCATAAATAACTTTACATTGGGGTAAATTTAAAAGGAAAAAGTAGCTGACATTTGTGTATAATGAGGAAGCCAATGAACATTTCAAATATTTTTGTGCTATATCAGAGAATTCTAGAACAAATATTGAAATATATCTGTGTTTGTTCAGCCTGTCCCTAAAAGTGTGAGATTACGCAGTTCCTACATGCCTACTTCATGTGAAAACTGGTGAAGTATTTCCAGTTCTTTTTTTTTCATCTCTACCAAATAGGCATTGTTAAATGTAGTTTTTTTTCCAAAATGTATCTGATCTACAGTTATGAGAGTCCATTTAAAACAAAATTGACTTTTTCATAAAATAATTTATTATTTTGAAAGTGAAATTTCACAGTAAGTTCTTTTTTTGACATTATAATGTCATTACAACATTTGTGAATGTTTTTAAACCTGTCAACCTCACTAAGAACCAGGATTGTCAAATGGAACTAGTTTCTATTCAACCTCATCTTCTGTTCATTTGTTTCCCCCAGCTCTGTGATGCGTATTAAAATTCTAGATACTTTGTATGTGTACATATGAAAAAAACAGATTATTCTCAAATCTCTACATTCCAGAAATAGGTCTTTGCCACTGAATTTTCCCGACAGTTACTGTTACTATTTGTTACTATGGTGGTGCAGAAGCTCTGGTAGTGGATTAAAAACTCATTGTGGTAGGAACACTTCAAATAGACCATAAAATCATATTTTTTTGTTCTAAAATTTTATAGTCTGTCCATTACCCTGACTAAGGTACAGCGCTAGCCACTCTCATTTCATATCCTATTTCTGGTGGATTATACACTGGGTGTCTCAAAACGATCAGGCCACTTTCTGACCGACAGCAGCACAGAGATGATGTTCCTACTTTTGTGTTGGGTATTAATTTGCTGCTGTATTCACGAGCCAGCAAGGAATGAGAGCAGAGCAATGCCTAAAATTGTGAAGAAAGAGGAGCAGGAGAACAAGTTATTAAGGAGCAGTCAAAAGGAATTACATTTGCTGACGTTTAAAGAACAGACCTGTGAACAGATCTAGGAGTTAATCATGGATTAACACTGCTGGGATTGAGGGAGTCAGCTAAAGCTCAGTGAAGCTTGTGCAGGGTAGTGTTTAAAGGCATTATCTCACAAAAGATGGGCATTGCCATGGAAAATGTAAGCAAGGACTGCAATTATTTGCATTAAAGCAGCATGACTAATCTGCAGGTTTTGCTGATCTGGGGTAGGACTGCGGTTCCCAGCCGGATGCTAAAAAGGGTTTGTGTGCATTCTGAGCTCATGTGGATTGTTTCCGACTGCCTCTAAGACTTGTGATGCGTGACCCCCTCATTCTTATCGAGTTAAGCAAAGGGACTTGCTGTACACACTGGAGAGGATTTTTATATATTATAAAGGATTATATAAGTGGGAAGGAAGCTGGGACTCCAGTCAGTTCACTTGCATATGTGACTGTATTTGACCCTTTCCAAAAGATATAAAACCATCAATCTATAATAAAATTTTAAGTGGGGTTCTTCTGAAACATGATTTTGACTGATTATTAATCCATGTTTTATATACGAATCTAACTACTGAGTAAATGTTTTCCATTGAATATAGTTTCTAAATACTAGTTAATCTAAACAAACAGCAGTGCAGTGGCTTAGCTGAATGTATGTGTCTATGAGTGCTTCAATTCTGAGTTTTGGGTTAATCCTGGACAGAGCTAAAAGTATAAGCACTGTGCTTTTCAGATGCTCTGCCTTGGAGTGAGCCCCTGTTGTCCACCTTCCCAGTCTGTACCCTCAGGCTCTGCCTAATGCTGCTGGCAACAATCCTCAATAGACATTAGAATTCTGTGAGAGACTTAAAAAATGATAATACAATCATTTATAGAAAGTATGCATTAAATTGGCTTCTTCTACTGACATTTCAGGGATATAATACAGCACAACACAAAGGTAATAATTTTTTTCGCTAGGAGTCTTGAATTGCTATACGTGTGTGATACTATTTAAGTAAAAGTAGAGATATTATAAAAGGGTGGGAAATATCCAGCCAAAGAAGGTGGGATTCTTTCACCACAAATAAGTAAATGCTTTATCTGAACAGTCAGTTCTCTGATGGATTTAAGACTCTCCCATCTTCTGCATTTTTTATACATGTATAGAATGGTGGCTTCCAGGGTGCCTGGCAAACACAAGAATTTTGATCAGCTCTCAGGAGCTGATGCTACATTTAAAGTAACTATAGGAGACAGTAGAGATAAAGGGTAGGAAATTTTTCTGTTTCAGCATTGGCATCTATAAGTTAGTTATCTAACTTGGAGCTAGCTGGGCTACATTCCCTTCAGAAACACTTCCTGAGAATGATTCATCTCAATATAAGATAGATAAATTAAACAGTTCCAAAGTTAGACGAGTCCCACGCTGAATAAATACATTTGTTATTTGTTACTCAGGTCCCAAGATTTATTGTACCGGGGTAGCTAAAATAACTTTCTTCCCTTTCCTCTCCACCCCCTCTGTTCCCAGTATGTATTTGCTGAGAAAAGGTACAAGGACTCCTTTTGAACGTCAGTCTTGTTCCACTTTTAATCTTGACAATTTTCAGTGTCCGAATGGCCATAGACCATTATGAGTACTGCTGGTTCTGATGTTTGGTGTTTTGTGGTCTGCACAGCAGAATTTGGCCTACACAGAGTTTTAAGAGCTGCTTCTCTGGAAGTCCATGTTTTTTTCTGTGCAGCACTGTTTTAACTTCGCTGGGTGAAAAGGCTATTTTGCCACACAGAAGTAGTCACATTACATCTTCTTGTCCAGGATCCATATTTCCATTGTACTCTCTCTGTGTGGGCTTTCAGCTCTTGCATAAAGTAACCACTCCTTGATGTACCACCTTTGAGGTATTTATACCCTGATTTTACAATGTCTTAAATGTTAGATATGAATGCATTTCCTAAAATAAAAATACTTGCAGTGACTAACAGGGCATATTTCAAGATATATGTTCTACCTTCTACGGCAGGGCTGGCAGCCCTCAAGAGTGATTTGCCATGGAGTTAGGTTTTTTTAAAAACTTGAAGTTAATGGTGCCAGTAGCAACTCGGTCATAGTTTGGAGATGTCACCTTTCAGAGAAGGGAGATGCAGCTGATGAGGTAGTTGTCTCATGCAAAGCAGTGTCTCCTGGTTGCCAGTGGGAGCCAGGACACCACTGATACCTCTGTGTAGGAACAAGGTGCTGGTCACCTCTGGAAGAGTGTCCCACTGCTGTCTGCAGCCATAGCTCCCATGTAAAGCCAAATTTGGAAGAAGCACTGTTGCTTCCAACCCACAGGCATGCAGCACACCTGTGGAAATTCTTTGTGTGCTGCCTCTGTCACCTCTGCTACAGGCTCACACCTGTGGTGATGCCTGTTTGGTGGAGTTTTTCTATCTAAAATACATTTGGACAAGGTTTGCCAAACTGTCTAATTGGTTTGCTGTTGTAATTTGCAAATTAGTAAGAAAAGATAAGTTCAGACTCAGTAGTATATTTTATTTTGCTCGTAGTGTATGAATTTTTACAGTACTGTCCAGTTATCTAAGAACTGAGGGACAAAAGAATCAGGGTAGAAACCAAAGGGAATATAACAGAACAGAAAAATTCAAGATTTCCTTCAGATATCACACTGTAAACATGATTATTGCACTGTCCTCATCACCACAAGTATATGAGCCCCCACAGAGCAAGCTGAAGTTTATGACCTTTATAATGAATTAGAGAAAACAAGAGAGGGGATTGTAAAATAAAGCACATGAATTCTTCAACATTGCCCCAGAAGGAATTTCTCTGAATGTGTTTCATTCTTCCTTTCCTCCCTGTCTGCTTCAATTTCCCAGTGCAGGGATCTTTTCTCATTACAGCAGCCACTCTGATTAAAAACTCATCGGGTGAGGAGGATATCTCACTTCTCAACAAAGGGAACACATGCAGAGCTGCGCTGCCTCTGATCAGCATTGCAGTAGCCTCCAGCTGTCGATCATTCTCATTTGTTTAGTCACTGAGCTCAACAGGATGACTGGGGTGCTTAAAGTTAAACAAAAATGCAAATGTTTGCAAGGTCAAGGCCTAAGAGGCTTTCAAAAGCACAGACTGTTACTTGCTTCTGCCAGGACAGAATAATTTGGGGCATTTATTACTCAACAAGAGTATAGTCGTCATCCCCAATGGTATAACTAGTAATAATAATCAGAAGGCTCTGTTAGTTCAAGGAAAGTGCAGAACTACAGCCTGAAAGGCCCAGGCTTTGTCCTTCAGTTTGTAGTTTAGTACTTTATCAAGATGTTAAATTCACATTTATTTGCATTGTTCTGTCTAGAAGGTCATTAAACAGATTCCAGGCTCCAGAGAGGTGTGAAATGTTGGTCTTCAGCTACTTACCAGTGTTTCAAGTCTTGGAGAGTTCTGTGTCTCTGTAAATGGAGTTTTTTTAGGTCCTTGGTTTTTTTAAGTCCTTGTTGGACTTGTTCTATTTCTTTTTGTGATGAAGGAACTCTTATTTGCACTGTTTAATGTCAATCTCAAACTATCTTATTTCAAATTACACAGCTGAGTTAATTTGTGGAGAATAATTTTCTTACAGATTTTGTAACTAGATGCTAATAAATTCATTTTGTGCTCCATATATCAACCCTTCTCTTTCCTAAACTTAATTAGGAATGCTAGAATACACTAGAAAAATAACTAAAAAAGAGCTGTTAATATAGGAGTGTTTATCTGCATACAAAGTTTATGACTTCTGTGAATATTTTCACAATATACCTCAGAATAATGTACTGATGCAGTATTCAATGAGAAGAAGATAAAAAGCAAAGTGGAATTCAATATTTTGTTTTCTGAAAGTATGAAAAATGATCTTTGCTCAACGTTAAAGCAGAATTAGCAGATATTTAAAAAAAATTCCAGAAGGATTTAAAAATCTTTACAGTATGTTGTATGTTACTGTCACAAAAACAAGAGGTCAGAGTAAAGAAACATATGAAGAATTCTGAAAAAAAAAAAATCTTCACTACAACTATAAATGGAAACATTAACCAGCTGCTCAGATCAGCTAAGACTCCTACTCTTGTTACCCAGTTAGTTCAGTAGATGTTGGAATTCCAACAAACCGACAGGTTTGTTGGTTTGGATCCCTTCCACACTTATTCTGGCTTAAGGATATTCCTGCAGGTATCTGAACTAGCCCCACTGAACTCCATCAGTCATGGGTAGTGGTGCCTCAGGTCAGTCAGAAAGTCCTGAACCTATTAAAAGGTGTTGCTTATGTCAGAACAGTCTTTCTAGTGGCATCTTATGAAGTTTTTCCTTTCAAAACTCGCAGATCAGGATTAGCCTCTTGCTGCCCACTGCAGAGGCCTTTCATAATTTTTAGAAAAGTCTGGATCTGGCCAGCGTAAGAGATTGGCCTCTGCATTAAATCAAAGTAGTGGTTTCTCCATTCCTGTGAGGCTTATAGAAGTTACTGTTTCCCAGTTGGGACAGAAATAGTGAGGAGAATCTTGCCTGATTTTTCTGCATATTTGATGAAGTAAAGGTGAGCTCTTTAGGAAGCAGCACAGGGACATTTTGAATATGCACACTTACTAACTGATGACTGAGCTCACATCTTTGCTCAGCAATAGCATACCTGCAAATTAATGCTAAATTCTACAACAGAACAGAATCCTGTTTCCAGCATTAAAGTGTCATGAGATAAGTGGTACGATAACTGCAAAATGGCTTTTATAACCTGCAGTGTTTATTTTAAAAAGTCAATAGCACTGAAAAATTAAGAAAATACATATACTGAATCTATTTTTCCCCTCTACTTTTCTCCTGCTCTTCATTTATATACTTTATATAGGGTATAGGAGGTAGGAACTCCAATCAGATCAGTGCTAGCGTGCACTGTAGACATAAAGATGATACCGACCTGAGGTTTACACATCCAAAATGTAGAATAATAACCTAGCAATACAAACAAATATTGCAGGTGAGCACATGAAATAATGGGACTGCATTGGTCTCCAGCACCACAAGGGGAATGCAAATTTCTGCCGCTCTTCAGAGAAAAGAGCTGGCTGCTGTATCATGATGCTCTCCCTTCCAGCAGCTCCTGGCATGATCAGGGCAGGAGCACACTGATATTTCTAAGAGTAGGAGGTTGACCTGGCAGGGTGCAGAGGATCCCCAGGTTGTCCTGAAGTCTGTCGAGGTCAGGATTACTGCAGAGCCAGCCTTGAATTTGTATATTTTAATTCCCATTTAGCACTAATATGAGGAAACAACACGTTCTTGGAAGTGATTAAAATTCAGGCTTTATTTCTGACACTGTTGGTTCTAGCTTCCTGGCTATATTATAGCACAAGAAAATACAGTCTGGCCTACCTGCATTCACCTGTGGGTACAAAAGGATGAAGCAGCCTTCGTTTCTCTCTTAATATATCGTATAGTGTTCCTGGCAATGGTAGATGTGTGCTGCTTTCCAACCCAGAGGGGTCTATATTTCAGCGTGAGTGCAGTGATCCATATACTGTTATTATCACACCATACAACGCAATCTCTAAAGCACCTTGGGGTCCATCTCTCTTGGATGAAAGGCATTATAAAAATGAAAAGTATGTTCATAACAGTTTGCAGTAGAATACTGCATTAGCCTCATTGGGCTACAGTGATAGATTAAGGGGAACCGTTGCCCTCAAGAAGAAAAGGCTTGAGTGAGTTATGTACTTCCTTCTCAATGCATTCAGAGTGTGCATATACTAAGAGTATTTTGGCAGACTCTGGCAGAAGGCTGAAAAAGTCACAGGGAGGTAACCAGCTTTTGATAATAGCTCGTTAACATTATTTGTCATACTCATAACTCTCTTTAAAGTACACGCAGAGATGGCGATTCACTGCTGGGCAGAGGGGAAAACAGAGCTGCAATGTAAGAAAGGAAATGCAATTTTAAATGTACTTGATTGAAAGAAAGCTTGAAGAGAATTAGTCTCCTGAATTATTTACGTGCTTTTGAGACATCTCCTTTAAGTGACTTAACGGGAGGTCACAGTTTGAGCAGGGGGGCAGAACTAAGAATACGACACTATCTTTAGCCTCACAGACTATAACTTTATTCCCAGATGATAGCAGTGAATATTCTTATGGAATAAAGCTTCCTGTGGGACTATACTAGCTGCAGTAAAACTTTCAGGGGGAGATTTTCCTTAAGAGAAATGCACACAGGGAGGTCTGTTGGTGGGCAGATCATGGACTTGGGAGGTGGGAGAGCTTGGTTCGTTAGTTGTGCTCCGATTCAGAACATCCCAGATGAGTTTCGGAAATGCTTTTCTCTCTTTATCTCGTTAAAAGAAGTCAGAAGTCTTGGGTTTGCTCCAGCCTGGAGCAGAGGATGTTTTTGTGACTTCAGCATGTTCTCCAGAGCAGGAAAACAAGTTTCCTGTTCCACTTTACTCTTCCCAGGGCTGATCATTCTGGGGTGGGGACACAGTCATATTGGCATTATATATATATAAAGGTACCTAACTGGTTCGTAACAGGGATTGGGTTTAATTAATATTAGACTTTTTCTATTCTAAGTTGCCTGTCAGAAACGGATTTTTTTCTGGAATAAGAACAACTGAAACATGGCTTTGCTGAGCACAGGAAAACGTTTCAGGAGGCACTGAGCAAGCAGTTAGATTGCACTGGAGTCGATCTGCATCCCAGATTCTCTCGTCTGAGGAGGAAGTGTCCTTCAGAAAGCTCCACGCACATCCCTGGCACAGCTGTCTGCTGAGGTTATAAGTGGAAGAAAGTCAGGCTGTGACCTTTCCCTGTTCCTTCCCTTCCACATGGAGGAAGGAAAATGTCCTTCCCCTGCTGTGCTCTCCGTGGCACTGGCAAGCAACAAAGTGGGAGTGAGAAATATCTTAAATCTTCTAACATCCCCATCCGGGTATGTAGATCAGATCAGAAGCTGGCCTGCTCCAAGGAAAAATAAGTCCAGTGAATTAAGTATTGAGCAGAATAATTTGCTCCCCTGCTGCATGTCTTTGCAGGTTTAGGTTCAATAATTATCTGCCAGTTGTTTTTCTTTCATTTTCAACATATTCTAGAACTTCATTTTTTAATCTTAACCCTCAGCCTATCCATCATCCTCCAGATCCACATGGTACATCCATTGTTTAATTTTCATTTGTTCCTTCTCTTTCTCTACCTTTGACTCTTATTGATTTTTGTAACATTGAGTTAATATTTCAGTATATTATTAGTTTGTGTGACATTTTACAGTCCATGCAGTTAAATCACAACAGGCCTTTTGAAATTACTGGGCATGTAAGTCAAATAATTACATTAACTTTCAAGGGGGAAACTGGCAGAAAAACAACACCGAAGCTTTCAACCCTGTGGAAGTAATCACTTTCGTGTCTCCAAAATACCTGAAGGAACAGGGTTTTTTTTGTTTTAATTTCTTTAAGTTACTGAGGTGCATAGGTATTCTCAAAAATGTCTGCTACAGGTTATCTGCATATTTAGCTGTCTACATGACTGAAAATTCACCCTTAATGTATTTATGTCCTGGCAAGGGAGCCAGACACTGTGGTAGTTCACTGATGTAGGGACCACTCATGCTGGATCAATGCATTTCCCTCTGGGCTTTCACCAGCTGGTCCTCCTGCTGGCAAAGCGGCATTTGATCACTTATACCTCCATGGGGAGGAAGGGGCAAGTAGCAACTAGGGAAGATTTTGATTACAAGTTTTTTACAGCAGAGATAATCCTATGGGACAGTAAAGGTCATCTGTTTTGGGGTTTTGTGTTGTGAGGTAACAGTTATTAATTAATGTTTTTAGATCTGTGGCACAGGAACATGCCATTTACAACACACTCAGCTTTCAATAGATATGAGTATGGGGCATAAACACGGTATATATCTGTTCTTTCAGCTGAGGAAGCATTTGTTCTAAGGTCAACACTTCTATGCATTATACTGAATATTATCTTTCTCACTTATGAAGAACTGGACTAATTTCTTATGACATGGATCTTGCACAAGCAGTGTATAAAACTTTGTTATATTATATAACAACTCTCTCCACACATAAAATTAGTTATGTACTGCCTGAAGGAGAGGGATTTCTATTTCCAATGCTAACGTTCAGCTCAGAAAAGTTGGTGTTTTCTCCCTTTTGCCAATAGATGGCAATATGTTACAGATGTGGAATTACATAGCCCAACTTTAAAACCGCTTTTTTTCCAAGAGGCTTTTTGAAATATTAATCGATCTGCACAAATACTAAATGCAGGAAAACCAAGCCAAAAGTTCTTTAAAATCACCTTTTTTTGCTTCTTTTTGTATGTGCTTCTAATTCAATGGGAATGTATTGCAGGGAAAAGTGAAGAAAAGAAATCTCTCCAGGATGCAACATTACGTATACATTTTAAGCAGAACAGAAGAATTACTACATAATTCTTTCTTATGTGATATTATAAATACCTGCCTATAATATAATCACTGAAAATATTATGGAACTTGTAACAGCATTGCGATAAAGTCAGTATTTTAAAATGAGAGGGAAGAATGATGTGAGAAAAGGAATAAAATAATGGCTGGGGGAGGGAAATAGAGGCAGAGGTTTGTTTCAGTTCTTAGCAAGATCTTCTCTGATAAAATGAGCCTTTATCCAGGTCGTTAAAATACTAGGATGGGTGCTAAATTAGCAATTGCTGAATGGTTGAATGTGCTGAATAGTGTGAAGGAGGGGAGGCGGAAAGTATTTCTGTTCCCCTCATTTTCAGGTGTGACCTTTGTCGGTCCTTTAGCTTTGACCCAGCATCACTGCTTGATTCCATTTTGCTTATGGGCTTCAGGGGAAAATGGGGCAAGAGCTTTACTCCCATTATGACTCTTTCATGGCATTGGAAATCTGCTAGAGGATGCGCAGCTGCTTTTCTGCACCCGTTGAGGAACTGCAGCTGCACAAGCTTATTGGAATAGACACTGAGCTGCACCAGGGAATTGAGCCTTTTGTGTATTAAAATGCTGTTTTCTGTCATACTTTGTGTTGTTAGAAGAGATATAAATAGCAGCTTTGTAAATTAAAGGACAAAAATATTCAAAGAGCAAAACCAACATGTCCAGTAGAATATGTAAATTAATTATAAACTCTCTGCATTATACCAGCATTCATTTTTATTTTAAATGGAAAAAAAAAAAAAACACAATGAGGTGGAAAGAAGATAATTGTGATATTTAGGTAAATAATCAGGCGAAATCTTGTTTTTTGGATGAAACAAGTCATGATATGAAAGAAATGTATACTTCCCCTTACTTTAGGAATTAACCCCTACGCACACGATATTTTTTTTTTTCAGTAAGATTGCTTATTTTAGTTGCAGTGGTTTGGATTTCACAGGATCTATATTTGCTGCCATTCGAGATGTTTTTGTAGTTGGAAGGGTTTAAAAAAAATCAATATTTGCATGTTTATTTGGAAGTATGTAATCAGAAAAGTATACACTGAACTTAAAAAGCCCAGAGTCAGTTAAAAAAAATCAATTTTTAGCACCTGTTAATTGTTTCTTCAGTATCAAATTTGCCCAGTTTAAAAGTCAAAAAAAGTTTTTTCTACACTGTATGCACTGCAAAGGAGATAAACTGTTGTTTGTAGAGCAAGGCTCTGCTCTTTTTACTTTGCAAGCTGTCACCAGAACCAGAGATTACAGAATTGGAATTCAGCTGACAGGTTTGCTAATGGTGCATAACGTGAAATAAAGGAAAAGGAGGCTCTCTGTAGTAGTAATACACTGACTTTACAGAGCAGTCAGCTAGAGGTATTCTGGCAATTTATGACAGGTCTGGGGTTTTGGAGCAGACTCATTAAAAAAATTAGTCTTATTATTCAAAGCTGCTTTAAAATTATTGCAGTGATTTGGACTTGGAAAACTGAAATGGAGTCTAGAGTTTAGTGATACTTCAGATATATTAGTGTCATAATTGCTGATGATTTAAAAAAAATAATTTCAGAAAATACAAAATATGAAAGATAATTAGGAAGAACACATTTTTTGAACTCCAAAGATGTCCAGATTTTTCATTTTTTACATGTTTAGTTAAAAATGTCTGTAGTATATAGTATTGTAATCTTTAAATCATGGGGGAACCAAGAAAAATTACTTTGAGCTCACTAATTGAAAACAAAATCACATTTTTATTATTAAATTTTTGAAGAAACATAGCTAGTAATCCAACTGTAAATACATCCATCAAGAATCTGTTCCTCATCTTACAGTAGCACAAAAAGAAATCCTGTTGAGCTGGTTGCCCTCTATTCAATTTAGAGATATAACATATGATTTCTCGTTCCCCTTAAATCCACTCATCTAGGATTTTGCTCCCTCAATCAATAGAGCTTTGCACATCACCATAACCTCAAGTGATAGAGAGAGATTTGTTATATGCAGAGTGCCCGTACCTCTGCCTGTGTTTTTATGAAATTTGTGCAGGTGCTGTGCTGGGCGCATGCAATGACTCCAACTTATCTGAGACGCACTGAACTGTGGTGTTAAACTGCGCCTTTTCCAGGGCTTCACAATAAGTGCAGTCCAGAAGGGCTTTGGTATATCTGTTGATGTTCATCTTCTTGCGTCCATAAAGCCCGGACACGCTGAGTCCTGGGGAAGGTGATTTCCACTCTTCAGATTGCTGGGTGTCGTGGTTTAACCCCAACTGGCAACTGAGCACCACACAGCTGCTCACTCACTCCTCCCACCCCGGTGGGATGGGGGAGAGAATTGGAAGAGTAAAAGTGAGAAAACTCGTCGGTTGAGATAAGAACAGTTTAATAATTGAAATAGGATAAAGTATAATAATAATAATAATAATAATAATAATAAT
>NW_008825566.1:1314308-1328143 GCF_000699105.1 Pygoscelis adeliae | reverse complement strand
GAGCATGGGAAGCTGAAAAGTCCTTGACTAGTGTAAGCACTACTTAGCAACAACTAAAACATCGGTGGGTTATCAACATTATTCTCATCCTAAATCCAAAACACAGCACTGTACCAGCGACTAGGAAGAAAATTAACTCTATCCCAGCCCAAACCAGGACACTGGGCTTTGTCTTGTTGGCAGAAATTGACACAAGATTGTGGAACAATATGTTTCATCCTGCATCTCAGCTTCTTCCTTGGCTGCATGAGCTCTAGGCCTGTTGGGGAAACAGATGTTGAGGCTGCAGGTAGTAATAAATTGTGCACTATGCTCTCTTGGTAAGTTGAGGGACAAACCATATAGAAGGGATGGGAATCCTTCCAACTGGGAACTTCATCTATTCTTCAAGACTAAGTCTTGCAAGGTGCCCTGACTCCAATGAGCAAATCACCTAAACTAATTTCCCTGTGGGAATACTTGCATGCTTAAAGTTAAGCAATATTAAATACTGTGCTGCATTAGATAATGTAGAAGTGAATGAAATTGCTTTCAAAGCCTAAATCAATCATGACACATGGTATTTCTGTGATTCTTGTAGCAAAAATGCTCTGCACCAGTGGATGTCACTGTGTGCACCCAGGCAGAGTAGCTTAATGATGCTGCAGATGAATCTTTGCAGAGGATGCATGGGGAAAAAAAGATCCGTTTGCGATTCAAATTGATGCTCTCTTGCCATGCACTAAAAGATAGGAATATAGTGCTTTTGAGAGTCTAAACCACCCCCATACACCCCCCAAAACCAAACACCCTCCCTCCTGTAAAGTAGCTTGAATTTTTTTCAATGTGTTTTATCATCCAGTCATATCTCCAGTTCTTTTCTATCTAGAACAAGCAAGATAAAAATAACAAATGTAAAGCTAAAACCAGTGATAAACATTGCTATGTTCATAAAGTTTCTGGTTGTGTTGTTACAAGTAGGAGCGTTGATAAATTGGGAAATCCCTGAAGCACCATTTAGTACCCAGCACAGAAATTTTATTTATGTAGATAAATAACATTCCTTTAATGCGGTAAATCTGTTAGAGTGAAATCTGTGTGGTTTCAGTATTTGTAATGTGAGCATTTCAGAAGCCTAAGTGTCAGTTTATGCAAATAGGTCCCAAACTCATCAGTTGTACCTACCTTATTATTGATATCTATCTTCATTGAAGCTATGTACTGAGTGCACTTCATTAAGGCTGACAAGCCAAAGGCTGCTCTTTCTCCCTGGGAATTGCCATCTTCTTTACAATGCAAAAGCCATTAAATGAGCCTTTTACAGTAAGTCAACTCTCTCTGCTTCTCTCCCCCAATGGGGGGTATTTTTTTTATTTTACTCCACAAATCCTGCTTAAAGAGACATGGTAAGATTCTTTACAATGAAAAACATTGCACCTTTGTTCTTCCTCAGAGGAATGTATTTATTCCCCAGGGTCCTAACTACATGATAAGATATTAACCATGACCTTATAGTTAAACCCTGTGTGGGAAGTTGTCCATACACTTTTTTTTAACATCTGTTGCAAAGAAATGTTCTTTTTTCTCCACTGCCTCTAAAAAGGTTTTATTTTTTCCTACAACACGTTAAAATGCATCTGTTATATAGTGATATTTAAAGGTAGAACAAAGCAAAGTTCTCTATATACAATGCTCTGGCTACAGCTGCTGGATGAGGCAGATTTTACTCACAGGTTTGGTGTTTGTACAAGCTTTGCTAGAACCTTTTCATATAGGTTTCTTGCTAGATCACTTAGTATATGGTCACATGTGAGACAATGACTTCTTTTAAAGGACAGTTCAGTATCTTGGCTGCACAGAAAAGGATTTCCTTTGAGTTGATATTAAAAAATAAATCCTGATGTAGATGGGTAATACAAACCCATTTTTGTATTGTACAAGCCAGGCCCCTCCCTGCCTTAAAAAAATCCACTCTTGTTCTTGCTTTGTCATGTGTGTACTTCTGTACACTGCTCTAAATATATAACTGTTTCTGTGGCTGTGTAATGACACATCAACAGCGAGTTGGAATTAGGTATGAGTTTGATTTTTTAACAACAGTTCTTATAAATACATGCTAGAATATTCAACAACTGCTTTCTTCCTGAGTCTCTGCTCAAGCCCTAAATGCAAGCTCTTGCTGTTACTTCTTAGGCTGACCACATTAAAGCCACTGTAAAGCACCGCAAAGAGTGAATTGGTGCTTTTGATGTAGATCTGAAACTTTGTCTTAATCTGTGAGGTGTTTTTAAAATAATACCACACCATTATTCAGTCTGGCTTTTTTCTAATGTGATTTATTGCCTGCAGTCAGAGAGATCAGAGGTCAGATATCCTGACGTGCCAGGTAAGCACAGAGGCTGCAGTCCATGCACCAACAGCTGAGGAGATGCTGCTCCACTCTGCGTGTCCTTCCTTCAGACAGGAATAACCACTCCTGAGGCCTTAAATGGCTTCTCAGATTGTAGTAAAGCAAAGGGAATTTAGGATTAGGTCCCTGTGGTAGCAGGGAGGAGAACAGAGCACAAGACTCAGGGTTCATAAAAAACTTCTCTTGGATAAGGTTTTATGGAGGTAGACCGTGTGCACATTTAAGGTGGGGTTTATTTCACCCATTTTCAGAATTTCAAAGCATGGTTCAGCTAATTCTCTCATGATACATGTGGGAGTTGTTTTTATCTATTGTAAAGTCTCAGTTTCTCTTCTGCTGCTGTTTCCCCTCCACCTCTCAGCAGCAGTTCTGCTACAGGCTGTGCTGTCTGAAGATCTCTATGTAACGGTCCAAGGGATAGATGCAGGCCCTGGGCACTAAGTGGGGCACTTAGCGGGTCTCCTTGTCTCTGTGGAGAGAGTCTGTCTCAAGCGAGGGTAAACAGCTGCTCTTCACCAGGCTTTTTAATGGTAGATGTGCAGTTGGATGTCTTCAGTGGTGACTTTTGCAGCTGTTCTTCATCCTTTGCAGGAAGCTCTCTGCAGGCTTAGGCACTGTTATCAGTGTAGGGCGCGTGTTCAGCTTTTTCATTTTATTTTCCAAAACCCTAGGATTATGGGCTCTGTTTTATCTAGAATAAAACAAAAATAGAACCTATGTCTGTTGTGCATGCACATTATAGGCCAGTGGGCTGAGATTTGGGAAAATTGATGCTCAAGGATTTCACTGGTATGTCTTGGAGACTGTGGGATGAGAGAAGGAGTCTGCAGAGGAGGTGGGCTTTCTCCCCATTTATTTGCAGTTATCTTTTCCTGCCCCTAGCACATGGATATCTGCAAGTCCCAGGATGGAGCTAACAAATTCAGATAGCCTACAAGTGACTGCCTGTTTGCTGTTAAGGTAGCAGAATTATGGAGGGATTGACTTAGTGGACACTTAATTTTCTAAGGCGATACTGTTGACTACAGAGTTCTTCCCTCCTTAATTGGATCTATTTTTGAAGTACCTGTTCTGACCAGGAAGTTGTGTTTAGAGTTGGGTAATTGTCAGCTTGCTGATTTCATTAGTTAAAAGACTGATTCAGAATACTGTTCAAAATACATATAAAATGTGAAGTTACACATGTACACATGTGTGTTTCTTAAATTGTAAGTACTTGTTAAAGAAATAAATATTTTTAATAGGTTTCAAAATAAAACCTCACAGGTTAAGCCAAGTAACTAAAACCAGTAATTATTGGCAGAGTTAAAGTCAACATTTCTGAAGGAATGACGTCAGCCAGGACCTCCTTCTGGCACTGTCATGATGAGAAGCATAACCTCTGTCCTCTCCAAAATAATTTAAAACAAATAATTTTTTCATTCTTCACAGTTCACCAAATTAAAGCTGTTTTGACACAGGCAATTAAAGAAGAGTTGAAGGTTCTGCAGCCTTAACAGCGTCCTCTTTGAAGGTTTCAGGATCTAAATTCTCACTGAGTGCAATAAGACCTAGTGATAGAGACAGGGACTCAGATGTTTGGCTATTTGACCTGCCAGTTTAGTCACATACCCAGTTGGAACTGTGGACACAATTTGATTGGAGCACCACTAATTTTTCATTTTGCATTGAGAGGAAACCTTTTTTATTTTCCTATTTAGGGCTAAAAAAATAAACCTATAACAGTTGTTCTAGAGCGAATTTTCACAGCTTATTTTCCATTAAATCTATTTAGAAAGAGTAGAATAATTGAAAATTGTAATGTTCATTTATTAGTTGTTCCTGCTAGCCTCCCCAGGAGTCATGTCTTTCTTGAGTTGTCTGTCCTTGCTTACTGTACCGGGTTTGGCTGGGATAGAGTTAACTGTCCTCATAGCAGCCCATACAGTGCTGTGCTTTGTGTTTGTGGCTAGAAGAGTGTTGATAACACACCGATGTTTTGGCTATTGCTGAGTAGTGTGTGCATAGCACCAAGGCTTTCTCTCCAACCTGCCCCCCGTCCCAAGACCTGTAGTCTGGGAGCGGGCAAGAGATTGGGAGGGGACACAATCAGGACGGCTGACCCCAGCTGACCAAAGGGATATTCCATACCATATGATCTGCTCAGCAATAAAAGCTTGGGGGAATGAGGAGGATGGGGGGACATTCGTGGTTATGGTGTTTGGCTTCCCAAGTAACCACTATGCATACTGAGGCCCTGCTTCCCAGGAAGTGGCTGAACATTGCCTACCAATGGGAAGAGGTGAATCAATTTCTTTTTTTGCCTTGCTTCTGTGTGCAGCTTTTGCTTTTCTTATTAAACTGCCTTCATCACAACCCATGAGTTTGTCCATCTTATTTTGTACCCCTGTCCTGTTGAGGAGGGGGAGCAAGAGTGTGACTGGGTGGGGGTCTGGCAGGTGAGATGCAATTATTGCCTTAATGAATCAATTATTACAATATCACCATAAAGCGGGACTTTTTTTTTTTTTTTGTATTGATGTGAAAAAGCACAGAGATGGAAGAACATGATGATGTTTGAAGTGGTCTGAGCTGTGAGCCATCACAGTTTCAGTTAGTTAGGTTCTAGGTGAATGGTTTATTGGTCCCCTCAGCTCATGCTGTGTTGGCAAATACAGGATATAGTTTTTGTTCTTTCCTGCAGTGTCAAAGAGATTTTTAGGCAGGTTTCCTGTGCAGGGAAAATAGAAGACAGCAGCTTAAGTTTCTTCCAAGTCATCAGGGAAATCAGATTTTAGACATGCATCAATGGCTAAATTGGGTGTAGAATTATCCTGATGTGATAAATCACTGTATCTAAAGGTCTTTCATTTTTTTGTAATGAGATGGTGAACATTTAATTAGGGTATGGTTTGTTCATCATATAGATTAAAATTGTCTAATTGCTACTTTGTGCACCTATATGTTTAATTTCTATAGAGTAATCCTTAAGTTTATGAAGAAGCTGTCCAATTTCCCATAGGTTTTCTGATGAGGTAGTAATCTTTTTGTGCAGATAATATAAATTCATACTCATTTTATAGACTATTTAAATCAGGAGAATAGAGTCCTTGATGGAGCAAAGCATTATTCATGCCTTCAAAGTGATGTGATGTTCCAGAAAGCTTGCTTTCCTTATGTTGCATCATTATGATCAACACACTTAGGGCAGGATGACAAAATGGATTATCTCTATCTGGATCTGAGATGAAATTTTTACCCATAAGGACCACCACCACCGTTACCTAGGAAATACATTCTTTGGCTCAACTCCTGCTTACATTGATACAATGTAGAATCATATTTTGTTGTTTTGGAAACAATGCTACATATGGGATAGATGTTGCAGTCCTTAATCAAAGAGTATTTCTGGAGAACCAGTGACACTAGTCATATGTTTAAGTGCTATCTAGCAATTCAGTATCACTAGTGAGATCCATTAGTGAATAGGTAAATCAAATATGATTAAAATTCTTTTCAATTGTTTAATAATTTTATAAAATTTTGGAGTTGTCTAGGAATAACAACTCCAAATGAGCCATACAATAAAATTCATCTTTATTTTGAATCTTTTCTATGAACTGTATTTACAATATTTTTAGTATTACACTATTAGAGTCACGAATGAAAGAAAATGTGAGTGAGAATGAAAGAAAAACAGAGACCTATAAGTTAGGAAGCTAATATGAGCTAATAAAAGATTATTTTTAATTCTTTGGAATCTGAACTGGGTTTGATGGGGATAGAGTTAACTGTCCTCATAGCAGCCCATACAGTGCTGTGTCAATTTTAGATCTTCGGAATCTGATCTCATTTTCTGATGACATGAATAGGCACCTGTTAGGTTCCCTATTCAGGAAAGGTCTTAAAAATGAACATGATAATATTAATGCATTTTAGCCCTCTCCTGAACTGGAACATAGATGAATACTTCTTTAGGTCCTATTTAGATGACTGTGTGCAAAAATGTGCAAAAAAAACCTTTCTTGGTGGTTAGTAGAATTCAGTTAAATTGTTGTCTGAAAGACTGTTATCTGGCTTTGAACTTAGAATATTAGGCATAAGCCATGTCATTGCCATAAAGCAAAAAATAACAGCCAGTCTGGTCTCTAGATTCTTATTTGACCCTGCATCTTGGGAAAGGCACTGCACTAACTGTACTATTGCTCCTATACAAACTAAACAATTTCCTCAAACTGTATTATCACCTAATATCTGGCACCAGAGAATGTGATTATCCCCTCCTGAAAATTCTTTAGACCTTATCAAGGAGTATGTCTAATCCACTGGCTTTGGAAGTAAATATTACAAGCTGTACTTGCTGGATGCAGTTTAATCCAAAGAATTTGAATGTAAAGAGGCTGGAAGCCTGAAAGAAAAATGGTTAAATATAATTAGGTTTCATTGCAGATTTCTGTTCCAGTACCTGTTCAGAGGTTGTCCACCATGCCACTATTTAAAGAGTTTGTTCAGTCCTTTACCTTCTCTTCCATGATGTTTGAAACAGCTTCCATTTATCTCAGTAAATTTAAGTCCTGTACAAAAGCTCATTCACTTAAATATTACAGAAAGAAATCGCTCACCTCATTGATCGAGTGTCCCTGCACTGTCTGTAAGTCTACTTCTACTTAAAGAAATAAGGATTAAGGTATTGCACTTCTGTGGAACAGGCATCTATTTTAGTGACAAAATTCCCTAAAGTGATGATGACTCTAGGACACATTCAGAATTTCATTCCATTGTCACTGTCAGGAATCATAGATATTTTCTTTTTAAGCAAGCTTGGAAAAACTAAAGATGGAAACTTTACCACAATTCTTTACCACAATTTTTTTTTGCTAAACAAATGACAGAAACCTCCTTCTTTAAAGTACTTTTTTTTCCTTTTTTTGTTCCTTATATTTGATGTTACAGTTGAGTTTTGAAACACTGTGCAGAGTCACAGTACTCTGAGAGCACAACAGATCAAAGACACAAGAGCTCTGAGACAAAGTTAGTTTTGCTCAAGTCTTTTGTGAGACCTCTGGGTCATACTGGGCAGCCTCAGTTACTAACATCAGTGTTTGTATAATCATTCTCAAGCTACCGCTATATTATCAGTTACATCACATTGATACTTCTATTAATGAATCCCTACAAAAGAAGAAAAAACAGGAAGGCATAACAACTTTCAGGGGCAAGATGAGAAAAAAGTAACTCGTTGCTAAACCCAGAAAGTTATCATAACTTCCTAGTTTTATTTCTCCTCTTCAGTTGATTCATCCTTTTCCCAAGAAGTAACTTCTTTCTTTGCCCTTTCCTAGCATTTTTTCCTAGTATATTTTCCATCCCTTCTTTTTCACAGGACTTCTCAGTTCTTTCATTCCTGTATAACTCCTGTAATACCTGAATGTGTCTGGGCTGAGAGTCATATAAGGAAAGCAACATCCTGCAGCCTTATCTTTCAATAGCAAAACTTAATGCAACTGAAAGCTTTCACTTGCTGAGAGAGAAACTGAATATGAAGTGAAGAGCTTTGCTTTTTGCTGAATATTCAGCATAAAGAAATCTAATTTTCTTAGGTAAGAAGAAAGATGCATTCAAATTAAATTCCAAACAACAAATTTAAAAATATTTGGAAGAAATATATAAATTAATCAGGGTGGCAAGGTATTTTTGTGTAGGAATTTAAAAATGGTCTTTTGAATTACTTTGATAACATCTTTATTAATTAAAAAAAAAGTCTTTTCAAATTAACATTGCTTTGTGATATTCTGTACTGTATCTTTCTCAGATTTCTGTGACTGCTAACATTAGGGTGCTGGGCAGTCCTGAGGGCAGGGAAATCAATTATCCATATCATAATTTTGCTAATTGTTCATTTTCATTTTGCTATTGCTTTTTCCCCTGAATATTTCACGGGGAGTGTTTAAAGTTAGAGCTCTTTGGGAAGATAAAAAATCCAAGTACTACACAAGAAAGATATGATCTGCTGATGCCTACTTGGCTAATACAGAGAACACTTTGGAAATGAAACAAAATTATTAGTGGGAGCAGCATCAGGTTGGGATAAGCAGCAAGAGGGTTAGAAAGGAAAAGTATGTGAAGGCTGGTAGTATCAGAGGGGAATTGAAATACAAAAGAATTAATGACTTTGGCAGGGAAGAGTCATAAGACCTGTGAGGAATATATTTAAGGCTATATCTCTGTTACAGATATGCTTAGTGTGATGTTCAGGGTGGGTAGATATGGACTATGGATGTGGACCTAAAAGAAGCCTCTCAGCACAGTGATGATTCCATTGCTAGACCTCATCATCTCAGTAGATGAAACTTTTAACTCCCTAGCTAACATTGGTGCTCATGGAAACTATTTTAGGTGACAAAACTTAGATTCCACTAAAGGATTTTTTTTTTAAAGGGAAAAATCCTGAATTACATATACTATTGCAAAACTAAGAACAATGTCCCAGTCATCTGACACATACAAAAATTAATTGATTAACATATTGTTCTATGTTCCCTTGTTAAATTAAAGAAGTGCTGCGCATCTGTGCTTAAAATTAACCAACCCATGAACAATGACTTTATTAGAGAGAAAAAAAATAAATGTGATAAGATTTATGGTAATCTGAGGAGTAAGGTGCAAAGTGTTCACTTATCCTGGTCCCTTAAATACTATATTAATAAATGTAAGGTCTTAGGTTTCAATGATCAAACATCCAGCTAGTGGCTTTGATGATAATTCAATGAATTAGTATTACTTAGTTGTAGAGAAATCATTGATAGGAAGACAGAAATTTAAGGAATATGGTGTTTTAAATCTCTGCAAATAATTGCAAAAACTTATATGTAAATTAGACTTCTAAGAAAATTGCACTAGTTTGTCACTGAAAATGAGTGTTTTTTCCTTTTAACAGCAGCTTCTTCATCTGTGTTCTGTCTTTCAGTACTATGAATATGTACAAAAAGGTAGACTTTACCTAAAAATGCTAAGAATATCATCCATTTTCTGTGAAGGAATTTCTGAAGTTGTGGGTCTGCATCTAAGCAAGGAAAGCAGTGCTCCCCACTTCCCCAAAAATCTCCTTTGTCTAACTCAGCCAAACTTCATATCATGTGTAAAGAAAGACTAGGTAGCTTTGTACTCACCAGCAAAGTTAAAACTACTACTAGCTCCTAAAGCCTCTAAAGATTGTAGAATATCAAGGAATCTTGTACAATTGATTATTGTGCTACTTCTAATTGGCAAAGAAGAGAGGAAATGTTCTTCTCTGCTGTTGTACAGGCATATTAAGTGCAAAGATGCTTTCTGGACAGTGTGGAAAAACAGCTTACTTAGGCAATGTGATGCTGGAAGGTTAAAGGGAGGGAGGTAAGGAATGATAAGCACAGTTGTAAAAAGGGGAAAGACATGGAAGAACACATGTAGCTGAACACTAACTTGTGCTCAGAAGTGGACTGAAGTCCACAAAGATAGGCAGGAACAAATGAGGGTTCAGAGAGAATGGGATAGAAAATTTGTTATTTACGTAAAATGCTAAGCGGGCAAAAAAAGAGCATGGAGGATCACAAAACAGGTGATTATTTTTCCAGAAGCACAGAGAGTCAGACATACAAAGGGTTTTAAACTCCTATCTCTCTCTAGAGGTATGTAAATCTATTCTTTGTTTTCACAGGTATCCTTAAAAGAGTTCTATAGGTGAGAGACACCATGTCTTTCATTTAGCAGTCACAAAACTTTCCAAATACTGTTCAAAGGCCTTGAAAAGCTGTTAGAAAATGGTTATCCTCCCTATTTAACCCAAGAAGACTGATCTTAGAGGTTTTCTCTAAGCTATGCACAGGCAATGATTAGAGGTAGCCAAGCTAGGCTTAAAAGGAAAACTTTAGAATAGTAGTTGCATTCTTGCTGTGGCAATACAGAACTCAGCACAGGTTAGTTCAGACAGGCTTTCCCTGGGATGGGCTTTGGTGGAAGCTGACAAGGACAGAAATTACCTGCAATTCTGCAGATAAGGGTCTATCATCCCACAGATGTTGACAAAACCTGTTCAGGTAGGTTGGGCTGTAGCTCTCCTCACAAAACAGCCCAGGTGGTGCTTTTTACAGGGCATATCTAAATTATACTGTGCACCATAACCATACACCGTAGTAAAGTTGGTTACTACCAAACAAAGGGATAATGGCAGAGTTTATAACATCTTTCCTTCAGAAGTGGCACTGCTGATCACTCCCTTCTGCAGAGCTATTGTCTTTTTGATATCTAGTAATCTGCTGAATTTCATTGATACTTTTCATCAGTATAAACCTTGCTGCAGTTTTTTTCTCCTGATAAATATATTGAGGACTTTTATAAGAGCCGTGTCAGGATCATGTAATAATTTCCTCTAAACTGCTTGTCCACACTTCTTCCTATGGGGAAGATATGGAGAAGGCTGGATGAAACCATGGGCTAGGACATCCCACAGCATAGCTATAGTCAGAGGACCTGGAAATGGGTATGCCAAGTCTGTGTTTTACATAAAAGAGGAAAAGAGCTATTGTAGGAGTGTGTTGCAAGTGTCTCACAGATAAACAGGTGCAGAAGACCTGGTTTTAAAACTTAGTGAGACACTCAGTGAAAAAATATTTAACACATTAATGTGTTGTTAGAAAAAATTCTCACTGCATTTTTTACTGTTGGCATTCTTGAGTCTAAACATATTTATGGAATAAAAAAGAAAAAGCATTCTGGGTTATAGTCATATAATCATGATTTTTGTTGTGTAAATTGTGCATGGTTTGCTTTTCACATTCTCTAACCATGAATCAGCATCCCTAGCCTTACCCCTAGAGATTAAGAACAAATGCTCTTTCTGTTATCTCTGTATGGCCATTCCAGTAGTAATCCATCTCCTTGTTTAGCTGTTTTTCATTATTCTTTTTAATTATTTCTTTCTTGCCTACAAGGTTCAGTGGGCCATTATCATAAAATATTAAGCCATTTTTAGTAAGGTACTTTTTCTATGTTCTGTACAGCAATGCTCCAAATATATGTGTTTACAATCCTATTAAATTATGTCTTGATGTGTTGAAAGGCCAGTGCATGTGTCCATGTATATACGCTAACTTAATAAATATAGCACTCACAAAACATTATTCCTTAGAGAGGTTCTTTAACTGTTTCCCGAATGCCAAAGAACCAAACCTCTCAACACCTTTCTCACAGAGGTGCTAATTATTAATCATTTTTGTTTGGGGGTGCAATAAAAAAAAGAAGGATTTAGATGAATCGATAAATTCTATGGCAAAATTCAGAAAGAACTGACTGTTTCATGGACCTACCTCCTTTCCAAGGACACTCTTTTTTTTTTTTTTTTTTCCCTTATGTTGCAGTTTGATGAAGCTATTATGTAGTATTTTTCCTTAGGAAACTAGGTGACAGCTACATATTTTAGGAATAGGAACAAGTAAACAAACAAACAAACAGACAAAGAGATGGGAAAAATGACGTGATAGAAATTGTTTCGTGAGCAATGGAACTAGTGGAGTTTATTTCCCTAAGGATTTCTGACATGTCATCACTACAATACCTTTAGTTTCTACCCATCCCCACAATTATCTAGCTTGCTTTGGACTTTCAGTGGGACAAGGATAGCTTGGGCTGTAGCCAAGGTATGTGGAAGCCACCCGCCACCATGCTGGAAGGATACAGCTGAACTTTTATCACCTTTTATTCAGAGGGACCACTCTTGAGATCCCAGAGCTGCTGATTTTCATGAAGCTTATAACCATTCACTATCTTTTTTGCATTTAGCACTTTGCTGAATTTCATTGATACTGACTGTGAGTATAGTCATTTTATATAGAAAGATGGAAATGAATGGGTGAGGAGGAAGTATAGCTGTAAGGCCTGTTGTCAATAAGAAGCCATGCTGAAAAGCAAAATATTTTTACATACATAAAGTAGATGAAATTTCCTCCATTTTTATAACAGATGAATAGACCTGTACAGTAGTTTCAACATGCTCAGAGACTCACAAGGTATTTCCAAATGTGTATGATCTTTTTTACTATTATTATTATTTTTGCTGCAGGAGTATCTGAAGACTCTCAATCACTTTTACAAAAGAACATCAGTACCTGGAAAATCACAGGAAGTAATTAAACAGAAAGTAATGGATTCACACTACTGAATATCTACTTTTCACCTACTACTCAGCTGGTGCTGGGTGGAAAAGCATCTGATTTTAGCTCTTGTTTGCTATACATGTTCTCCTTTGACCTCCTTTCCACTACATTCCCAATTGCATATGCCAACAATTTTCAGCAAAAAAAAAAAATCAGAAGATGATGCAGTACATCCTCCAGTGCCTGCGTAATGCAGACATTGAGAACTAAAATCTTTTTGTATGTCCTCTCAGGGGCAAAACGGTGTGAACAATTAATTTGTGAACATTTAATTTTCTGTAATTTTCAACATCTAAATGCATCTGGCTCAGGAATGCGTTGCTTATTTCAGGGACAAAATGATTATTTAGCTATCCCAGTTAAAGTCTGTTATATCACTTTGAACAAATGCTTCTGTAGTCTGGTATTTGAAACATCCATAAGGATAAATTAAATTAATTCAATTTTCCACTGGAAGAAACCAAGGTGCAAAAGAGCTTGACTTCTGGTTTTGATGCATTGCTGATGCTACAGAAAGAGCTCCAATTTTAG
This sequence comes from Pygoscelis adeliae, assembly GCF_000699105.1. Taxonomy (NCBI): domain Eukaryota; kingdom Metazoa; phylum Chordata; class Aves; order Sphenisciformes; family Spheniscidae; genus Pygoscelis; species Pygoscelis adeliae. Next base: position 1,315,054 of record NW_008825566.1, on the reverse strand, counting down.
CTTGCTCTTTTTTCCCCACTTTTTTTTCTTCCCCTCTGGACAAACAACTTCTTTTGCCTTAAATTAAAAAAAAGAAAAAGATAACCCTCAAAAATAACCCTGCACCCTCTCCAATTCTTTTCTCTTCTCCCATTGCCACCTCTACCACAGATCTGCTATGATGTTTCATAGTAAGTACAACCAAGTGGTGAATCGCGTGCTTGAAGCTGTACACAGAGAACGGAAATATAGTTCACTGCTTATCTAGGAAAGTATACTTCAATGACAATTCAATCCTATTTTTACACAAATAGTAAAGATTCAAACTTTGACATAAAAAATAATGCAGCTCTACTAGTTTGGCTTATTGACTGAAAAGAATTTCAAACTAGTAATGCAAATTTGTGAGTTGACTACCTAAGTCCATTCATGCATTGGAAAACATACATGCATTTAAGTAAGGATTTTTTCTGTGCTCGTGCAAATTATAAAGAATCATAGAATCATAGAATCATTAAGGTTGGAAGAGACCTCCAAGATCATCGAGTCCAACCGTCAACCCAACACCACCATGCCCACTAAACCATGTCCCTAAGCGCCTCATCTACACGTCTTTTAAATACCTCCAGGGATGGGGACTCAATCACTTCCCTGGGCAGCCTGGTCCAATGTTTAACCACTCTTTCAGTAAAGACATTTTTCCTCATGTCCAATCTAAACCTCTCCTGGTGCAACTTGAGGCCATTTCCTCTCGTCCTATCGCTAGT
>NW_008825566.1:1310989-1313305 GCF_000699105.1 Pygoscelis adeliae | reverse complement strand
CTCCATAATCTTCCCCGGCACCGAGGTCAGGCTGACAGGCCTGTAGTTCCCCAGATCCTCCTTCCGGCCCTTCTTGTAGATGGGCGTCACATTGGCCAGCCTCCAGTCGTCCGGGACCTCTCTCGTTAACCAGGACTGCTGATAGATGATGGAGAGCAGCTTGGCTAGCTCCTCCACCAGCTCCCTCAGCACTCTCGGGTGGATCCCATCCGGCCCCATAGACTTGTGAGGATCCAGATGACGTAGCAGGTCATTGACTGCTTCCTCTTGGATTATGGGGGGTTCATCCTGCTTGCCGTGCCTGTTTTCCAGCTCAGGGCGCCGAGTAATGCAGTACCTTCTCTAAGAAGCTTAAATCAACCTGCTTGTCAGGTTGACAATCTCTCTGTCTAACTATAAAATTGATGATTTGAGCCCCAGGAGTTTCTAGCAGCAATGATGACACCACAGAAGGGGAAGGTGACAGCTCAGTTTCAGGTAGTTCCCTTTGCTAAGAGCTGTCCCACTGCTGTGAATAATATAGCTAGCAGCAGTGTAAGAGTTGAGTTGAGACACAAGGTTTTGCTCCTGAGGTAAGGGTTTGCTGTAGGTTAACCCCAGTAGGCAGCTCAGACCCACACAGCCACTCACTTACTCCCCCCCTGGTGGGATAGGGGAGAGAATTGGAAGGGTGAAAGGGACAAAACTCATGGGTGGAGATAAAGACAGTTTAACAGATGAAGCAAAAGCTATATGCAAACAAAGCAAAACAGGGGATTAATTCACTACTTCCCAACAGCAAGCAGGTGTTCAGCCATCTCCAGGAAAGCAGGGCTCCATCACATGTAATGGTTACTTGGAAAGACAAACACCATCACTTGGAATAGAGGTTTATTGACCAAAGACAGAACTAATGACAGAGGTTATTGAAATAATTTGGCTGAGGTTACTGGAATAAATTACAACTCCATTTGTGTTCAGTTCATTTTTCATTTTAGTAAATGTTTAACATTTAACCAAACAGACTTCAAGGATGAAGTTATGTAGCTCCAAGCAATGCATATGGCAGAAGAAATCTTCTGCTGACATAAAAGGGAATCATCCCACTGAAGCGAAATACAGACAGACTGATCCAGTGCCATCTGGTCCTGTGAAGTTAAAGAGGAGGGGCTATGACTAAGAACTATCACAGAACTATCACTAGGAGGAAAATCTCACAGGATGCAGGATAGTGGGAATTGTCTTTATTACTGCCTGGTGGCATGAATAGTTTAAAGGGACAGTAGAGTAATATTAATAGTTTTGCAGGTGTGACACTAGATTATAAAGCAGAAGTACTATCCCATATTTTTTGCTTGCAAATGCTATTGTTTAGCTGAACTAATAACAAGCTACATGTTTTAAGAAATGCATGTGGGAAGATCTGTCAGAATGTTCTGTTCTCTAGCAGCAAACAGGAGAAAATGAATGTAATCTGTATTACAATACTTCTATATTGCTGGAATGACCTTCTACCTTACTGTTATTGTAAGGATAGCAGAAAATATTTGCACAGTATTTATTTTTTCTGTTCTTCAAAGTACTTCTGCATGGTTACTCTCACATGATAAACAGTGCCCATGTATATAGACACTTCTAAGAGGATACCGTAAGATTATTACGTACATAATAAAAAAATAAAAAGAAAAACAGCCTGTAAACTTACCAAGGCAAAAATTGTCAAAGTCTGATAATTTTTAAAACCTTTAAATGCCTCAATATGAAAAGTACCGAGAAGAGAGAATGCATGAATCTTTCTCATCTTTGTATAAATGTATGTTTTCACTTGATTTTTCCCGGGCCACCTCGAGAAAATAAGACTTTTTGAAGAGTTTAATACTCTTTTTCATAAATATAAGATATATTGATAGATGCTTTTTGTCATCCTCAGCTCTCACAGCATATTCATATGCTTGACTCTCAACTGGACCACTCTTTCTCCTCATCAAGGACTTTTGAAATAACACTAAGTAATCAAGAGAGTTAAGTACTCTTCATTAAGACTATAATAATTGTCCTGGTTTCAGCTGGGATAGAGTTAATTTTCTTCCTAGTAGCTGGTACAGTGCTGTGTTTTGGATTTAGGACAAGAACAATGTTTACAACACACCGATGTTTTAGTTGTTGCTAAGCAGTGCTTACACTAGTCAAGGACTTTTCCGCTTCCCATGCTCTGCCAACTGAGAAGGCTGGAGGTGCACAAGAAGCTGGGAGGGGGCACAGCCAGGACAGCTGACCCCAACTGGCCAAAGGGACATTCCATACCATGGGACGTCATGCTCAGTACATAAACTGGGG
>NW_008825566.1:1307890-1308953 GCF_000699105.1 Pygoscelis adeliae | reverse complement strand
GTAGGCATGGGCCAGGCCCCAGCACGTTGCAGTAATCTGTGTCTCTCTGGAGTCGCCAGGATGACAGCATACTTTTTCCAAATATTTTACTAATTTTTTAGGATTCTGCACTTGTTCAGGGGTGAAGCACCAAAACACTGGGGGTGCACACTGACCTAGGTACTTGCCCATGCTATCCCACACACCCTGCCACTCATACCTATCCAGCCTTGGGGCAGATCTCTGAATGATATTCTTAAATTGCTTATTAACCTTAGACAAAACGGAAACAATATTCCCAAGAAATACCAATAGAAGTATCTTAACTACCCAAGGATGTTCAAGATACTGAAAAGTTATTGTAATGAAGGAGGAAACATCATAGAAGAAGGTAGTGAAGCTGCTATTCTGTATTTCCTCCATAAAAAACCTCTCAGAGGAAGAACTATAATTCCTAATTGTCTCTACGAAGTGGTACCGTAAGTGCAGTAACGGTTTCAGTACAAAGCTCAAATACCAGATTAAGCTCAAGGCCAGTGTTTTAATAACAAACCTCCCAGGCAAAACATCAGTAATCACTGCAGATCACAGCAAACTGCAAAAACCAACACTAATCTTTAACATGTACAGCAAAAGAAAGAGCATGATGCAGGTCAGATAAACTAATATCGAGAACAGATGAATCAATATTGTATCCCGCAACTATTAACAGATATAAATTCCTTAATGCGCTCTGGTTAATCTTTTATTATCTCAAACCCTTCGTGCCCCATGTAGGGCACCAAAAAAGGACTGTTGTGGTTTAACACCAGCTGGCAACTGAGCACCACACAGCTGCTCGCTCACTCCTCCCGCCCCTGGTGGGATGGAGGAGAGAATCGGAAAAGTGAGAAAACTCGTGTGTTGAGATAAAAACAATTTAATAATTGAAATAAAATAAAATCCTAATAATTATAATAATAATAGTAATAATAATAATAATAGAATATACAAAGCAAGTGATGCACAATGCAATTGCTCACCACCCGCTGACCGATGCCCAACCAGTCCCCGAGCAGCGGCCCCCCCCCCGCCAGCTTTCCCC
>NW_008825566.1:1297002-1307880 GCF_000699105.1 Pygoscelis adeliae | reverse complement strand
TCCCTTTGGCCAGTTGGGGTCAGCTGTCCTGGCTGTGCCCCCTCCCAGCTTCTTGTGCACCTCCAGCCTTCTCAGTCGGCAGAGCATGGGAAGCGGAAAAGTCCTTGACTAGTGTAAGCACTACCTAGCAACAACTAAAACATCGGTGTGTTGTAAACATTGTTCTTGTCCTAAATCCAAAACACAGCACTGTACCAGCTACTAGGAAGGAAATTAACTCTATCCCTGCCAAAACCAGGACAATAATGAACAAGTATCATCCCTAGGGTATGAATGGAATAGAAGAGGTAAATGCTAGAAAAAAATAATCTGTTATGTATTATTAGTAAAATACTGTGGTGTTTATGAAAATAGAGGAAGCTGCCAAGAGACTATATTTGTGTTTTTTTTCTCTATCATGCAAAAGACTAATCTAATAAATCATTAAGAATGTAATATGCACTGATCTATCTTAAATAAACAAGATGTGTTCTGAAAGCATAAAGGAAAAAGTCTTTATTGTAGATAAAATCAAATTAAATTCAAGGATTATAATTGAAGCTGTTTGTGCCTCAAGAAACAATTAAGCTATAAAATAACTAAATTTAAAGGAAAGCAAAATGTTTGAAGGGCAGGTCAGGTCACCGCAAAGAAGGGCAACCAAAGTCAGAAAGACGAAAATAGACTAACAGCATAAGCAAATAACTAGTTTATTTGATTTAGTGTAAAAAAAGCAAGGCAATAAAGTAAGGAACCAAACAGCTGAAAAAAAGAATGTGCCCAGAAAAGGTAATATACCATAAAAAATGGACCAGAATAAAGGATTTAGGAATTATTGTAAAAAGACAGTGTAATCTTCAGCAGAGAACTTAAATAAACTTCCCAGATATGTGACAAAAACTAGATGCCAGGGAGACAAATACCCAAAATGTAGGAAGATAAAATACTCGGAGGAACATCACAATGTTTTTAAGGTATTTAAGAGCGCTCTTTTTTTATAATCTTTTTATCAGAACATGAAAAATTAATTCCTATGTGCTGTACAATTTCAATATCATCTTGCAGTATGATTGGGTACTACAAGATATCCATTAAGCATAAAATTATGTCTATATTAACCTTTTAATGTGGGGGATAAGCAAAAAAAAATTTTTTTTTTTTAAAATAGATGATCAAAAAGGTACATTAGGACCAGATTAAGACAAAAAACATCTAGAAGAAGTTTAAAAAAAGGTGTTTAATCAACTTCTTAGTGTTTTCAAAGGAAGATCTTTAGAAGTCTGATCTTATACTGGTCCAAAAACCTTCATCAAAAGAAACCCTTATTTTTGTCCTGAAGCTTGTCTATAGTAATGACAGACCTTAAATTTGCCATTGACAGTTGTTTAAATGGCCTTAAAAGTGTTGTGGAAAGACATTTCATCATGAAGTCTGGAACACTTAGCTATTGTGCAAAAGGAGGTTGTTGTGGGTGTGGTGGGTCTAATTTTCCTGAAGTCACCACGGTTGTTGTGTATTAGACATAGTTCTCAACGCAGCTCCAAAATCAGCACTCTGGATGCTTCATAAAGCAACTTGGTCAGGAGTTAGCCACTCTCCCTGAAGCTTTTTTGGTTGTGACAGACGTCTAAATACCTACAAGGATCCTATGAAAAACTCAGCACCAAAATTTGGATACTGTGCAAACTTAGGCACTGTATGGGTTCAGAGGCAGGTGGAATAGGGAATTTATGGTCTAAAGTTTTTTGAATGTGCATCCCTGCATATGCTTAAAAACTGTTTTAAAAGCCAAAGAAAAATCTCTGAGACTTGCCCATAATTAGCTGGCTCCTGCACTGTTCAGATAATATTAGGTCTTGAACAGTGTAGGAATTCCCTCTATTCTGCAGGGCCCTGTCTGCTGCACAAACTGTTTAGTCCCATCTGGGGGACTGTGTTTATTCACAATTAGGCATTTTTCTGTCCTGCAGTCTACTTTCTCATTTCACACCATTTGGGAGTTTTCATTCACCTGTGCTGCACAATCCATAAATATCACAGGGGCAGAAAATTCGAAGTGAAGAAAAAAAGTTCTTTTATCTCATGTGTATCAAATCTTACAGTGCAAAATGTTCTACTCAGCTATTACATTTTGCTAAGGCAAGCAATACTGAATTGTTCAGAAAATATCAACCAATGACATTTTAGTGTTCAGAGATGTTTCTGCTTTATGCCTTCTCCATGAACCATGGTGGATATAAGACATTTGTATGACTCTTGTGGAACTATACCCTCAAGATAGAGACTTGGTACTTTCTGGAATAATTACACCATTTCAGAAACAATAATTGCTGACATTGTAATATTAACTGAGAGCTTAGCAAAGTAATCTTACCTCTCTACTGCATCTCTGTATCATACCTCCATGAACTCTTGTTCTTTCAGTAGTATCCCTACAATACACATTAGCAAGATGGATGCTCTTAACAGGAAAATCTTTTGTAGTTGTAAACTAGGAAAATTTATTTGAAGTCAATGACCCTGTATTCATACAGACCAGATGGGATGCAATGCTATTATTTGAAGAAGTTGAATTCTCTGAGGCAGATAATAGAAGCTATGTATGTGTAACTCTGTAGATGAACTCTAGTTGAGAATATATTTTTTCCAAACAATTCCTACTTTCGCTTATCACATTCAGTGAGGAATGTCTGGAATCCCCTGAATAAGTGCAATAAACAGATTGTTTTTCACAAACCGATACAGTTGTTAAAACAGCATTTATAAAGTATAAAAGGAGACAGGTAGGTCAGATCACAGAATCACTGAATGATTCAGGTTGGAAGGGACTTCTGGAGATCATCTTGTCAAACTCCCCTGCTCAAGCAGGGCCACCTAGAATTGGTTGCCCAGGACCATGTCCAGATGGCTTTTGAATATCTCTAAGGAGGGAGACTCCACATCTCTGGGCAACCTGTTCCAGTGTTCAGTCACCCTCACAGTAAAAAAGTGTTTCCTGATGTTCAGATGGAGCCTCCTGTGTTTCAGTTTGTGCCCATTGCCTACTGTCCTGTCACTAGGCACCACTGAAGAGAACCTGGCTCCATCTTCTTTACTCCCTCTGCAGCAGGTACTTATACACATGGATAAGATCCCCCTGAGCTGTCTCCTCGAGGCTGAACAGTCCCAGCTCTCTCAGCCTTTCCTCATGAGAGGTGTTCCAGTCCTTTTATCACCTTAGTGTTTGAACTCTCTCCAGTATGTCCTTATCTCTCTCGTACTGTGGAGCCCAGAACTGGACACAGTACTCCAGGTGTGGCCTCACCACTGCTGAGTAGAGGGGAAGGTTGGCATCCCTCAACCCGCTGGCAATCCTTTGCCTAGTGCAGCCTAGCATACCACTAGTCCCTTTTGCCACAAGAGCACATTGCTGGCTTATGTTCACCTTGTTTTCCACCAGGACTCCCAGGTCCCTTTCTGCCGAGCTCCTTTCCATCAGGGTGGCCCTCGGCATGAATTAGTGCATGTGGTTATTCCTCCCCAGGTGCAAGAATCTGCACTTGCCTTTGTTGAATTTCATGAGGTTCCTGTCAGACCATTTCTCCAGCCTGTCGAGGTCCCTTTGGATGGCAGCACGACCCTCTGGTGTATCAGCCACTCCTCGCAGTTTGGCGTCACTTGCAAACTTGCTGAGGGTACACTCTGCCCTATCATCCAGTTCATTAATGAAGATGTCGAACAAGACTGGACCCAGTACTGAACTCTGGGGTACACTGCTTGTTGGCTCCAACTAGACTTTGTGCCACTGATCACCACCCTCTGGGCCCATATGTGCAGCCAGTTTTCAATCCACCTCACTGTCTGCTCATCCAACCCACACTTCATCAACTTCTTTGAGAGGATCTCATAGGAGACAGTGTTGAAGGCCTTACCGAAATCAAGGCAGACAATATCCACTGAGCAGGCAGACAATATCCTCATGTACCAGGCCAGTCATTTAATTGTAGAAGTTTATCAAGTTGGTGAAGCATAACCTCTTCTTGGTGAATCTATGCTGACTACTCCTGGTGACTTTCTTGTTGTTCATGTGCCTGGAAATGGTTTCCAGGATTAGGTGCTCTATCGCCACTCCAGGGATCAAGGGAGGCTGACCAGCCTGTAGTTCTCTGGGTCCTCCTTCTTGCCATTTTTGAAGATAGGAGTGATATTCACATTCCTCCAGTCCTCAGGCACCTCTCCCAGTCACCGTGATCATTCAAAGATAATCGAGAGTGGCCTTACAGTGACATGAGCCAGCTCCCTCAGCACTTATGGATGCACCCCGTCAGGGCCCATGGACTTACGTATGTCCAGTTTACTTAATTATTCCCTGACTTGATCCTATTCCACCAAGGTTAATTCTTCCTTGCTCTAGCCTTTTCCCCGGCCTGTGGGGCCTCGTATTCCTGAAAGCTAGTCTTGCTAGTAAAGAATGAGGCAAACAAGGCATTCAGTACCTCAGCTCCATGTCCTGTGCAACCAGGTCCCCTGCCCCATTCAGCAGTGGGCTCACATTTGCCTTAGTCTTCCTTTAGTCACCTGTGTACTTGCAGAAGCCCTTCTTGTTGCCTTTGATATCCCTTGCTAGATTCAGCTCCAGGTGTGGGCCTTGGTTTTCCTAACTAGGCATGCTCAGACGGTGTCTCTATATTCCTTCAAGGTTACCTGTCCCTGCTTCCACCCTCTCTATGCTTCTTTTTTGTGTTTGAGTTTTGCCAGGAACTCCTTGTTCATCCATGAAGGCCTCCTGGCATTTTTGCTTGATTTCCTGCTCATTGGGATGGACTGTTCTTGAGCTTGGAGGAGGTGATCCTTGAATATCAACCAGCTTTCTCGGATCCCTCTTCCCTCCAGGGCCTTATCCCACGGAACGCTTTCAAGCAGATCCCTGAAGATGCCAAAGTCTGCTCTCCTGAAGTTGAGCACTGTGATCTTGCTTTTTGCCCTGCTCTCTCCTCTCAGGATCCTGATGCCAATAGCCAGTTAATATCTACGGTGTTGAGCAATCCAAGTAAGATTGTTCTTCATGGACAAAATTTATGTCATAACACTAATAGTTTTGCAAACTGGGACACATCACAAGTTCTAAGATTGAATGTTGTCTTTTGCAAACACAGTAAAACTCTTTTTTACCATTCCCCTACAAAAAAACAAACCAAACCAAACTCCATGAAAATGTATCTACAGTTATAGTAGGGGTATTAGGCATCAAATGACTTACAAAGTCACCCTTTCTTTGACACTTTTCTATCAGAAGGCCTGCTAGTAACAGAGGGGTACCTAGAAGGGTGCTTATAACATCATATAGAAATCACCATATCCTCTCTGATATGACTTAAATTTTTTATGGAACAATCTTCACATATTTCACAAATTTCCTCAGGATTGAATTCATAATCTTGAAAAAAATAACTTAGAGCTTGTGTTTTTCTGAAGATGTTTCTGAGTTAAACTATTCCTTTCCAAATTATTTCCAAAACTTGTTCTTATTAGAATCCACTTTTACTTTTGTGCTGTGATCTCATGATTACATCAATGCCTGCTTATGGCCAGTTTCCCCTCTAAAAGAGGTGTTCATAATTGGTGTCTTCCAATTTAAATTGATTTTATTTTGCTTGCCCCTCAATATATTTGATTCCATGTTCATATAAATACATATCTATTTGTCTATATGGATATAGGTACTTTTGCAGAGTGAAGAGCAATTAAATCAGATCTAACAGTGAGATACTTTCACATTCTGTGAAAAGTCAAAATCGAACTTCGGACGTAAAGGAAACAAAATATTCATCTAACTTGTTCCAATTAACTAAATGCCGAAGGTCTACAATAAGGTTTTCAGTCCTGCATAACTGAATTACAAAGTACTTTGTTTCTCTTAATCTCAGTCCAAGAGGTCAATCAAAACTTCATTCCAATTACATGGAGTTTGTGGATATTGACAGCTTGCAAGCATTTTTGTTTTGAATAATTCATAGAGAAAGATATATCTGACTTTGTTTTCATATTGCTAGTATATCTTCATGCAAGGGATTCCTGTGTAGACATTGGAAGGAGAGGAAGATGATTAGACAACTTTTAGAATGATGCAGAGGGCATCGTGCCAGTGATAAACAGGTGCATTTTGGTAAATCAAAGAATCTCATATTTCCTAAAGCTACTACATATTTATCTATACAGTTTCACTTTACAACAAAATCTTATTTTGGAATCAGGTAGAGAAAGTGGTTATTTACCTACAATAAAAAGTCCAAGTCTCCATTAATAAGCTATGTTTACATTAACAGAAGGTAGGAAGATAAAACAATAATGAAACATGAATTTCAGGAATGTCAAACATCATGCTTTTATTTTATGAGATTTTTTCATTTACCCTTTCCATGACTAATAGATGTGGGGTTTTTTTAATTGTGTTTTTCAATATTGTTATCCATCAGTGGTGTTATATCAATTCTGTTTTACAGTTACTATTTTGTAAAAGGAGAGAAACAGCAACTATCAGAAAGATGCTTCCAGCAGTGTGAGACACAGTACAGCCGAAGTGTAAGTAAGTGGACTATGTGATCTAAGTACAAAGAGGAAGATAAGATTATTATTCTTGTATTGGGTATTTTGTCAGAATTTGGGTTAGGAGGTTGGATGGAGATCAGAACTGTGATGTCCCAAATCAGGAAAGTTGAAATAAGGATATTGACTGTGGCTGTGTCAACAAATATTAGAATATAGTATATTTTATATACGTATTTATGCTTGGCTGTGTTACAAAATGCAATTAAAAGTGTTACAGTGTAATAAAATGATTATACACTATTGTTCTAATACATACAATGATATAGAAAATGATTATATATAAATGATTTATATATAAATGATATATATATAAATGATTATGCACTCATGTTACAAAATGCAATTAATATTACAATGTGATAATATGTTTATACACTATTGCTGGTTATGCTATTTTAGTGTGGTTATATTTGGATTTAAGAAAATCAAATATTGATTATATATTGCTTAATTTGCTTCTACTTTATGGGTGTAACAGGCGTCTACTTCGGCTACACAAAATTAAACCACTGATAAAGGATGCAGGAGGGGAAAAAATGTGTGTACCATGACTGTGTGTACAAGGTATAACTATGATGCTCTTTCATGCTAGGAATTAGAGGAGTGTTTTTATGTTCAGGGCTTCTGTATAGTTATGAAGAAGGGGTGTTACCACCATGCAGGGAACTAACTTTTGTCTGACCTCCAGTGCTAGTCTAATTTCTTCATAGCTTTAGCTTCTAAAGAATGATTCATAGCACAACTTATCATTTGCATTAAATTACATTTTAATCTTTTATTTATTATACTCAATAACTAGGAGACAAAAGGTATTTATCTATTTCACCTTTGATTTCCTGCTTTTGTATAGGGTCAGCATTAGCTGAGCACTTAATATTTGCACCGAGTAATTCTATCAAATAATAGATGTGGCATCACTTACTTTCTAATTCCAGGGAGTGTGATCCTATTAATATTTTTTTTTTTCACTTTTATGCTGACAACAGCATTAAATACACGGGTTCTGCAAAAATGGAAGAATGTTATTACCATAATTCCAAGGTCCTTTTGAATGGTTGTACCTCTATAATTGTTATAATAAATGCATTGGCCACGAAGAAGAGAGTCTTCAATCCAAGGGTTGGGCTTGAACTGTAAATGGATGCAAGAATAACAGACAGTAGGAATATCTTGTTAAGAGTATTTTACTTGGACTTTGGCATAATATCCATCCAGCTATTCAGAGTGGAAAGATTAACCACTACTTTCTTTTTGAATATAGCAGACATGCATCAGAATGGATTTGATGGTGAGTTAAGTTATTGCTGATTAAGATCAACAGAAGATAACCTCTCTCTTTCTCTAAGCCAAAAGAAATGGAAGAGTAATTGTGGCTTAAAGCCTCTAGGGTTATTGTGAGGCTTGTGCAATTTAGGAATGTGCAAAAGGCTTCAGAATCTCTGTGGTTCATCTGTACAATTTAGACAACATTTTGAGGACTTTTTTTACATACAAAAATTTCACAACATTTTTCATTGTAACAATTTCTTCTTTTAAACTGTAATTCACAACCCAAGTTTTGCTCTCATTTCCCTTATGTTTTGTAATAACATGTAAAGAGACCAAAGAAGATATTAAAAATTTTGTACACAATGCAGTAGTGAAGAGCTTTTTATAAGAAATCATTAGAGCTTTAAAAGTGCAGGATAGTTTTTGAAATAGTACGGCAGAAGAACACCTTTTCTGTTACATGCGTTCATTTCTCTACCAATTTCCAGAAGAGGTGAGTTATCTTCTGGCAAACATTATCCAAGATCATATTGTTTTAAGGTCCTATCTCTTTGTCCCTGTCCTTTCCAATATCCTTTGTCCCAAAGGCCAAAGAAAACCTTTCTCTGATTGTATTGGGCAAAACATTTGCAGATTCATTGTATGTTTTACTTGTGTGATGATTCTGAGATCTGGATCTAACATGAATTAATTTGGCAAGTGAAAAAGAAAGATTCAAGACTACGTTAGTTTTTCTAGATGTTCTTGCTTTGTTATCTGACTCAATCTATATCCTCAATAATTTATTTTAAATATTGTATAGGAGATTTTTCTAACCATAATTAAGCATTTGCTCATATTTTAAAATATAACAGATGGCTAAACAGAATATATATTAATCTACCCACATTTCTTTTTTTAATGATTGTAAAATGTTCTGGTTTTAGAATAGGTACAGTTAATCTCTATCTTTATGCCAATTTATTTTTCTCTCAAATTGCAAGTTAGAAATCAGAGTATAGTCTATAAAATTCTTATTCCTATCTAATGTTTCACTTCTGCCCTATATTAGGTTTGAGCTAGAATAAATCTGTATGTGAGCTAAGCTGGTGAGCCTCAAGTAAAATGCATAATCTCCATCTACCTGATGGACTAAGATACATAAAATGAGAACAAACATCAGTTATAGCATTGTTTCCCACCAAACCTTAATAATACTTGTAACTTTTAAGTGTCTTTTGGAAGATTTAGAGTTTCTGTCGAGCACTTCTTCTAAGATCCAATTAAAGTCTCAGGCAATTATGATACACTCATTTACTCTGAAACAAACACTGTCTGTTTTGTTCAGCAGAGTGGCCTGAAAGTGCACAGAGCGGGAAGCATCTCTCACAGTTACTACCTTGCAATATCAGATTCTCAACACTATTTTTTTTTTTTTTTTTTAAATAGCTTGGATTTTTCTATAATAAAGAAAGTGGTGAAAGGAAGACAGGTTTTGTTTGGAACCCCCTGCCGTCACTCTTGAATTTATTTATGGCTAATGACTATTTGTACATTTTTTGAGCAACCGTACAAGACTATTAGTCATCAGCATAGTAATTATAGCTACATTTATAACATAAGAGTAAATCTGGGTTTAAGCAAACAGTTACCACAGTTTCTAGAGATCCAAAGTTATTTACATTCCACACCATTAGTATGTAAAAGACTAATACACCCTCAATGCACTTCATAGAGATGTTAAGATTACTCAATGTGAAAAAATAACTACAATATAAGCCTCTGGCTAAATTTCCTCCTTGAACTTCACTGTACTTGAACATTCCTTCAGAGGTACCTTTGTCTTAGCAGTCAGTCAGAAAACTGGCCTGGCTTTCCCATATATTCTGAGTACAGTTTAAAGTTTTGCCTGCCAGAGTGATTCAGGACTACATTGCACACTTTTTTCAGGCTTCACAGAGGGCTGTGGTACCATTTAACGTACCATACTACTAATGTCCAGGCCCCAAACTAATTTTACAAAAATAGTGGGAGAATAAGTGTGTGAGAATTAGCTTATTTTACCTTTACAAGAAAGTTTCAAAGCTTGACTGACTTTGTTTTGAAAAATAGTTGGGTCTACCAATGGGGAGATATACTTGTCATTTATCTTAGGTGCCTCAAATTTGATCCTTCTCGTACTCGGCAGATGTGAGATGTGGCAATGCACTCTTGACCATGTGGGATGTTTGGGAGTGAGATAGGTACTGTGTTGCCATGTGTGGTGGGTTGACCTTGACTAACTGCCAAGTGCTCACCAAGTTGCTCTATCACTCCTCCTCCATCAACAAGACAGGGAGAAAATACTATGGAAAAGCTCATGGCTTGAGGTAGGGACAGGGAGATCACTTACCAATTACCATCACAGGTAAAACCAGACTTGAACTTGGGGAAATTAATATTATTTATTGCCAATTAATTGTAAAAGAGTACGATAGTGAGAAATCAAAACTAAAAACACCTTCCCTCCCAAATCCTCCCTTCTTCCCAGGCTCAACTTGACTCCTAAGTCTTCTACCTCCTCCCCCCGAGTGGCACAGGGGGATGGGGAATAGGAGTTGCAGTCAGTTCATAACATGTTGCCTCTGCGTCTCCTTCCTCTTCAGGAGAGCTCTTCCCCTGTTCCAGTGTGGAGTCCCTCCCATGGGACAGTCCTTCCCGAGCTGCTCCAATGTGGGTCCTTCCCATGGGCTGCAGTTTTTCAAGAACTGCTCCAGCATGGGTCCTTTCCACAGGGTGCAGGCCTTCAGGAACAAACTGCTCAAGCACGGGTTCCCCATGGGTCACATGTCCTGCCAGAAAATCTGCTCCTGCATGGGCTCTTCTCCATGGGCCACAGGTCCTGCCAGGAGCCTGCTTCTGCATGGGCTTTCCAGGGGCTGCAGCTTCCTTCAGGATATATCCACCTGCTCCGGCATAGGGTCCTCCACGGGCTGCAGGGTGGATATCTGCTCCACTGTCATCCTCCGTGGGCTGCAGGGGGACAGCCTGCCTCACCATGGTCTTCACCACAGGCTGCAGGGG
>NW_008825566.1:1292954-1296889 GCF_000699105.1 Pygoscelis adeliae | reverse complement strand
TGGCGTGTCCATTTTGGAGCCATCTGGGACTGGCTCTGTCTGACATGGGGGCAGCTTCTGGATTCTTCTCATAGGAGCCACCTCTGCAGACCCCCCCCTACCAAAACCTTGTCACATAAGCCATGTGTTTTCAAGATTAAGATGTTGTAAAATAGACACAAAGCAGATGTCTAAGGAAATTATTAGCAAATATTTTGGGTTAGGCAACAAAGGGGAAGGATTTTTCAGGATCTCAGGGCTGAATTTATGTACCTGAAGTTCATCTAATTCACATTGTAGACATGAAGATCCACTTTAACACTCTGAAAATGTTACCATCTAGGTCTAAGAGGAAATAGTTACTTGATCTTAACTTTATTTCTAAACACCTCTAAGTTATATACGGGTAAGTTTCCTTCGATTTTGCAATTCAGAAAAAGTACTCATCTAAAAGAGCACATAATTTTCACTCTTTCAAGAGTCTTTATACTTCTGGCCTTTCTTGAAATAACTCTTTACAACTATTAAGTTCAGCCATACCCTTCAGATATATGCTGACCCCTTTGTCCGAAAAAATGTTCTTAGGACTTTTTCATTATCAACAGTTTAAACTGTCTGAGAATCACTGACTCCTTATTTGTCTTCTATCAGTCATGACAAAATAATTCTACAAAGGAACGACTTCGCCCTGACAGTAATACAGAGAAAATATCAATGGGTGAGGTAAGCGACATAGAATATTATGACAATGTTAAAGCTACTTACTACAGATCACACAGGCAATACACCATTGAGATAACAGCAAAAGAATTGCATTGATGAAAGAATAAAATCTGACAGGTAGGAGAAAAGCCAGTCAGAAGACATCAGATGCAGTAGAATTTGAAGAGTTCTCCTTAATACTTCCTAGTCTTATTATACAAGAAGTATATTTGTGTGAGCCGGCACAGGCAGGACGCAGGAGCAACCACAAAACCACAGATGAAATGTAAAGAGTAAATTTGTTTTCATTACCTCACCAACCGGGTGATCTCTGAAGCAGCGCCCGGGCAGAGGCACACAAGCAGGGATGCAGGCACCGTGGAGCTCGGTCCATGCTAGAGGATCACTGAACCTGCTGTTTTCGCCTGTATATCAGGGATTCGCGCAGGTGTAGTTTACCACTGCGCTTTGATCTTTCCCACAGCAGGGCAGGAATCTCAAGCACATTCGATAGGGTACCTCTAAGTCTATCACAGGCCTATGTTATCTAAACACAGATGTTCTACTTGTCCAACACACAAGGCTAAACGATTAGTATGATATATGTGTTTTTTGACACCCCAGCTGCAAGTCACTTGAGCGTGTTTAGTCCTCGTCGCCAATCTTCTGTTGTTTTCCCACAATATTACAAGAGTAAAAACAGCTTGTGCAAACATAAACAGGTTCAGACAAAATAGGAAACACTCATGAAAGAACTTCTTGATAAGGCATAGCAATCAAACCTCCTGTAGTTCAGAGACTGGAGTAGGGAGGAAAGAAAACAACCCAAAATACTCTCAAAGGTACAATGGAGACTCTATAAAATGTTAAAACAATAGCAACATTTTGTAAGTGGGGTTTTACAGTACCAAAGGAATAAACAAAGAGGCTGTAAAAGTGGGAAGTCAGAATTAGCATGAAAAATCAGCACATTCTCATGCACAGATGTCATTCTTAAAATTTAGGGGAAATTGTGTCCAAATCGACATCCAAAATGCATCACTTAAGCTCATCTCTCATAGACATTAATGTAGATTAAAAGTTTGCAGAGGAAAATCTATTTAAATTTACAGCATAGAGGTACTGAGTGCTATCTGATTTATATATGCCCAAATTGTGCCATTCTTCATGTTCTTCATATTTGGCTGAATGGTGTGCTTTAAATCAAAACTCAAGCAAAAATAAATCACAGCCTTATGAGAGTTTCAATTTTTTCAAAATGTATTTTGCCACACTTAAACCACATTCATTCTCTTGCTACAAGTTTTAACACCAAACAACTTAAAACCAGTCTTATTGTAGTGGAATTATGGGTTGGCATGGAACTCCATAGTTATTTTCTTGCCTTTTTGTCATCCTTGAGCTAAACATAATGAGTAGAAATACCAAAATGGACCTGTGGCTATGTCATTCACTACTTATGCATCCTACCTATTGTAATACATATGTCAGTGCAGTACAGTAGTTAAAGTCACGTTAGTATTGGAAACTAATAGCAAAAGTCTCTTTCCTTTCACTAAGACTGAAATGTTGCCTACTAAGTGCAATTTAAATTCAAAACTTTTGTTCAAATATTTATGTTATCTCTAAAGTTAATTTCTCTTCAGTAGCACAATAGGCTTCTTATATTAATAAACTTCTTGATTATCAGAGGAGTTTGAATTCTGAATAGAATAGAATAGAATAGAATAGAATAGAATAGAATAGAATAGAATAGTTTGGGTTGGAAGTAACTTCTGAAGATCATCTAGTCCAACCCCCCTGCCGTGGGCAGGGACATCTTCAACTGGATCAGGTTACTCAGAGCCTTGTCCAACCTGACCTTGAATGTTTCCAGGGATTGGGCATCCACCACTTCTCTGGGCAACCTGTTCCAGTGTTTCACCACCCTCAGAGTAAAAAATTCCTTCCTCATATCTAGACTAAATCTACCCCCCTTTAGTTTAAAGCCATTCCCCCTATTTGATAGAGCAATAATATATTAGCAATAATATATCTATATTATATAGAGAGCAATTAATATATTGCTCTATTTATTAATCTGTACAGAGCACAGCTACATGGAAAGCTATTATAAAGATACAAATTGAAGAAACAACAAAATAAATGAATTTATGGAAAAAAAATCACAGTATTTGGACTGCGGAGTAGAATTAAATAGTTTTCCCCTTTTGGGTTCTGTAATATTCTCCATAGATTCTTATACCATTTTAGTAATTTTAAAATCGATATATGAGCTGATAATTTGAAAAAGATCTTTAATGTTCTTTATTATTTCATCTTGTCCTCAGACGGAGAAAACCTATGCAGTGAAACATTGGTATATGAACAGTTTAAAATAAACACCACCACCACTACCACCACCCCCAACCTGTAGATCTTGCTACCTATTTATACTGGAGAATAAAAGATTTTAAAAGTTCCTGGTATTTACACAAGGTGATAGTAATGGTCTTCAGTTTCTGGAAGAGACAATTTGTGCTCAGCCTTGCTCTAATTAAAATGTCTTCTTGGCAAGACAAGCTGTTGCCACGTTTTATTCAAGAGGGAAGAATTTGTTTTCTGCAAAATGGTTATTAAGAATTAATCCAGAAGATGTAATAGTTGGAAAAGAGATGCACCGTTCACTGGGATTGCAAGGTGGAATAGCTGTGTAGTCTGTCAGTCCTAAGTAAAAATAAAGCAATCAATACAGTGTATATCCATGTTATACTACATACATATAAATACCATCACTGGCATAATTATGGTCTACTTTATCATTGACAGCCCAGTTTTTGTACCTCTGCTCTGACGCCCAGTAGTCAGTACTGTCCAGCACCTCAATGAGTAACACAGAATCATAGAACAATTTAGGTTGGAAAAGACCTTTAAGATCATAGAGTCCAACCGCTAACCTAACACTGCCAAGACCACCACTAAACCATGTCCCTAAGTGCCTCATCTACCCGTCTTTTAAATACCCTCTGGGATGGTGACTCAACCACTTCCCTGGGCAGCCTCTTCCAATGCTTGACAACACTTTCGGCGAAGACATTTTTCCCAATATCCAATCTAAACCTCCCCTTGAGGCACAACTTGAGGCCATTTCCTCTTGTCCTATCGCTAGTTACTTGGGAGAAGAGAGCGACACCCACCTCGCTACAACCTCCTTTCAGGTAGTTGTAGAGAGCGATGAGGTCTCCCCTCAGCCTCCTTTTCTCCAGGCTAAACAA
>NW_008825566.1:1289749-1292103 GCF_000699105.1 Pygoscelis adeliae | reverse complement strand
ATCCTCCTTCCGGCCCTTCTTGTAGATGGGCGCCACATTTGCTAACCTCCAGTCAACTGGGACCTCCCCACTTAGCCAGGACTGCTCATAAAGGATTGAAAGTGGCTTGGTGAGCACTTCTGCCAGCTCCCTCACTACCCTTGGGTGGATCCCATCCAGCCCCATAGGCTTGTGCATGTCTAAGTGGTGTAGCAGGTCGCTAACCATTTCCCCTTGGAATATGGGGGCTTCATTCTGCTCGCCGTCCCTGTCTTCCAGCTCAGGGGGCTGGGTACCTGGAAAATAACTGGTCTTACTATTAGACTGAGGCGCAAAGAAGGCATTAAGTACCTCAGCCTTTTCCTCATCCTTTGTCACTACGTTTCCCCCGGCATCCAATAAGGGATGGAGATTCTCCTTAGCCCTCCTTTTGTTGCTAAGGTATTTATAGAAACATTTTTTATTGTCTTTTGTGGCAGTAGCCAGATTAAGTTCTAGTGGGGCTTTGGCCCTTCAGATTTTCTCCCTGCATAACCTCACGACATCCTTGTAGTCTTCCTGAGTAGCCTGCCCCTTCTTCCAAAGGTCATAAACTCTCCTTTTTTTTCCTGAGTTCCAGCCAAACCTCTCTGTTCAGCCAGGCCAGTCTTCTTCCCCTCTGGCTCGTCTTTCGGCACATGGGGATGGTCTGCTCCTGCACCTTTAAGATTTCCTTCCTGAAGAAAGTCCAGCCTTCCTGGACTCCTTTGCCCTTCAGGACTGCCTCCCAGGGGACTCTGTCAACCTGTCTCCTAAACAGGCCGGAGTCTGCCCTCTGGAAATCCAAGGTGGCAGTTCTGCTGACCCCCCTCCTTACCTCTCCAAGAATCGAAAACTCTATCATTCTGTGATCAACTACCCTGCGCCTAACTCTATGGATATCTAGAGTCCCTTTGGCAAATTATCCTCCTCCTGTCTGCCCACATTTGCCAGGGAACAGATTTGATTTGTAGTTACGGTTCTACCTGGTTTCTGGCTCATCACCTTTCCTGAACTCAGCAGGCAGGCTATAGTGCTCCACAATAACGAAAAGGAACTGATCATCTGTGGCAAGCTAGGTAACAATTTGCAAATATTAATACTTCTGTGGAGAAACATACAGTGTTTACATAAATGCTGACCTACCTCTCCACATCCTTGCCAGATATGTTGATTATTTCTCAACTCACAAAATGCTTCGTGTGGTTTCAGGTCTACCTTTATGTTTATGCTTTTATGAGTGATACCTATACAGTGCAAAGCTGGACACTGAATTTTATTATTAAAAAGATACATATTTGAAGATCCTGCTGTCACAAACACTTGCACACATAATTGAACACTTCTGGTTGTGTATTGCTTTATAGTTTACCATGACTGCACATGGGCTTAAAGTTATGGTGCCGCAGCCAGGGGTTCGGCTACTTAGGCCATGGGACTCACTTTGAGAAACCTGGTCTACTAGTTCCTGATGGGGTCCGTCTGTCAGAGAAGGGGAAGAGTAACTTTTGTCATAGGCTTGCTAAGCTGGTGAAGAGGGCTTTAAACTAAATTTGCCAGGGGAGGGGAACCTCAATCCATCCCACTCCTACCAGCTTAATGCCAGTGGCAGCAATAGATGCCCAGAGCCTGGAGAAGGAACACAGGTCACCAGGAGAGCACCTGAAGAGCAGCACAAAGGAACTCCAGCCAGTAAGACAGCTTCATCGGGGGCCCAACTTAAATGCATCTATGCATTTAACACATGTAGCATTGGGGAATAAACAAGAGGAGTCAGACGTGCGCATGCCTGCAGGGCTATGAACTTATTGGCATCACGGAGATGTGGTGGGATGGCTCCTATGACTGGAGTGTTGGGATGGAGGGATACAGGCTCTTTAGGAAGGACACACAGAGGAGACGGGGAGGGGATGTCGCCCTCTATGTCAATGACCAGCTGGAGTGCATGGAGCTCTGCCTGGGGATGAACGAGGAGCCGACTGAGAGCTTATGGGTCAGGATTAAAGAGAGGGCAGGGACAGGTGACATTACAGTGGGGGTCTCCTGCAGGCCACCTGACCAGGAAGACCGAGCGGATGAGGCCCTCTATAGACAGATAGGAGCAGCCTCACGTTCCCAAGCCCTGGTTCTCATGGGGGACTTCAACCACCCCAACATCTGTTGGAGGGACAACACAGCAGGGCATAAGGAATCCAGGAGGTTTCTGGAATGCGTTGATGATAACTTCCTTCTCCACATGATAGAGGAGCCAACAAGGAGAGGTGCTATGCTGGACCTTGTTCTCACCAACAAGGAGGGGCTGGTGGGGAATGTGAAACTCAAGGGCAGCCTTGGCTACAGTGACCATGAAATGGTGG
>NW_008825566.1:1251467-1283934 GCF_000699105.1 Pygoscelis adeliae | reverse complement strand
TACAAAGTCCTGCACATGGTTTGGGGCAGTCCCAAGCACAAATACAGGCTGGGTGGAGAATGGATTGAGAGCAGCCCTGAGGAGAAGGACTTTGGGGTGTTGGTTGATGAGAAACTCAACATGACCTGGCAACGTGCGCTTGCAGCCCAGAAAGCCAGCTGTATCTTGGGCTGCATCAAAAGAAGCGTGGCCAGCAGGTCGAGGGAGGTGATTCTGCCCCTCTACACCATGCTGGTGAGACCCCACCTGGAGTACTGCATCCAGCTCTGAGGCCCCCAACATAAGAAGGACATGGACCTGTTGGAGCGAGTCCAGAGGAGGGCCACAAAGATGATCAGAGGACTGGAGCACCTCTCCTATGAAGACAGGCTGAGAGAGTTGGGGTTGTTGAACCTCGAGAAGAGAAGGCTCCAGGCAGACCTTATAGCAGCCTTCCCGTACCTGAAGGGGGCCTACAAGAAAGCTGGAGAGGGACTTTTTACAAGGGTATGTAATGATAAGATGAGGGGTAATGGCTTTAAACTGAAAGAGGGTAGATTTAGATTGGATATAAGGAAGAAATTCTTCACTATGAGGGCGGTGAGGCACCAGAACAGGTTGCCCAGAGAAGTTGTGGATGTTCCATCCCTGGAAGTGTTCAGGGTCAGGGCTGAATGGATGGGGCTTTGAGCAACCTGGTCTAGTGGAAGGTGTCCCTGCCCATGGCAGAGGGTTTGGAACTAGATGATCTTTAAGGTCCTTTCCAACTCAAACCATTCTGTGATTCTATGATTCTGCAGGTGGATAATTAGTGGAATCATGTTCTTCCATGAACAGTTTGGGAAGTTAATGAGTCCAAACTGGAGTGCCACAATGTATAAGTCTTAGAAAAGTAAGAATAACATGTGGAAATGCAAGTTTTCACTACTGAAAAATAGGTTGGTGTCGTTTTGGTTTGCTTTTTTAGATAAAAGTAACTTGGGATGCCACTGATTTCTTATTACTGAAGTAATTTAATAAAGTCAACTGGTACTGATGCTCTAA
This sequence comes from Pygoscelis adeliae, assembly GCF_000699105.1. Lineage (NCBI taxonomy): Eukaryota > Metazoa > Chordata > Aves > Sphenisciformes > Spheniscidae > Pygoscelis > Pygoscelis adeliae. The sequence continues at coordinate 1,282,911 of NW_008825566.1, read as the reverse complement.
ATGTCAAATCTACTGCCTTCATTTATAACAAATCTTACTTAATGCATGCTGAAGCACGATGCACATACTTATCTTAATACTAATGGCTCAATATGTAGACTCAAAAAGACAGCCACTGAATTATTTAAGTAAAGTCTTAAAAAAAAGAAAGTATGCATATGTAGTATCTATTTTTGTACATACGATGCTAAAATATTTTTTAAAACTTGGGGGTTTTTGCACCTTTAGTTCTCAACTTCTCTATAGCCTTCAGAGGATGAATACACTTGACCATAAATTTCAAGAGAATAAAAATATGATATGGCAGAAGAGGAGTAATAACCACAGTAAAGCAATAAATGGTCTGACATTGAAGCTGGACTGAAGTGGACTACTTCAGATTTTAGACTAACAAGAACTATGCAGGAATGATAGTATCTCTGTGACTGTGTAATGCATTTGCAGGTGAAGCAGTGAAAGGTCTATGCCTGAGTCCTTCCTAGCAGATTGTATTTGAGAATCCACAAGCAGCACATTTAGGCATCGACAGATGTATAGCCAGATGACAGAGATTAGATGATCTATAGGTTTCTTTCACATCCAGCTGTAGAATGTCAAAGTAAGCAGTCCTTAGCACCTGTTTGGTGCCTAAAACTGATATATGTCAGTGTAATAAGCAAATACAATTCGTTAGATAGATAAAAAAAATTCTTACTGTTTTCCAAAATATTATTTCAGAGGGAAAATTTTATGCTGAACTGTAACTCACCATGATATATACGTTTCAAATAAGTATAATTTTAAAATTCTTTGAGTAATGGACATATGAATTATTGCATATATTACTATATAGACATGGTTGAGTTTTTCCTTTGAACAAGAAAGCTATAAACATTGCTGAAAATAATTCATTATTATTCTGGATTTATTCACAGTTAAGTCATGTACTTTACCAATCCTCATCTAATTCAGAATTCAATGTACTCGGTAAAAAGACATTAACTTTTAGCCACAAAGTGAGATTCAAAACAGAAACTAGAACAACATTCACATGAGGTTTTAAGTTTTTTAGTGTAGTTCCTGAGGAAAATGGGTATAACATTCAATCTGTTCAACTGTCTAATTTCACCCTCATGCTTTTTAATTTATTAAGTACATCAATCATTAAGCAATCATTTGAGGAGCTGGACTTAAGTGAAGATAAGGGAAAGCAAGAAAAGCTGAAATTAAAAGTGAACTGGACAAAATATGGCAGTTCTTCATGGAAAAAGATCAGCACTTTATTTTGGTATTTTCTAGAAGTTGTTTTCTTCCTCTTTTTTTCTCTCCATGTTCTTTATGTATTTTTCTTCTTCTTTATCCTCTCTAAAAAAGGGAAATGCAAGAAAAAAATAAAAAAGAGTGACAAAGGATGCAAAAGAACACAAATTTGCTGTTTATTTTTCTTGAAAGATACAGATTAGTACGTTTGCTGACTTTTTAGAGTAGCAGCACATTTGCTTATTATGTACTAAGAAAAAAGAAATCACTCCCTGTTAGCATGCTTGGTAGTCGAGTGACTAGAAGAATTTAGCATAATAAAAATTACCAGGTGGCTGTGTGGGGCTGAGCTGCCAGCCAGGATTAACCCACACTACCAGGACTAATATTCTTTTGAATTTTGTGTGACACAGAGAGAGGGAAAACATTTCTTTCCTCTCAAGAAACTTTGTGTGTGAGGTCCACTTCAGCAAATACACTGATCTACAGAGTGGTTGTCTGCCTTTTGTGCTAGTCACCTTAAATTCTCATTACAGTCAATGGAGAGAAATAGGCATTTTGAGAACAATCATGCACTAACTGTACCTATTCTTTTTTCGTGACCAGAAAAATAACTTGAAGTGATTAGTTAAAGCGTAGATGTCTACATTTAATCAGATGAATTGCACTCTTGCCACATACAGCGGTAAATCGAAGCACCAAATAGGTGTGCATCCTTCACTGTGTAAATGGAAAAAAGAATACTGAATGCTGAAAAGAAGAAAGAGGAAGGGACAGAGAGAAATAAACATGCTTGACTTAATATAGGCCTCCAAAGGAGATCATATGCTGCTTATATAATAAGTTATATTCTGTGCTGGAAATGAATGTACACATTCTGTCAAGGAGCTTTTTTGAGGAACACAGTCCTGGATGATATAGTTTTAATAATATACTTTAAAAGTTGTTAAATCAGATAGTCTGTCACTGATGTGTTAGGATACATTTTAATTTTTTTTTGTTTGTTTTTTTTGTAATCTAAAACTACAGCAAACAAGCTTGAATAGAAACCACTAAGAGAAAAATACCAGTGAATTTGTCTGTTTTTCAACAGCTTCAGAGGGGGAGAGTCCTGCTGGAATTATCAATGAAATTGAAATGGAGCTATGTTCACCAAAGCGTAAGAAATGCAGCACAACCAACATGTATTTGAATACGGCTTGGCAGCTCTAAAAAATATTGTTTGAGATTTAGCTTCCTTACCTGAGAAACTCTGTTAGGTGCCAAATGAAGCAGTTGCCCTAATACAATAGATCTCATTCCCTGCATAATAAATGGAGAGAGGTAGGTGATTCCCAATGAGGACCTATCTGACCAAGTTTTGGCACCTAGGATGTAACCCATCTTGAGTGTTTACAGCCATTTAAGGTTAAGAGTGTAGTCTAAGCTAATAATCTGTGCTGTGTTATAGCCATTGGAGAGAAACAGTTTATTTTAGGGAACAATTAATCTTAAACAGAGATAGATGGTATTTAATCTATGGTGTGCAAGCTGCCCATTTGTCTCCACTGACTGCAGATGAACCCTAACTCATTGGCATAGGCAAGTCTCCTCACTATTGAATAGCTAAAGGTAGATGAAACGTCCCAGCCCTGATGTAGGCAGACATATTCTTCTAATGAGCTTCAAAGTTACCTCTCTTCATTGACTGCTTGTGACTTTAAGTACTTATTTTAAAGAACTCGCTCATGAAGTGCCTAAGATTTAGTCACAAAATTATCTTTTTTTTTTTACTTCAGCTGTTTTAATTAGCATTTGTTTTATGAGCCAACACCGATAATATTTATACACAACAAGAAGTACAGATGAGTTCTCAAAACAAGGTCTGTCTCTCACAGATGTATTCATGGCAAAAGTCAGCTATAATGACTGATACCAGCTGGCTTTTCATTCTGTCATACCTTTTGATGTTGGATTTTTCTTTAGGCTTCAGGCTTGAGGGCCTTTATTGTAACAAATCAATTCAACAGTGCATGGCTTGCATTGCATGTGTAATAGTGCACATTTCTGTGGCAGCTGTGATGCATTTTAAGAGTGAAAGTGCATGATGAAGATGTGGTTTGATCGTTATATTTGCACTTATATAACAGATCATACCATATAGTAGAGGTTTAATAAATTGAACAATTTTAATAAATTAAAATGAATTAAAATTAAGAGAATATTTCACATTTTTATAATTTCTTCTCTAGAAATTGGCAGTTATTAATGAAGCATATACTATTATCCTTCCTCCTAATAAATAGCTCAGTATAGTCATGGCTCAGTTTCAGGTATCTGCTTTTCATCTAAACCTCAATAACTGAGAGATGCTGGTAAAAACTGTAAAGTATCGCTTATAATGTTAGAAGTAAACACAAAATTCAAATAAGCTGTTCAGTATCAAAACTAGAAGCCCTGATTCTTAGTTCTTCCTCAGCAGCTAAACATAGACAATATGGTGAGGGAGAGATTAGACGCAATGGCACTTAAAAGAAGAGAAGCAATTTTGTATCATTACTGCCTGGAAGTGATCGGACGGGATGGGCTGAAACCATCTCAGAGCATTCTTGAAAATGATTGTTAGATCACTGGCAGCATTCATGATAAAAATAGATGCATGATGGAAACACTGGAGAGACTTAATTCATACATTCATACATAGTATTTGTCCCTTGCCTGTGAGTTTGCCCTTGATATTTAGCCCTGTCGATATTTTCTCTAAAACTCACTATGGCATTTTTGTACACTCCTCCTCCACTCAGATTTTGTTACAGAAGACAGACTTCTGGGCTGGCAGAAACACAGAATAATAAAATGGCAAAAACACTCAATTGCATTGAATTTCAATCTTGCAGGTATTAAAGTAAACTCACATTGACAGAACCCACCTTCTTGAATCAAAAATCAGAAGCAGATGTCTGTAAATGTCATTCAATGTATAATAAATGCTGTACACTTTACATATTCACATTCAAAATTGCTCGTAAACATTGGAGTTAGCAGTTGATGAGTAATGAGTAAAATCAACTCCAGTTTCACCCCAAGAAGCAATGTAATTTACATTTATGGGATATTATTTGTACACATTATTTATAGAGGTTTTCAAATGCTACTGGCTGTCTTATTACTTTTAGAGGCTATTTTTCTGCTTATAAAGGGGATTATTACAGCAGAGCTGTTCACAGCTGGCTTGGTTGTCTTTGCAAACAGTCAATGTTTTCTTTCAGTCCTGGCAAAATTAGCCAGTAGGTGAAACTCACGATTATGAAGTTAAAGCAGCCTCCTTCAGGGCTGGCATGCTGCCTACGGTGGCCTGGCCAAGTGGAGAGTGCCTCTCTCTGCTGGAGTTAAATGCATGCTGATTGACCACCTGATGGCCTGGGGATGTGTGAGCTCTACTTGGCTGCACCTGAAGTAGTTTAAATTGCCTTTGTAGATAGGGTGGTTGTGTAATATTAATGTATTTCTGGAGCAATCTTTGGGATGGTAACTAGTCCAGAGAGGGAGATCACATGAAGGTACTAAAAAGGGACATGACATGTGTAACCATAGGGACCTGCAAAAAAAGCAGTGGAAGTTATACCCTGATATTTCTGTGTTGGAGTATTTAGTGGCCCACTCACTCTTCTGAACTGGGCGCTCTGTTCTGCCTATTCTTCCCTTGATCTTACGTTTTCTCCTTTTATTTCTTTTAACTCTCTTGCTTTTTGTATAGGAAAAATTTTGGTTATGGGAGAAGGAGAAGTAAGATCAGATTATCTATATCCACCTCACTGCACAGTGGGTGCAAAAGTCATATGGATCTGCCCTGCTCATCAATTCCCCCAGCAGAGGTGTAAACATGGTTGCTACATCTCACTGGCTGCAGCACTGACATATTTAGCAGGGCAGAAAGCTCATTCCAGCTACTCCCTACACCTATTCTTACATCCTCCCCTATTTTGCTTCCTTCTCTTTTCAAAAGGAGTATTTCAGTCTGAACTTCTGTATAGTGTTACAGTGTTTATATATAGGTGAAAGCAATACAGGTATAGCTTTCTCATAATGCAGCTTCCCTTTCTCCCAAACCCTATGCATAAATTCTAGTTAAATGAACTCAAACTTCAAAAGGTTATGTTTATGACTATTGAAGAGTCTGCAATGAGAATTTCTAGAAGCTGCTAGCATTTCAAGTGCACTAAAAACTGTCTGTACTGTATCTGTTAGAATTTATTAATAAACAATAAGACATTAAGAAAGTGAATAGTTAACACAGAAACTAAAATAGGAACTCCACAGATGGATAATGTTGCTAAGTCAAAACTGTGGGAAAAAGTGTGACTTTGGAACTTTCCAGCATTACTGATTTTTATTTCTGTCATTGCTGTTACTGGTTGATACTGGTTCATTAACTGTAGATGTTTTGCATATCATTTCCCTAGGCTGTGTGTTTGGAAGAGAAGAGCAATCATCCAGAAAAATATGGCTTGCCCAGGTTTTGTAAATTCTTTCCTTTGAAGCTAATTGACTTGTAAATTCCTTTGTTTACAGTTATGCTAACCTGCAAAACACACCAAACCTCAGCCTGATGGTAGTGTATGGTCTAAACTTGTTATCCAACTGATGAAGCAACATCTGAGTATAAGTCATCTAATAAAACAGCTGTGCTCTTCATTACCTATGCCACCACATGCACCTTTAGGATCACAACACATAAAGTTATTAAATTGTTCCTTTTTTATTTGCTTAGGCCATAACTTCTTCATATTTAAAGCAAATGCTACTCATGAGTCATCTTTGTTTTCGGAACTCAACCTTACTCAGTAGCTTCCTACATACATTACAAAAAGAGAATTTTTGTAATGTATGTAAATTGCATGCAATGGCAAAATTAGTTTCGTGCTTTGCTAAGAAGTGAGGATTGGAGCAGTGTGTTCTGCACGCATCTAGGCTTCTGTGGGCACTACACTGATGTTTAAACCAGAATTTGATTGAAACCTTTTGATAGGCTTCTGTCCATTTTGTGCTCTAATGGCAGTGTTGATGCCCTTTTAGGTTGGTGTTTTTTTTTTTTTTTAAGTCTGCTACAGCTGAAGTTGGTCTTCTTCTTACTGTTGAATGGCTGCTTTCTTCAACATACCTTCAATGTATAATTCCATACTTTCCTATGTAACTCCCTTTTCCATGTGTGACACAGTTGTAGGCTCAGCATTTATCTGGCCAGAATGTTCTTCCACTGCTGCTTCCTGCCTTTCTTCTGCAAATTTGCAACACACCTGCTCATGTGAGTTAACATTTTATGTTTGTGAGGTTTTGGTACCTTCTGTGCCGTGTTTCCTTTGATGTAGATTTTAACTGAACTCGTACCACCTCTCAGGCCACTAAATCAAGTTTAGCTCACAAGTTTATTGGTTCTTCCTTGGCTTGGGGAAGAATATGTCCCAGATAGAATCATATTCTCAATCATTTTCTCTGGGAAGACAGTTACGACCAATAAAAAAGCATTATCAGATTTGTGTAAATAACTCCAACATCTAGTTCAAGCTGAAGTTGAGCTTGAACTTATAGTACTTTGTTGGCTGACAATAACACAGTTATAACACCTGAGCAATACAGCTTCACAAGTGAGTTACAAATCCACACATCATTAGTTTCTTATTAATCTTATGATTCCTAATGCTTTTTGAGAATGGCATTAGGTCACAAGTAAAATTTAAAGTCTGTTACTTAAAACCACAAACAATTTGCTTAAATGGCAGACTTAAGGTTAGGTTAGTGTACAGTCTATCCTTGCTGGCCCTTTGTATTTGACTCTGTAATGATATTTTAAATGCTGTTGTTCTATGTGAGACACGGCTATAGTAAATTGAATATTTTTTTTGTAAAAATCTGTTTTTATGTACCTTATTGTTTACTCATCAACATTTTTTTAGTCTGTTCATAGTTAAAAAACCACAAATACAAGTTCAGTTTAATCATAAAGGTACTTCTAACAGTTCCCCAGGAAAGTTAAAATGGATGTGTTTTCTCCTAAAAATCTGCATATCATTTTTCACACAGAATCTTAAAGTCAGCAATTACTTTGGGAACAATTCCCAAACTGAGAGAGGATGTCATTTTCCTAGAATGATTTTGTGTTGATATATAGTCTGCTTAACATTCACAATCTGTGACCTTGGTAGATGAACTAGAATTTGCAAACTATATGTTTCTACATATTAGAAGAACTTCTCATAGAGTTGGGTGAGAATCTCTGAACATTGGTTGGGTTTTGTTTTGTTTTTTCCCCAGGTAAATAAATGGATAATCTGTTGCTGGCATGCCTGTTTTAGAAGGCCACCAAGCTGGAGATCAAGGGACAATAAAATCAAAGGCTTCCTTGCTTACCTCTCCTGAGACGATGTAGGAGCTCTTCCTTAATGACTCCATTGACATTTACTGTTCACAATTCATGCATTTCTAACAATCTCCATAAAATGTCAGCATGTTCTCTAATGGACACTTCTGGAAAACCATTTCAGCCTGCACTGTCTATGGGCCCTGTGCCATTTCTCAGTACTAGGCCATTGGGCTTGATAAAAAGGCTAACCTCATTCCTCTGCATAAGAGCAGATAAGGATGACTAGGCAGAGTAGACTGCATGTGCTGTTAGAGCAGTTCTGTTACAGTCTCTTGCCTTTACCTACATCTCCCAACACCTTCTCTTGGCACATGTCCATGAAAAGAGGAAAGTAGCATTTCTTCAGAATTGCAAAGTACAAGGGGAAAAACAATGTTTGTGAGGACAATGTAGATAGATCACCTGGAGTTTTGTGATTTTGATTGCAGTTAAAGCAAATGTTTACAAAAGTGGTCAAGCTCTGTTTCTTTGCTCCTAGGTCATATTTGAAATTAAAATAGTTAGGGAAGGTGGATTTCTCTAACTAACTGGGAAAAGAAGCTTTGCATCTTTGTACTGCCGGATGCCAGATACAGGACTTGCAAAGCAGGTTGTCATTGATTTTATGAGTAAAATTTGGCATTGTGCTGCTATTGTATTTACATTACATTGCGTATATCCTTGGCATTTTTTTTGACTGGAAATTGTGTTTAGTGTAAGCAACATAGTGTTCTTCCAACTGTATGACAGGCATTAACATGTGCTCACTATTTCACATCTACTTCAGAACTGCTGCTCTCCCTTGAGTCATTGGTAATACTCCTCTTATTAACATTCCCTGCCTGTTGTCTGCATTACAGTACATAGCAAAGTTGTGATTTACCTTCAGATAAAGTGGATCTGTTTATGTGATGTTGATATTCATGTCATGTAAAAGTTCTTACTATTTGCAAAAGAGGCAGGTATTATATATTTCTCCCACATTTCAGGGGAGCTAAGGCCAAAATTCTCACCACTCACCTCCAACAATAAAAAATGCTATGACTTTCTTTGCTACAGTTTCTGTAGCTGCTCTAGATAGTGAACCTGCTTTGTGAAAAAGCCGCTAGAGATCAACAGTGCGCACCTATATATACACATAGACAATACTGCAACTAAATACAGGTTGTTTAATTAATGACATTTGCCGTCACTCCTCATTGTGACTTTGTTCTATAATTATTGCATTCTCTTAGGTACTCTGATCCTGCTGGAAGCCTGTAACTTTATTGACATGCCTATGTCAATATATACAGCTATATTAACAATGTTCCTGTATTTAAAAAAAAAATAAATCTAATGATTGGCTGTATGTTATAGTAAATACTGTGAGAAAAGCTGTTTTTGAATTTAGCAACCTCTAAGCATATTAAAGGCTGGTAGGATTATAAATTCATGACAATATATAGGGTAAGCAACTAACTCTGTTTCCTCACAACAGGTGCATTGATGTGTTGCAAAAACATTGTGCTGTGTGACTTCACCTTGATTTGAGCAGCAGACAAACACACTGCTTTGCACCCTCTTGGACTACTACCCTGGGTAACATAAACCGAGCTTTAAATATGTGAGTTCGGTCACTATCAATGCTTCTCCCATTACTCAAAATTATACTTAAATCTAACAGTCGAAACTTTCCATACCTGCATACTGGAAGTTATTTATGCTTTTAGCCTGTAGAAGTCCCAGTCTACAAAGGTACTCTGGGCTGAAGGTGACTTTGCTGGGGATAAGCATTTAAAGAGACATTAGTTTTTACATTCTTTTTGTAGGTTTGGGTTTTATGGATGATTTGTATTAGGGGTTTGTGATCATAACTCAGATTCAGTCAAACTATAGAAATACTTCCATTGTAACTTAATCTGGAAGTGTGCTGTGCTAGCGAAGGGTGGTGAGAATCACTTCCCTTACTTTAGGCATCAAAAAGGCCAAATGTGGCCTAGCACCTCCAGAGGGTGAAACACCTCCTTCTAAAATAATTAAGATTACTCAGCTTCAATAGATCAGATGAATTGTAATGTGGAGATCCCTTTTACCCTCTGTTGACTACAAAAGGAATTTATGGCCAAGGTACAAATTCAGGGAAATTAATCCCACTGTGAGCCCCTGATGCTGATCTGGGGAAAAGAGGAAAGAGGGGAAAAATAAGTTGCAGTACTACAAAATAAGGCTTACCATTAACGTGTTAAGCACTGTTAGTAAGAAGAAAAAATAATAAAATATGAGTGTCCATAACGTTGCTAAATTACTTCCACAGCCTGGTTTGCTTAGATACATGCCTTTACATTTGTTTTGCAGTGATCTATGCATGTGCTTGAATGAGAGCCTGTGGATATGCTGACCTAAAATGTAAAAATCTTTTGCAGTATTTCACAGCATCCTTAAGGGGTTCCATCTTCTTCCATTAGGATATTTCATTTAATGCAAATTAAATATTTTACAGCATGTAGGTGAATGTACATCTCCTGATGAAGTCTGGCAAGAACTTTTGGGTGTGGCAAGAGGTCTGACCTCCTTGGCTAAATACTGATTTAAATTAACAACAATGAAAGGCAACTTTGGAAATTAAGAAAAAACAGTTACAGAAAACACCAGTTTGGTCATATGAAATTGCTATTTTAAGGTTAGTACAATGTGAAACAGAATATAGTATAACTAATTATACAATGTAAGCATTGAAAAAACCCATGTCCCTTCCCCTCCCTCCCACCAATCCACATTAAGCTGACTTTAAAGGCAGACCACCATGGTTTCTCTTCATTCATGTGAACGTTCAGCTGTGAAAAAAATAAGTGGTATTTCTTAACAGCTATTCCTCAGGGAATTTTGATCCACAACTACTGTACAAAATGAGTAAAATTACATTAACCATAGAATACATAATAAAGGGAAACAGAAGGCTCTTATCAACCAAAAACTCGACAAAAACTACAACTAGTGTATCTATTTCTGATGTACCTGTCCGATAAATGTTTTGTTCAGGATGTAATTTTGATTCAAAATATAATATTTAATGAACTCATATATTAGATTTAATTTTGAACTCAAACCACCAAAATGGTATGTTAGAACTTCTTGATTTAGATATACAACATCTTAAAAAGTGTCTGCAAGTATGTTTTCACTTTATGACTGTTATGGTTTAACCCGGCAGGCAGCTAAACACCACACAGCCATTTGCTCACTTCCCCCCCCAACCCCCAGTGGGATGGGGCAGAGAATCGGGGAAAAAAAAGTAAAATTAGTGGGTTGAGATAAAGACAGTTTAATAGGACAGAAAAGGAAGGGAAAATAATAATAATACTGATAAAAGAATATACAAAATAAGTGATGCACAATGCAATTGCTCACCACCTGCTGACCAATGCCCAGCCAGCCCCTGAGCAGTGGCCCCCCTGGCCAGCTTTCCCCCAGTTTATATACTGAGCATGACATTACATGGTATGGAATGTCCCTTTGGCCGGTTTGGGTCAGCTGTCCTGGCTGTGCCCCCTCCCACCTTCTCGCTGGCAGGGTATAAGAGGCTGAAAAGTCCTTGACTGGTGTAAGCACTACTTAGCAACAACTAAAACATCGGTGTATTATCAACATTATTCTCATCCTAAATCCAAAACACAGCACTGTACCAGCTACTAGGAAGAAAATTAACTCTGTCCCAGCCGAAACCAGGACAATGACAATTTTCAGTGTCCCAATAGACTTGTGTATATTGAGAGTGAAACTATCACTTCTTCACTTTCTAAATTTTAAATCCCTTTTTCAATCATGATCTCTAGTTTTAGAACCTCAGAAATAACATTTCACTGGATTTTCAGAGGAAGGTTTGGTTTAAGCTGACCAGGTATTGAAAATGTCTCTTGTCTTTTCCATCATCAGGCCACAATTTCCTGGGTGGTTACCTGAAGAGATGGGAGCATGCAGCTGCAGATGGAAGCATCACACAACACACTCAACAGGTATAGCCTGATGTTAGAGAGAAATTAATCTTATGGCTAGCTGCTACCAGTAGAAAATTATTATCTTTTTTTGTAGGATTAGTTTTGGCTGGGTGTGGCTTTTTGAACTGGGTTAACTTGAGGGCAGGTGAATGACCTAGCACAGGGAAAGAAGCACTACAGTTGTTCATTTGGCAACAGACAGATATCAGATTTGATTAAATGTAGCATTAAACTTCACACTAATTCTCTGGTACCATGATGGTCTAAGGAAACAAACCTTTATCCATCTTCATCCATTTTGGAACCTTTATTAATGTGGAACATCTAGAGCTTCAAGAGGAGATTGATTATAAGACAAAAAAACACAGTATGGCCTAGGAAGTCTCAAGAAGAGATGAATGTGATGATCTGGTAAGGTACAAGTGGAATGGTATGAATGTTCTTGGATATCTGCATTGCATCTTTCAGATGCCTGTTTTTTCAGAACCAATTTAATCTGACAATTATAAGCATAATGAATGGTGAGCTGGGATAGTTTTAACCAAAAAACCCCAAACAAACACAACCCCCCCAAAAAAAAACAACAAAAGAAACCCAAACCATGTAAAGGAGGTTAAATAGTGGCAATCATTTAAGTAGAATTTAACCAGATGTTAAATAGATGATAATTTTTGTGTTCTTCTCTCTTAATTTTGATCTTTTAAAATAAAGATTAAATGAAAAAATAAAGACAATAGTTGAAATTGATCCCTGGTGTTATTAGATACGATTCCATTGAAGTCAATGACGCTGTGCCTGCAATGAATTTGGCTTGGAGTGCAGTTATTTTCATCCAAAACAGTGTAGTGTTTGTTTGTTTGTTTGTTTGTTTTTGTTTTGTTTTAATTTACTCTTTAACCATTATAGATTTTCTTTTGAAATAAACTCTGCTCTTCATAGGGACATCTGCTTGTTCTGGTTGGCAAAATGTCTCAATAATGATGATTTTACTCTATCAGTTTAGAGTTCTGGAGTGGAATATTAATATTAGCGAATTACAGTGTGCATACAAGACGTAATAATGAAAAAGGATGGTGTGAGGAAAAGCAGCACATTGTAATGAGCCCTAAGCATACAAAGTATATACTATTGCCATAATAAGAGATTGTATATATGGCTGATTCAAGAAAATATGACCAATTAGTAAGTCTTTGTAAAAACAGAGTTCACAGAAATGGGAAATCTCGTAAGGCTCTTGGGCCTGCTTTCAGAGAGAAAGTCATTCTGCAGAGAATAAAATACCATATTGTACTTTCCCTTATATAGCTCAGAAAATGTCATTAATCTCCAGCTGGTAAGGAACACGTGTGTTTATATATATATGCATATATAAAAATGCTATACACACTGTAGTGATGATAATAAAGTTATTAGCATTAATTCTAACCATCCACATAGTATGCCAATACCAAATAGCATTTTGACACCTTCAGCTACTGAAATAGATCAGTGCAGAAATGTATAATTTCACTTAAATAAGGTGATAATGAAGTTTCTTGTCATGCATAGGAAATGAGCAATGAGCTACTTCAGACAGCAGCCATGCCTGCTCCTTCCATGGGGAATGGGCTATGTGAGTTTTATATGACACAATGGTAGAGCACTTCAGGGGTTGCATAAAGGGGCTGTGTTAATGAGTAGACAATTTCAAATTATTAGTTCTCTAAATCAGACATGAAAACTGCTGTAAAGAACCCATAGGAAAAATTACAAGGAAAACTTTTAACTAACTATGCTTTATTGTCTGTTTACCAGAAAACACTATGTTTTGTAGGAGCAAAATTAAAGCTATGAGTAGCATGACCTTAACTTGTTTGGTTTGTTCATTTGTATAAATAAAACAAAGAATCATCTCACCCCATCGCTAGTTTTTTTTTAATTATTATTTTTTATTTGCCACCTGTCTCTGCACTGCAAGTAATGGGGACAGCTTTAGAGAGTTTAAGAGTTATAAGCAAACCTGGTTGCATGCAATATATCTGGTTGTTGCAGAAAATGCCTATTTGTTAACACTTACCACGTAGCATATGTCATGTTTTTTTCCTACTCTGGCATTTGGAATAAATAGTATGTTTATTAACCAGTATAACATTTGGAGCTGTGGATGAATTCTTGTCTGCCCATGCTGAAAGCATCAGTATCCAAAAAAGGCTTTAGTCCACTTCATATGTGACATGAATTTGTAGTTCTGTTTCAGAATCCAGTCCTAGGTTACTGACATCATGAAAAGATGAGATATTATCATAATTATTCTACCTGTAGGTATATCTCAATTCTCTTTAGAAACTTCAACAGCATCCTGCTGATTTTAAATTAGAATCTGCTTTTGGCCACAAAGCTGGTTGATTTAGAGCTTTCTATTCTATCACTAGCAAGGAGTGACTGCCCAGTGAGGAAATCTAGAAGAAATTCTGATTTCTTACATATATTTAGAGAATAAGAAGGGAAGAAATCTAATCAAGACAAAAAAATAGTTGGGTTCTTCTGCATTTCCAAGAACACGACTCTCACTGAAGTCAGCTGGAGTTTGGCATCTGTATATACTGCCTGATGAATCAGGGGGTTGAAGCAGAACACTTTTCATCGCTTTCACAGCTCATTGAACTGACATTTCTTCTTCTGTAATTCCTTCTACTTTGTTTCAGGGAGCACTTCAAATGGTAAGTTACAATTTTAAATTCTTTATGTGGTTTGAGCTGTGTAATATGAAATAGAAGAAATCAGCCAAAAAAGCATTGTGTAAATTTAAAGGTCTACAGGCATAAGGTTCTCAGGATGAACTGTTAGATCCTGGCATTTCCTTCTGTCTTGTAGGCTTTCTCCCTTGCTTTTATGTCTGGTGAAGGCCAAACAGACATTCCTGCCCTTCTTATAAGGGCAGGAATGTTTTTTAGGAATATAGCAAGATAAAATGAAGACAAAAACTGTCTTGAAATTTGGTATGCAGATTGCTTAGGTAATATTGTACTTGATTCCTGTTCTGCTTTTATTCCCTGTCTGCTTCTCTAATTTGGAATAAAGATCAATTTATTGAGAAATATTTTCTATCCCGACTGAATTTTATAGAAAACACTTTTTATTGCAGAAAAACATGTCTGTACATGCTGAAATTAACTAAGAAACAGTAAGCTTTCTGACCAGTTTTTCTCTATATGTGTGTAAATTAGGTTACATTTAATGTTATATATGGACCTATTCACAAGATATTTTGCACTCATTTGCAAAACAAAGAGAAAGTGAGATGTAAAACCTAGATGTATCAATGATAAAACGTGATTTCAAAGTGCCCAAGATTCTCTCAATGGATATAAGACTATGAATATCAAATGTTATCAGTAAAATACCCAAGTATCAAATAGTCTTTTCCCTCAAAGGAGTTTAGCAAGCTGCCACTATTTCTTTAAAATGATATCTGGTACCATGTAGGGTATAATGGTGTTGATACCATTTCAATCTGTTTGAGCTGTAGTTCCAGGCCACGCTTCAGACACAGCTCAATCAGAACTGACTTTTTTTAATTTTTTTTTTTTAATTATTTTATATTTGTTGCCTTCTCTTCTTCAAGGGCATTATTTGATTGACTTATTTTCCTTATCATCTTGGGTTTTTTTTCAATTGTACTGTCTGTTAGGCTCTCCCTAGTATTCTTTTTGAGCTTGTGGAACAGTTTCAATCACATTTAACAAAGTATGAAGTGATCTTAAAGAGAGCAAGTTCCTCTGTGGCTAGAGAGAA
Organism: Pygoscelis adeliae; assembly: GCF_000699105.1. Classification (NCBI taxonomy): domain Eukaryota; kingdom Metazoa; phylum Chordata; class Aves; order Sphenisciformes; family Spheniscidae; genus Pygoscelis; species Pygoscelis adeliae. Next base: position 1,267,542 of record NW_008825566.1, on the reverse strand, counting down.
GAGACCCAAATGAATGCTGCTGCTAAGCAGAGGTTGCTGCTTTCACTTAGCAGAATACTGGACATCAGAATCCATAGGACAGAAAGTCACAGGAAATGAGGCTTCTCAGTTTTGTATTAACCTTTGGATTTTAATCACATCAAATTAATATACCTGCCTGTGCTACAAATTCCTCTCCTTGAACAACAGAACATGTGAGTTTTAAGGAAATTTTCCTTTTTCTGATTTGAAAATTTAACCAAAAATAACATCTTGCTGAAATTGCTATCTTAATGATAGTAGAATTTGAGGTTAAGTAAGGTTTCTGAAATACGAACTGTATTCTTAAGTGTCTGCAGAAACTGAAAGCAGCAACACACCTCCTTTGATAGACATATTAAGGAATTAAGTAGCATGAGAGGAGTGAACTCATGCTAGAACTGTAGAGTCAGGTCTACGCTAGATGGCACTTGAGGCTCCATTTATTCAGAATATGTCAAATTGCAGTAGCTGGAGTTTTGGTTCTTAACATTTTTTGTGTCTGTTTGACATGAGTCATTAGTAACTCTAAAATGAGATTTAATAATTCTCACACAAGTAGTAACATAGCAAGGAATAAATATTTCATATTGTAACACATATTAAAAACATTTTGACATCCTACATATGCCTCTGGAATAGCTCTGTGACATCCTTATGAAAGTCCTTTGGTGTATTCTAGAAAAACTATTGCTTAAATAGAATTCATAATTGCCCTCAGGCATTTTTCACACACTTCCTAGTTTACTCTCATATCACCTCTTGTTAGCTGGAGGTGATTTAAACAAACAGCCTTGGAGTGTGTGCACACATATCAGCTGGGGCAGCGATAACATCTATCAGAATGAAAGCTTGGCTTGCACTAATGTCATCATGAAAGTACACCTTTAAAGAAGAAAGGTTGCTTTGCTGGCATCTGAAAGTATCTGAATTTAAAATGCTCTCACTTTGCTTTTTTGTTTTGTTCAGAAGGCACAGATGCTTTCCTTCCAATATTTCTATTGCCATATTTTTTGTTGTGGTACTGCCCAAAGTGTGGCAACTGCTTATACTAGAGTGAAAGGACAGGGTCTTTTCTCTAGATTTCCTCTTTAGTACTGATCAGCTTGTCCTTTGGGGACACACACACACACACACAGATTTCCTCTTTAGTACTGATCAGCTTGTCCTTTGGGGACACACATACACACACACACACACACACACACATGCAGAGCTCTTTAAAATTCTAATGCATTTACTACAAAATATAGTAAAAGGTACACTGTATGTACAATTGCTGAGTCTGCAGAGGTAAAAAGTGATGAAGGGTAAATCAGAAAACAGTGGGGTTTTTTCCAGTGCAGGTGAAGGTGCTGTGGATAACCGGCAGAATAGTGAGGCTTGGTGTCCTGCACTGGGGGGAGAGCAGTGGTGGAGCAAACCCTCTCTTTCTTCTTCTTCTGGACGTTGTGACTGTTCTTTTTTTATAGGTGCTTGTTACCTCTTCCGTGTTTTCACCAAATGTGTGATGTTTTATGTATGTGGGATATGCATTCTTCGTAACATCCTATGATGGGATAGGATAGAGCTTATGAATCTCCCCAGGTTGTACTCTTTTAGTGACCAGTAACTGACAGTTGGTGATCTGTGTCTGTACGGTTGGGTCTCTGCCGTTATCCTGTGCCCATCCTCTGGAGGCCTCTGCTGTGCTCTCTGCTTGTGCTCTGCGGGATACCTGCCACAAGGGCTCATTGCATGCACGTTCAAATTAAGACAGACATGGCCCCTGCTTTTCTTCATCATAAGCCTGCTGTGGGTCTCCTCGCGCTTTAATCATCCACATGTTTAATGGCAGAACAGATTCATTTTCCACAGAACTGGCTCTTAGAATTGTTGAGCACAATCCCACAGGAAGTTAATGACAGTGTTAAGCACTTAGCGATTCCAAAATATCACATCCCACATACGATAAGCAGTTGTGCAAAGGCAGTTATGCTTACTAAGAGGAATAAGCACCCTTCAAGGTGAAGAACTGCACTTTGTAGATGACTCTTAAAGCAAAATCTTTAATGGTGAGTTAGATCAAGCTTTCCACGGGGCATTAAATCTCCTTTATTAATAAAGAGCTCAATTATCACACTCCAGCAATTTACCATTAACATTTGTTCTGCATCACTTAAAATGTTGAACAGTCATAATCATAAGCAAAGAATAGAAACAAAGAAAAGCTGTCCCTTAATTCCCCAAATAGTGTTTTAATTAAATTTCCCACAAAAGGGGAGCATTCACATTACAAAAAAAGTAATATAAATCTCAGGGTCCTTAGCTGTTGTCTTAGCTATTAGAATTTTTACTAGTTATTGTTGACATAACTTCAATTTGTCAGGCACATGTTTTTAAAATGCACCTTTTATCCTAGTCTAGACAAGCATTTAGTCAGTATAATAGTGTCCCAAGATTTGCCACATAGCCTCTGCCAGGGTGAAAGTAATCTGCATGCTGTGCTTTAATCTATAGAGCACACTTCAGCTGGTTGGTATTCCTGAAGATGAGCATGTTAATATAGCATTCTTCAGAAACAATACACATCTCACTGAGACATCACAGCATGCTTTCAAATTGGGAAAGGGGCAGGGTTCTTATGAGGCAATGAGAAAAAAGGGCAAAGTGTGCATGTGTGTCAGTGCACTTCCTACGTCAGAGTCACAGGCGTGAATGAATGGTTAGAAATGAATACATGAGAGATTTTAGCTAATAACTCTTTAAAGTATGCTTTATCCATCAACGTTGGAAGGGAAAGTGGTGTTTTAATGCCCATTAATTAATAGCAGAGAACTGTAAGATCCCTTTAGATTTTTAGGCTGGACTAAACAAGCTCAAGGTTTTGCCAGTAAGAAAACTTTGCTAATGTTCAGGCTAAGCCTGCACTGATGGTTTCACAACATTACTCTTTCAAATACTGCCTTGTACTTGTATGACAATTCTCTATCTTTCTTGGTATTCACATCTTCTTTTTGTTAAACATTTATGAAAGCTTATGCAATGCTGAATTTTCTATGCATGGTTTGATTAGACCAAGGTCATACAAAGCTGTCACTTTCTTAAGCATTTTACTGAAATGAAGTTTGCATCAATGACATTTTATTGTTTTGTTTTAAATAAATAATGACAGGACTCTCTATAGCTGGCCTGTTGCTCAGGGTTAGCAGATGCTCTTTGCCATACTGCTCAGTTTCCCAGTGGAATCAATGGCAGGAGGTTTGGGCGTAGTATGGGTACTGTTTGCTTTCTTTAGTTGCACTCATGTGCACTGGTTCTGGAACAAAGTCACAAACATGTTTCAGGACTCTTACCCTCTCTCCCATGACACGTTCCCAGAAAGTAAAGAGACCTCAAATTGTGGGTAGATAAATTAAAATAGAGAGTAAATCGTCCTTCAGTGTGTCACAGCTTTTCACTTTCACTGGCACAATCGAAGCAAATAACAACTTTCAGTATGCGTTGCCAAGAATGAACTTTTGCTTGGGATGCAGGGAGAGAAGCCTTGGAAGGTTTTATATGACAGCACCAGTATGAAACACTTGCTGTTAATTGGTATGTTTGGAAAAACAAATTTTGAATGGTTTCAGTGGGAAATTATGCAAATCACACAGGAACATTCGGTCTTGCTGTTAACAGGAACATTTCTGTAGAAAACAATGAATTACACCAGCGCAAGGTTTGACTCAGTGTTTTGGACTTTGAGCTTCAACTGCAGTGTTGTGTTCCACTCAGTAATATGCAAGGCCTTAATTACTGCATAAGTCTCTGGCCCCAAAAGGGAGTTGAAACTATTTATGCCAGTGCAAACAGTCTAAGGGGGGGAAAAAAAAAGTTACAAAACCTGAATTTACACAAACATGCTCTAAAGAGTCTTGCTGTTTTTTGACAGAAGTGACATATTGTTGAATTGCATAATAATATAGGAGTTCTAAATACTTTACTCTTCCTGTGCCAGAGGATTTACTGCAATAAAGCTGTGTACTCAAAGTAATATGATAATTAAAGTGTTGTGGATTTTAGTGCAGGACAGCTATTGTTTTGTGCTATATTTTTGTGTTTTCGTTCCCCCAAATTATATGTATGATTCACGTACATATATTAAAGAAGAGTAGAAGGAGGTTGAGTGAAAACACTCAAGTTTCTTTGTCTTGCGATGGCAGCATGAGATGCCTAAGGTGGGAGCATAGCCCTGTAATTTTCTCACACAGTAGGTACAGAGAGAGAGAGAAAGAGGCTTCTGCCAAGGGTGATTCAGAGGTTAAGTGAGCAGAACTGCAGTTTGGACGTGACTCTTTCTGTTCCATAGCGGAGTAACCCAGGATAGTCTGCTTCTGATTTAAAAGGCTTGGTGTGATGACTACTTTGAAGTGAAGTGGGTCTGGGCCTTATAAGAGGTGGGCTTTTCTTTTTTTTTTGATAGTTTCCTGAGGCCAACTTTCCTTTGTTAACTAATCTATGGGAAGTATCTCTCAGATTCACAACATGAAAAATCGTTTGTCCATTATACAGAGTGGGCAAAAGCTTTTGGCAACTAGAAAAAGGCTCTAGGACTGAATTTAGTTTCTATCCCAACCCTATTGGGATAGAAAATGCCTATTAATGCCTTTAAACTAAAGGGAGGTAGATTTAGACTAGATCTAAGGAAGAAATTTTTTACGCTGAGGGTGGTGAAGCACTGGAAGAGGTTGCCCCGAGAGGTGGTGGACACACCATCCCTGGAAACATTCAAGGTCAGGTTGGACGGGGCTCTGAGCAACCTGATCTTCTGGAAGATGTCCCTGCCCACGGCAGGGGTGGTGGACTAGATGACCTTTAAAGGTCCTTTCCAACCCAAAGTATTCTATGATTCTATGATTCTATTCATGTTTAGCTTGTCAGCTATTGTGACTCCTATTGTGATCCCCTGCTCCAATAAAATACATATAATGTCAAATGCACTATGGGACAAGGAAACATAAAGGTGACTATCACCAAATATTTTTTGGTCAGTCAGTCAGTTTGTGGCAACTACCCTCATCCCTATCACTGTCAAATGGATATTCTGATGTTTGCATATGTGTAACTGTTGGATGAGGGTTTAAATATTTGTATTTATTCTTATACTTGTTTTATCATCTAATTTATACTTCTGGTTTATTCTCAAACTAGAAAATAATTTATTTTTTAACAAAGTGAAAATCAAAACCAGTAATTGTAAAATGTTGTTTTTAAAGATATACGTATGCTGGAAATCAATGCCACTTTTCCTCTTGGAGTGTATTCTGAAAAGGACTAAACTTGCTTTTGAATTGATGTCCATACACCAGTTTCTATTAACATAAAATATTTTTGAATTAATGAATAGAAGGTGTTACAAAAACAAATAAAATCCTGAATCCTTTCATGTTATTCTCTCAGAAAGGAGACTTTTGATATCTATGTAGTACTAAATTGTCTTCTGCCATCAGACTCTTAAATATTTGACAAAAAACTTGAGAAACGATACAGTTGTAATGTAATTGTAAGTAAATCAGTAGTGGGCTTTGTGAAATATTTCACATAAACAAGATATAAACAAGCATTCTAGGAGTTGCTAAACTAGACTGTCACAATCAATTTTATCACAATGGAATCAGTCTCAGGTGCAATGGAAAAGCACTGCTTGATTTTGAAAGTTGAGGTCTACATTTACCTTGCCCTATGATTGAATTTAGAGCCTCTTTTCATGCCAGAGAAAGGCAATAATACTCGATCATGCATTTTGCCCCTGAACTTCAGCATAAACAGGTAAAGCCAAAACATGGTATTGGCACTTGACTGGCATACTTTAGGGGACTAGACATGTGTATGTAGACAAAACCCAAGGATCTAAATGATTCCATTTTTATAGGATTAGGTCAAGATCAACCATCTAAGTTTGAGGAAGATACAGTTGAATGGACCTCAGAAATCCCTGAAACTCCAACCTGGAGAAACTCTCCAGCTGCAGGTTGATATTCTTTCTGGAAAAGAAAGAGTTAATCCAGCAAGACTGAGAAAACACCAGCTCCTACCAATCTTTCTTTGGTGTATAGAATTCAATAGCTAATAGTCATTTCTTTCAGTCTGGGTGCCAAGCTGCCTCACTGAGGAACTAGTGGATTCATTCCTCTATGAATTCTGCGGGTTTGTTTTATTTCAAATTTGCTTTGCTATGTGTCTTTTAGGAGGAAAAAGAGTCAAATGCTTGGTGAAATTAAGGGATGGAGGGTTGTTTTTTGGTGAGTGTTTTGGGGCATTTTTCTTCTGTCTAAGTGAAGGCTTTAATCCTAGAGGAGTGTGTTGAGGGATTTGGTTTATTGGCAGCTATTTTTAAGTACTATAAATCATGGACTGGGAAAGACTAATAATCTTGGGAAAGCAGAAATAACTGTTTTGAAAGAAAGCCTTATTATTGCCTCTGTACAAGGTCAATAATAAAAGAAAATGATGAGCAGATATTCTCTTCTCTCTTGGGTGCTATTCCAGGAACACACTAATATCACTAATGTGATATTGTCTGTCCGTGGTTGTTCTGGGGAAAATTCTGTGAAAAATCCTAACAAAACATTTGCATTTCTTCACTGGAAGTGCAAGTCAGAGGCCCAGAGTCCTAAAGGGGCCTAGATACCATAATATGTCAACAATTAACTATCAGTTCTCCAGGAATGATCTCTAGGTTTTGAATGTGGTTATTCTGGTTATTTTTTCTAAGTTCAAAAAGTATATTGGGCAGCAGTCTTGAGACTTTTGGGGCAGTTGTTGGAAGAATTTGTCAAAAAGGTCTTGTGAAACAAAACCCCTGAAATTATTGTGCCAAAGCAACTTAGTAGATGATATCCCCTTGGTTTCCACTTCGATGTTTCCACATCTATTTGTCTGGTTTCTTGAAATATTAATGGTTTGTGTTCTTGCAGTTGTAACTTATGAAGGTGTTGTTCTGTAAACAGAACTTGTGCTGCCTCATTTTCTCTTGCTTTTGTCTATGAGCTTGTATGTCATCTTCTCCCTCAATGTACAAAGCTAATGTGGGGGAGAAAAGACGACTGGATTTCTATTGCCCAGCTGTCTATTTTCATAAGAATTGCAGGAAATTAAGAATGAGGTTTAAAAGTTAGTTTCACGCAATAACTTTACAATGTATTGACAAATATCAGTCAAATTTGAGCACAGCAGACAAATTAACCAACTAGATTATGCCCTAAATCTAATCTCCTTGAGAATGAAAAATCAGCCAGGAGATATAGATAGTTTAAAACAATGTAACTACGTTCAGAAAAGAGAGCAAGGGAAGTAAGTAATTATATCATGTTTTATTATTTCTCTCACTCCAGAGACTGATTTAGGTCTGTCAAGATCAATTTATGAAGACATTTTACCCTTCTCTTTTTGATTGAAATATCTCTTGAATTCCCCCTTGAGATGAGTGACAATCCTGTTTTATTTTCTTTCTCTAGTGGTTCTTTAAAGCAAAATCCAAAGAAATTACAGAGTTTTTTTTATTCAATTGTATAGAAGTTATGTTTTACAATGAGAGCTTTACATAACTCTCCATGGATTGGCATTCTTGAATTTCTCTAAACATGCTTCAGCAGGTTTTGTGTAATATGAAATTTACAGAGATTACCAAATCCCTCAGAATATTCACCGATTTCCAGTTAACGTAAACTCTTTCATGCCGTGAACCTAACTTGATTTTGAGGAATTCAAGTAAGATGATCAGGTTAATGAGTGAAGTGATGGTTTCCAGCCATTCTTGAAGAGGCAGATGACAGGGGTCTAACATAGCATTCAGCAGTCCCTTTGGTCTTCAGAAATCAACTGTGGCTCCTGTGGGCCCTGGTCTGAGGGTGGAGGAAGGACCACTTTAATAATTTCCTCAGCATGGGATCAAAGGATGAGGTTTTTTCTTTCCTCCTGTGCTCCTCTCAAGCAAACTCAATGACTACTCTAAATAGGTCCTGAAGCTAGGAGCTGGCTTTTAGTTAATAACAACCTGTTAAAATGTCAACTTTCCCTGCTCTCCACTGCTAACAAAATAGCTTAAGGGTTCTGAACAAAATAAATCAAAATTTTATAATTAATTTTAATTATGTTCTTGGATGTGTATGTCTTGTATTAGCAAAGTTCTGCTGCTGCACCCCGTTTAGTTAACTGAGAATAGTTCACACGCAATAAAGAATGAGTATTTCTGAGGTTTTTTGGCAGTTTTATAAAATCAAATTTCTAACTTTGGGGTCTCCAGTTTATATTTTTTCTCAGCAGTATTATTAGCTTCCAAGAAAAAGTATGAAGCAAATAGTTATTTACAATAATAAGAATCTTACATCAGGAAATCAAAATAAGGTTTTATCAGAAAAATGATCAAGGTGTAATAATGAAAAAGCAATAGTAGTAATAGCAGTAAATGGTGATAGGTATTCTGACTGATCAGAGGAAATTACATGAGACTAAAGAAAAGGGTCTAAGCATAGCAAATGAAGAGAAAATGAAATGGCAATGTGAAAAGGAATAGAATAAAGCCCTGGCAGGGTGCTCTTATAACAGTTCTTCTAGGTCCATCTTTAACAAAGGAGGTCCCATTGAAAGCCCACTGGGCTTTTTAAAATTCTAAAGACATTAAAAGATGCATCTTGTTTTCATGGCCATGTCTCACTGAGCCATGCCTTGTAACAACATCATGAAAAGAATTCACTAGCCTATAGTAACAATTTGCAATAGTAATAATTTCATTTAAAGTGTTTTTTTGCTAAAAGGGGTTGATGGCTACCAGCTGCTATACCTTGACGGTAAAGGCAATCACAGCTCTTATTAAACTTTAGGTATGCCAAGCAGTTCCTTGCAGGCTTAAAAAAAAGAAATAATGAAGCCTTTTTATGCCATAAAAGCATCTGGTGGTAGGAGTGGGGAAGAAGGAGCTCTCCCTGAGGAGCTGTGATGCAGGGCAATATGACTATGTCTCAGATTGCTAGTGAGGGATTAGCTTGTCAGCTGGAAATGGTAGATATGCATGCACTGGACATAGCAATGCAGGAATGAGCAACAAGGATGCAAAGAGACAGGGCTTTGCGGGTAGATGGTAGTTTGAGGAGCAGATGTGGAGAATTCAGAGCTACACTGCTGCTCGCCTCTATTCATGCTGTGTTTGGGGAAATAGTACTTTGTAAATTTTTTTTAAGTAAAAGTTACATGAAACTGTTTGACTGATGTCTGCAATTTTATCATTCCAATTGAAATAACCTTTCAAGGCCCCAAATTAAGATCAATGGGCTTAGGTCAGAGGAGCAATGGCATTTTTTTATCGCTGCATTTGCATTTCATGTAGTGTACCAGTACTGAAACAACTGGGCTTTATTTCTTTCAGCACGAAATTATATGAGCCTAAATAAGCTTTTTCTTGTTGAGGTTACCAATACAAACTTATGGTAATGAAGCTGCAAAAGTGTGCTAAAGTACTTCTTGTTTAGGATTTAAATCCTCTCTCTGCCTACCTCTCCAGGATGAAAAATAATCAAAAGTGCTAGGGATTTGACCTGCTGCTTCTCTTACTTTTTCAACTTTGAAATGTGTGCTTGCCAAGTGAATTGAAGAAGTGAACACATTTTGTAAGCTGTCATTCTGTATAGAGATTTACAGCTTTCCATTTCTATTTAGAATTAAAGAATGATGGTGTAGCCCTTTCCTGAAAAGTCCAATAAAACCAAAGTGGTGCACACAATATATAATGAGAACTAAATGGAGCTTTCAAAATCACTGGTAGCTATGCATCTATGTCAAGCTGTCATTTATCACACAATCAAGCCTCGAGCAGAAACCAAGCCACAAAACAGCATTACAAAAAAACATTCTTGAAGCCTTGCTGAAGAGTTTTCAGAAGAACATTGTCAGAAATGTTTTATTTCATTAGCTTGCTTATTGAAACTGCATAATTACTATCCAGTAGGCAAGTATTTCTTGGACAAGTATCAAAAGTCACAGCTTCTACTATATGTATGAATTGTGATTAATCCAGACTTTCATTTTAAAATTATATTTCCCAATGGTTATGATCTTTTAATACATATAGTTCAACATCAGTAATTAAAGGAGCTTTTCAGAGCACTTTTAATGTATCTCTTCTTACACAGCAGTAAGTATTCTGTTTTTACATAACCATTTTGGTTGAAAAGGACCTCTGCAAGTCATCTAGCCTAGTCTTCTTCTTGAAGCAGAACTATCAGGTCAGCCATGGGTTTGTTTAGGTGAGTCCTGGGAACCTGCAAGGATAGATATCCTGCTCCATCTAAGTCGAAGTGCCGCACCACACTCCTGGTGAAAAAGTTTTTCCTAAAATCCAATCTGAATGTCACAAACTGCAGTGTGTGGCTGGTGCTCTTTGCTGTTGCATCTGACACTTCATTATCTTTCTGATTCCTTTCAAGTAGCTGTAGGTTGCTATTAGGAAGACTCTTAGTCCTTCTTGTCACCAGATTATGCTAGCCCAGCTCCTTCAACCTCTCCCCTCATGGTCTAGATCCCTTACGTAGTGCCTTCCACTGGACCTTCTCCAGCTTCTCCACACCCCTTCTGAATGGAAGTAGAACAGGATGATAACTTCTTTCAATCTGCTTGCTACCCTCTTTCTAATGCAGTTCAGTAGGAGGTTTGCCTTATGGTATGAGAATGCATTGTTTGTTGCCTTATATTCAATGTTGTGTCCACAGTGGTGTCAGGAGGGTGCTACCCTCAGCCTGCACTGATGTGTGGGGTTATCCCACCCCAGGTGCAGAAGTGGGAGCACCTCCTTATTGAACTCTGTGAGACTCCTGTTGGCCCAATCCCCATGTTTGTCCATGTCATTCTGAGGAAGTTCAGCCATGTGTTGACAACCACTTCCCCCTCATTCAGTATACCCTCTCCAAAATTTTCCCTCTGTCTTATTACCCAAATCACTGATGAAGATATCAGAGTACAGGAATCAGTACTGGTGTCTGTGGTACCCTGTTCATTGCCAGCCACCAGTAACTGACTGTCATTAGCACTATAGGGGCTAACACTGTAGTGAACATTCAGTGCTCTCTGTTTGGTTCTTTTGAGCTTCAAATAGCTTAAAAGGAAACTTCCTTTCAATTTCCAAGAATACTTTAAAAACCTTCTGAAAGGACATCAGTGGCAGAACCCCAGTAGCTACAAAACCATTTCAAGATTTGGTTCTCTTTAGGTTGAAGAATTAGGCCCCATTTCTGTGTGGTTTAACTCATTTCTTATTAAGAAAGAGTTTTTTTTCTTCAAAGAAAACTTATTCTAAATAATAATACCATTAAGGCTGCCAAAATATTCTAGAGACTGCAAGAAAAACACCAGGAGTTTTAAAACTTTACAAATAATTTTTTTTTTTTTTTACTTTCTTCTTTCAGGGTTACTGTTGCCACTGCTGCCCACAATTATTTCTGCCTGAAGTTTAACTGACTTAGTCATCTTGCCTTATGATTTGTTAGACATCTTAAAGTTACCTAAATTACAGGTACAAAATTGTTTCCACAAAATTAGAACCCACACAAGACAAGAACAAATCGAGGTCAACTTGTCCTTTTCATTTGTTGTGGTTTAACCCGGCAGGCAGCTAAACACCACACAGCCGTTCATTCACTCCCCCATCCCCAGTGGGATGTGAGCGAGCGGCTGCGTGGTGCTCAGTTGCCAACTGAGGTTAAACCATGACAGACCTGTATAAAGGTACTGCTTAGTCCTCAGACTTACACCATAGCGCAAACATGTTACCTAAACATCTGAAAATGGCAATACAACCTGAATGAGGTTAACACTGGCTCAGATCTTCTCTTTTCACTGAATAGAACAATGTCTCTGGAAGCTGGAACAAACTGTATAATTCAACAAGGCCTTTAATGTGATCTATGCTGCTTAAGATCACTGTGCTATTGGCAAAGGTATTAATGAGAACGAGATTTCAAGTTCACTGCCACCTGGAGTTGCATCTGGCATCTCTGAAGGCAATGATCCAGAGGGCTCTGCATATTTTAAAACAACAGGCATTGCTTCTATACGTAGCATACAGCTACTTCTCTTCTTAACAGCTAAACCTCCATTGGCCAACATCAGCTGTTATTTCCTTGCCTTTAAGGATAATAGTATGATGTTAAAGTCATAAAGACAGCCTGTTGGCTACAAACTAAAATAATGGAAAAACAAAGCAAAAGAACATTTCTGGAATGATCCCAATCTCTTTGGCTCCCTCTTTCACTTAATCCTGATAGGAAAAAATAATCTTTGAGAAGGAAGTTCATACATCTCTTTCTTTTTCTATTGTTTTTATAGACTGCAGAATTGTCTGACTGGCTAACAGTTGGCTAAGCTCTTGGCAAAGTGATATAATCTTTCTAAACAAAACACTGGCAGTGTACCAGCTGCAAACATTGCTATGTTCAGTTCAAAGGTAGGAAATGCAAGCAGGGACATATAAAACTGGGTCCAAATATTATTGCATTTTTCACTTATTTAGAAGATAAAATAAGGATCCCTATTGTTTCTGCTGCAGATCCAAATCTGCAGGAAGGCCCACTTTCATATCAGAAATTGAAGCAGATGATAGCCTTGTGCAATTTTTGATTTGTTCCTCACTGCTGCCTTTTCAGTCTTGGTACCTGCCATTGGTAACCAATGTGTCAGCCCGAGACAGCACAAACATTATACTCATGGCATTGACAGATGCTTTCTTCCCAGACAGGTGAGAAATCCAGTTGCCAGGTGATGATGTGCATTGTCTTAACTGTCTCTTACACTTTTTATGCCAGAAAGTCCTTTACCTACACTTTAGCGTCTTCACTCCTATGTATTGAAGGAGCCTCATGGGGTATTTTTTGAATGATTGGTTTCTAGGTCTATGGTTTCGCCTGTGTGTTTCTCTGTCCTGTGGAGACCTTCATGTGTGCTCTCTTTTGCCCTCCTCATCCTTTGAATCTCTGTAGACACAAAAATTTTTTTGGGGTCAGTGAAGGAATATGAACCACAGTTTTTGCAACATACTCATCTTTGTGTGTCTTGTCTGCCTCATCTGGGGAAAGCATAGTGAACTCTACTATTAGCCCTTACAGTCAAAGGTGCCTCTTGTGTCAGCAGCCTATGTGGAGAGGTGGCTGGTTCTGCCCGGAAGAACTGTGAGAGCATTTTCAGTTCACAATAAGACGTGTGTGCAACAGACAGCTTTTTGAAAAGAATAAGCAAGAACACAGGGAAAAAATACTCCTATATATGGACAAATTATAGAAATGACTGACTAGTGTTAAAAAGGGCAAACAATTCAGCATAAATTAATAGTGAGATCCTGAATAAGAACGTTCAGCTCGCACAGTAGCTTCTCCAAAAGTAAAGCAGAGGAAAAATTATATCTGTATGTAAAACACAAGGGGAATAGAGACAAAGATAATTCATAGCCACAAAGAAAAATATGAAGATAAAGGGGGTAAGACATCAAAATCTGTGCAGAAGAAAATTTAAAAGTATAAAGCAGTGATGACAGTATGTAAAGGCAAACCTGTGAAGGTATGGAGAAAATTGTAATGGAAAATGCCCTACCTCTAGGTTAATTATAGCCTAAAACCCATTATGTCAGAGCAGGCAGACACGAAAAGAGAAGGAAAGCAATTCATCACATTGGGGACACAAGCAATTAGTTGAAGGATGAGATTTTGCATAAGCGTAACTAGTGCAGAAAAATAAAAGGTTTGTAGAGTGTGTAGTAGCACAAAGTATAAGGACAAGTTAGCAGAATAAAAACAAACAGGTAATTGAAGGCCAAATAGACAATGGAGTATGGATGGTTGCTCTAGCCTGAAACAGCTTTCTCAGTTTTATTCAAGAAGCATACCGCAACTAAGCAAAGCCAAATTGTAATTTAACTAAGAACATATTGCCCAGAGAAGGATGTACATAAGATGTAGCAGAGCAAGGAAAATGCACAGCCTGAAATTTCAGGTGCTGCGGAAAGCGAAGGAGCCATCCCTTTCAGCTAAAATGAGTGAATTCATGAACTACTGACATTAAACTTAGGACAAATGATTCACTATAGACACTGAGGCAGTACAAAAGCATTCAGAATAGCCAATGTACTGCGGTAGCCTGCCAGCAGAACTCCTGTAGTATTCATCTGAAAGACTGTGACACCCTCCAGCCACTTTATACCTAGAGAAGGATGCAACGCTTCAGCAACCATAGCACCTTTCCTGAAATGTTCAGAGAACTAAAGAGAAAAAAAAAAAAAGGCAACCCCCCCCCCCCCCCCGAAGCAAATGGTAAAGAAAAGAACATGGTTCAAGTCAGAGTCCTCGCACTGCATGAACAGCAAGATAACCTTTAAGAAACCAGCGCAGTTATGTTTTCTTAAATTTAGGTGAATTGCATATTAAGAAGTGCCCACTACCAAGTATTTACCATACAAAAATATTAACTCATATGGCAAACACATTTACATAATCAACATTTATTTCCAAAGGTAGATATTGGCAAATAACACTGTATAAGGCAAGCAATTACCTGATAGGGGCTTCTGAGATTATCTATTTACAAATGTTGAGAATACTATTTGCAGCCTATTAAGATAACTGATCTCAAAATGTGTCAGAAGCCTCATGAATATGTTGTAAATCAATATTCAACAGTTTTTTCAAAAACAAAATGTGTATAGCATTACCCTGGAGTGTTGCTACTATAACAGGTAGTGACGAAATTTCCCTTACCATATGGAAGTATTACAATATAAATGAAGGATTATTCAAACATCATAGTGCTGTGTAATGGTGAAATGGGCCTTGGGCCCTTCCTCCTTCAAAAACTGTTTGACAGCTTCTGTATGAGGTTCAGTATTGCCAGCAGAAAAAAGATAAATGCAAATTAGAAAGCCCTAGCTATGTTGTTTCTTTGAAAAGGGCTTTAAAAAAAAAGTGTTCGTAAATGAAACATGCTCCCGCAGGGGATTCTCAGAATACTCCACCACAGAGTTTGATGAACAGTTTCCACCCTGCCCCAAGGTAGAAAAATATGCAGAGGCCAAAAACCACTGCACATGGCAAGACAAAGAGCTGCCAGAAGGTAAATGGGCAGGTACTAGCACCTCCAAGATCTTCCTCTAGAAACAAATCAAGATTAACTTTACGGAGTAAGTCCTCATTCAGAAAACATTGCAACAGATAGGGTTACCCACTAAACACCCTTGTGTACCACTGAGTGATGGAAGTTTGGGAAATAAATTGTTATGCTGAACTTCATTCGGGAGAACACCAGCCATGGGTCAATTGATGAGGTATAAAAAGACCCAGAGAAGAGATCTGAAGAATCTGACTCGCGAACAAACCACTTGCAGTGCATACACAGCAAGAAAGGTAAGTAGTGTAAGCTAAAGAAGAAATAAAGCCTCAATAAAATGTATTTTTTTTTTTTTTTCTGTGGGCAAACAAACCACATCTTTACAGTGATCTGTGCACAAAGCACAGGCTATAATCTAAGATGGGCAAGTGGACGACAGAAAATGTCTTTATTTTCCTGTCCAGCCCCACATACAGGTCATCTCCAAAATGTACTCCACAACAGTTGGCAGCTGTAAGAATGTGAAATTTCTCCTTGTAGTATTTGACAAGACTGTTCTCCCAGAAGTAACAGGACATTTTTCCAGGTTCACCACTTAATTTTAAATAAATAATTCCTAATCTGCCTTGCATGTAGATTAATATGCATCCCAGACTTTTTGAATGACTCAGTAACCCATATCTCTTTTTAATGATTATAAATTATCAGGGAATCTGTGAGGTTAAGGATAGAAAAGACATAGTAGGTGGCACAGACTTTTCCTTCACCAAGGCAGAATTTTCTTTCAAAGTGCAACATGTAGAACTTTGTCCAGCTTCCTACCAAATGTTATGTCACGCAAGCCAGTGATTTATTGGGCACTGTTTTTAGCAGCGTTTTCTTAAAGGTTAGGTTGTCCGTTTGTCTGTCAGCTTCCAGCTGAGAGCCAAAGGACAGAAGAAGCAGATTAATACTGAGG
>NW_008825566.1:1244217-1251449 GCF_000699105.1 Pygoscelis adeliae | reverse complement strand
GAATTATGAGGGAGTTTGGGGGAGCAGAAGCAGCATGGATAAAGGTGAGGTTGTAAAGGGAAAAGGAGAAGCTTGGGTTATTGCTGAGTAACAGTATATAGAAATTTTGAAAAATAAAACAAAACCCCAGGCTTTATTATTTCTTCTCCTACAGATGCTACAGTGCAGCAGCTATTAGCTAACACAGATTCCACTGCCTCACAGCTGTACACCTCCATCTATGCCATGACCGACTGTTTTCAAGAACAAAATTTAATTCCTTTCTATGGCAAAATATTACTTTTTTTTTTTTTAAGTGGAAAAAATGTCAAAGATTAAAAAAACCTTGTGATCTAGGGGTTATCACTTACTGGTATACCATGATTGCCATATTCGGCTCAGATTAGTACTTGTATTTTTCTTTAAGAAAGGTATCATTCTTTGATTATAATGAAGCCAGATTTATTCTAACTTGCAAATTGATTCAGGAAAAGAGACTTTTCAGAATGAAATTGCCTTTGTATTCTTTGATGGCTAAAAGATATTTAATTGCTTTGAAATTGCACTTTTATGAGTACATGTGTATGTTTGTTTGCTAACAGTACTACTTTTTCAAACCTTAGTGTATGGCCATTTTTTTCCCCCTATTTCATGTGGCTGGATTTGATTATGATAACATCTTTGTTTCTCAGTTTTGATATCAATAATTTTTCATCTTATTCATCAATTTACATTAGTCAATACTTAGTATATGAAATGTTCAACATTTTCTGTATTCAAGAAATACTCACACCTGACTACATGTTTATCTGATGGACATTGTTGTTACCTGGTATATAAGGCTGCAGTGTGTGTAGCCAATCAATCTGTGATGTTAAAGTCACGGGAACTTTATAATTTATTTCAGAGGAATTTCCTACACAGTACATCTACAGTGGTAGAGAAACAAATTCTGAGTGTGTAACAGCGTGACTCCAGCAGAATTAAAGTAGACGTGATCGTTTTCTCTGGCTGATGGATCTGACCAAGAAGACGTCTGTAAAGCAAATCTCCTCTCATAGAGAAGATCTAAAATTATTTCAGCAAGGCTTTAAACACATATCCAATGAGTGAAGAACTGCCTTTCTGTGGAGAAAAAAAGCAACTGTGATATAGGTTTGCTAAAAATAAATAAATCGGTAACTGAAAAAAAAGGTCTTGTGAAAAGACAAGGGAGATTACTAGGAAGTTTTCTCAATTAAAAAAAGTTGCTCATACACATTATCATGGATTTGGGTTTCCTGCTACTTGTAAGAGTTCTAAATTGGAAATAAATAGGAGTTCATCAAAGGCGAATTACCTTTTTCTGTTTCTTTGTTTCATCCTGAACTTAAAAATACAAGGCCATGCTGAACTAGCAATTACTTTCTGTGTTCAGAGCTGTGAAAATACATTCTTGAGAGAACCTGTCCTCCCACACTTTATTAGTTTTCTCTTCCTTCATGACCCTAATTGCTGGCACACTTCAAAGCTTTATACTAGACATAAAAGAAATGCAGGAGGTCAGGTCACCAAAATCTGTTTATGCATGGATAAAGCAGGTGAAATTTAATAAATTTTCCAGCAGAAAGTTCCTGCTTATAACATTTTATTATGTTTTAATTTCATTTCATGATAGTTAATCTATCCAACCATCCCACTATGATCAAATTTCATGCTGATTCTTTTTTATTTTTTATTAGCCCATCCTTCCCTTTAAGGTTGATTGGGTTTTCTGCACTAAAAATTCTTTTTAGCAATATTATTCTGAAAGAGTTCATTATCTCTTTTTACTTTACTCCTTGTATTTTTTGAAGTGGCTAATTCTGGGGAATTAGCAAATAAATTATGGAAAAGATAAAGCTTCTTTTGTACAGCAATTAATATAATTTTATTTTCTAATATAATTATAAATGTCTTAATGAACTTAATAATTCAATTTTTATTCTACCTGTTAGCACTATTCTTTAATGTTTCATTGTCTTATGCCCAGGAATTCAATGACCAATCTAGGGAACATTCTGAGAGCTAGGTCGCCATTGTTTTTTTCTGCATTTCATGAAAAGTATAGGGAAATAAACCAAAAACATATTAATGTTTTTGTTTTGCTTTGGTTTTATAGGTGCACATGCGTTTGAAATCATACATAAGAAAGTCCAGAAAAGTCAAAACCGCAATGAAACTTTTTCATTGGGTACCACTATGAAGCAACAGATGTAAGGGTAAATGGCATTGACACTGGCAGTTCCAAGCTCTATGCTATGTGATGTACTACTTCAATAAATGTTGTTCCTGAGTGCAGGTGCTCACTTGTACTAAGGAGCGGATGTTTGAGTGGCGATGTGAGTGCTAGGATGGTTGTTTCCTGAAGAGTTTATTTCTCCCTTGGAGTATAAAGAAGATCTTCATTTTCATTGTACCTTAAGTTGGGTAACCTGTTCCTTCCCTTTTCTCTTATAAAATAAAATACCCATACAGGACCTGACGGGGCTTTTAGTGAATCATCCAGTCTATCCCCTACCCCAAGACAGGAGCATTCTTGACAAATGCTTTGCCAGTTTCTTTTAAAGACCTGTGATGACAAAAGCCACACAGCATTTTCAGGTGGGTAATGTCAGAGCTTTGCTATTATTACCATTAGAAAATTTTCCTAACTTCTAATGTAAATCTTTCTTCTTTGTAATTTAAGCTTTCTACTACAAGCATGGATAAGAGGTTATAATTCCTGTTTGAAGTTGTTTTTAATAGACTATAACTTAGGGAGTCCTTCAAGCGTTGAATTAATGGATATTGTAGGATGGATGCTTTCCACTGAAAATTAGCATTTTCCAATGCAAATTAGTTTAATCCAAAAAAAATCAGTCAGATGCAGTTATTTAATACATTACACAGTTCTTTAGCTCATAGCATATAGCTTCATAAGCTGTAGATAGAGCCATTGAGATAACTACAACAATACTAAGCCACACTAATAACAGAAACAGAATTTGGCCTTAATAGGTCAGTTCATGTTATATCATATTCTATATAGAATGCACTTTATCACCAGGTTCCAAGAAACTGGAAAGTATCATGTTTTTTTAAAAATAAAAACAAATCAACATTATGAGAATAAATAAAAGGAATAGATATGTTCGTAATTGGGTAGTATAGATAGGTTGAGCAGGTCATTAGGAATCAATAGTTTCCAAATGTCAATCCTACCTCTGAACAGGAAATAGGAAGAAGAGTAGCCTCTTCCTAGCCCAATAATCTTTTTTTTTTTTTCCTGTTTCCCTACTAGTGTATTGTTATTGTTGTTATTATTGTAATGTATTTTGTTGTTATTGCTGTGATGTATTCAGTCATAGCTATCAGTTGAGTCTTAATTTTTTAAGATGTGCAATACAGTGAAATAGATCTGCAATGCACATATTATTCTCACCAATTATTAAGTGCATTTTTGTTACTGCCTGTACATCATGCTGGCATATTTCCCCAAATACAAGATGTATATTGCTAATTAGAGAGCTCCACTGGGATGCAAAATGCCAATTTGAAAACTCACATTATTTATATTAAATTATTTGTTTAACTGACAATTCACAGACTGTCAATTATTGCAGATTATAGAAGCAGTAGTAAAATGAATTAGAGTGGTAGGACAATAAAAAGAAGGAAGGTTTAGATTAAGATTTTCTCTATTTCTGCCCCTTTGAGTCATTTAAGTAATTTTGCATGTCTCTGACACAGTTCATGATGCGTTTACACTTAATAATTTTGCCAGCAGCAGAAACAGGAATCCTTACAGTAGCACAATCTCAATTCATTTAAGCTTCATAACGACTCACTAACATTCACCATGTCATCTCCCAAACAAAAGTCAAACAGATATTTAATTAAAAAGGATTTTAATATTTATTATTCTGAAGGGGCAGTGTCATAGCTTTCCTTCAGCTTCCTCATCAGGTGGAGTTCAGTCTGCTATGATCAAGGGAGAAGTTTTTGGCTTGCTCAGTCTGAGGATGGATTGTTTGGAGTGATGGTTGGTAAATAATGGTAGCAGAATGCAGAGAACCCCACTGTTTAATGTTCTTTCATGGTGCTATTAATACAGTATGGGAAGAAAACTTTGAGAACTCCTGGTCACGTGTATTACTTGTGAAGTGAAGTCTCCGCTCACTATTCCTCAGATGAGATACACAGTAAGTTCTGAGAAAAATATCCTGTCTCTTGTATCCTGAAACTGATATGTCTGTGGTGGGTCTTGGCATCTGTGTGAAAGGCATCTTTTTGGGACCAACTGGAGAGCCCCGGCAGGCGAATGTGGCTGGCCTCCTTCTTTGGCTGGGCAGCACAGCCAGCTGCATCTTCCCTACTTCATGGACTGTGGGCCAAAATCTGCTGGGGCTGGGCATAGGTTTATTCTCTTTGATGTATGTGGCAGTGTGAATGCATGTGAAGAAAATAGCCACAGTGGGGCTTGCAGCATAAGGTATTTTCTGTACCCTCTTTCAGTGCCAGGTATAACTTCTCTAAGACCACTTATTTGGTAGGCATAGTGGAGATAGTGGAGTAGAGTCTACATTTATCCCCTTATTCCCCAAAAGGAAGGCTTACATTGGTTTTCGCTTAGCATAGCTGATGTTTACAGAAGAGCACATTGACTTTCCACAGTGCTATGCATGGGATGTTTTGCATTGGCATAACTGTAAATGAAAGTACATCAACTCAGGGAGATCTGGAAAGAACAACTGGTATCAATCCCTGCAAATTTTATTTATTAGCTTGAAGCTCCTCTGGAGATGGGTTTCACAGCAGTGTAGATTAGGAAGATCAGCAGTGTCTCCTGTTGTGGGACTTTTTAAAGCTTTACAGGTACTAGCCAGTGCCTTTAACTGGGAGCTACACATTGACAAATACTCCACTATATTCCAGGGAAACTTGACTGTACTTGTTCAATGAACACCCCTTTCCACAAGCTTTCCCATTCTACGTCATGTCACTTTAGTGTTTGGATACTTTTATAAAATAGTTCCTGCTGTTGGACAACGAGGTAACCTAATTAATTTCTTTTTTTTCTAGTGGCCATTAAGTTCCTGATAGCACATCTTAATGTTGCCACTGTGCATGTTATGCATGTGTACTTCTCACACAGAGACTGAAACTTGAGTTTCTTTGCTCAGCGGTTACATTACTTAGGGCCCAGTAACAGGTAAAAATAGTTCAGTGTACTGTATTGATCTGCTCTGTATCTGCCAGTATTAGAAAAGATGAGCTACACATGGGTAAAATTGATACAGATGAAAAATAAATATTTAATAAAGGTACAAAAAATAAATATACTAAAGCAGCTAGTAAAGAAACGAAAAGCTTTCTCTATTTTCATGTGTAGCCTGTAGCTTCTGTTTTAAAATGCAACAAACCATGCCAACATTCGGTGTCATTACTTCTTGATATATCTATTTGGATGATAAACAGTGAGACCTACCCCAGATCCCTTGCTACTATGCACTTCCTGCCTCTGATTCCCCTAAACTCTACTGCCCCTTAGACTCTTACCCTTTATGTAATTTCATCTAGGTTTTTGCAAAAGTGAGTAAAAAGTTTGTTTTCTTTTTAAAAATAAACAACCTTTTAGCAGGGATTTTTGTAGTGTTGTGGAAAGAAGAGACATTGTATGCCATTACTCTTCTTTTTCTGTACCTCTTTGCCAAATGGTGGGCAAAAGCGCTGGAAATAAATACTTTTTCCTAAAAATCAGCCCTTTCCGAGTCAACATTATTATAGAGCAAACCAGTAGTGAAGACATGAAAGGTGGCAGAGGTTGTTCACTTGAGAACTCAGTCGGGTAGCGTTGTATTGCCATACTTATCCAAAGGGAGGACTGGGAGGGATTTTCAAGGTAACGTTTTATTTTCTGCATGTACATTTGTCTCCTGTGCTTAGTTGTAGAGAAACACTGTCTCAGAGGCTCACACAAACTGAGATTCATGTCATCTAATTGTAACCATATCAAAATTAGGCATCTAAGCTTGTGTCATCTTTCACTGTGGTCACAGGTACCCGTCAGATGCATCTTAAGCACACATTTTCGGAAGCAATCAAATAAAACACACTTTTTCTCTATAGCATCTTTAGAAAGAAAGCCTAGAAGACTAATGGAAACTACTTACCTAAGTGGCTACTGTGAACTGAATTCCACTGTTAGTGGAAAAAATTAGCAAAGAAAACTATCTCACTGAGATTTCTAAGTAGATAAAATAATACTGAGTGCAGTAAATTTGAAACTTATATCTCAGTAAGTAGGAAAAATAAAATTAGATCTGTTTCAAAAGCAGGAATAGGAGTTATTCAAGGAACACTGTTCTTAAGTATACTTTTGTAACTCATTCTTGTCTTGGTATCCAGTATGAAACTTATCCACTACACTAAATGGAAAAAAAGTTTGAATCTAAAATGAGTTGCCTGCCTCAGTGGAAAATTCAGCAGGTTTTTCCCCCATTATAAATATTGTTTATAACCAGCTACTTTGAGTGTTAAACCATAAATTGGTAAGAATAGCAGAATATTATTGTTTTTGTTGTTTTGTAAAATATTAAACATTGTATTATTGTATTTCTCGAAGTTAAACTTGCAGCTGGAAGAGAGCAAGATGTCATTTTGTTTTGCCTATTTTTAATTCTGATAAAAATGTGTTTTTGTTTCATCCATGTGCTATAAACATTTTATGACCGGTAAATATATTGCAGAAATCATTAACTGCTGTACCTGAAGAGCTTCCACTAGCTTCTAAACATTTGTATGTTCATTTTAATTGCTGACTGTAACAGAATAATTACTTTAATTTCAAGGAACTATACATAATGAGAAATGTGGGTTATATAAATCCTCATTGTGCTTTTATATGTAGTTTGTGGGCTTTTTCAGGATGTTGGTTTTAGCAGAACAGACATCTTTTCTTTCCTCTGAAGTCCTTTTAGAGACTAATTCTACCAGATTGTCTAAAACATACATTTCAAAATTGCTGACATATATAGCAGTTCATACCACATGAAATCGTCTAAATCTTGGGTTATGAAAGATGCAATAATATAGGAAGACAAGGTACAATAATGACCATGGCAGAACGGCATTGCAAAGTGTAGGAGGTTCAGGTTGTGACAGTTTTGCTTTGTTCAGTGTTGTAGCTGGAAAGAAATTAATTTCTAGCAAACAAATAGATTTCTAAATATTTATGAGCACACACCTCCCCC
>NW_008825566.1:1234201-1244179 GCF_000699105.1 Pygoscelis adeliae | reverse complement strand
AAAAAAAAAAAAAAGACTGAAGAAGAGAGTTGAACAAGAACATGATAAAAGGATTATACAAGCACAAGAAAAACAATTTAATTTCTCTTGCACAAGTAACTGCAATGCATGGAGGCTGAGTTTTCTGTCCTAGGTGAACTGGTGAGTATCTGACACTATCTATGCGCAGTACGTCCCACCCAGAATTAACAATTTTTTTTTCCCATTCCACCAGTATAACAATACCAGATCAGAACAAATATCAGTGACTTGAAGAATCAATACACAATTATAACTGACTGAAGGATGATGGGAGAAGAGGGCTAACCATGGTGGGTACTGTGGGGCAGGTGGGTGCTACAGGGTACCCTGCAGACTTGCTTCTGATGGTTACTTGGTGATGTGGAGGTTGTGCACTGGCTCTGTCACATTCTCCAGTTCTCTTTGGAAAGAAAGCCCAGCACTTGTGCAGGGAAGAAACAGGTCAAGTCCAGTTGGTGTAACTGGGAGACCAAGACCAGCACCAGGAACAGGGGATACTTGCTCCAGAGGCAGAATTTAGCCAGGATATGAACATGGGGACCAAAACTGTGGGGTGCATTACAGAGCACATCAAGCCACTATCATTTTAGCTCACTTTTAACCACCTGGGTCCGGTTAGGTGCATTTGAGTTGCATCTGCAAAAGCCCCCTGGGTCTCCCAGGCTTAGCAACACCATCCTAGCTTCAGAATAGTGATTCAAACTAGGAGAATGAGACACCTAGAAATGCTCCTTGCAAGTCTGGTGCACAAGAAACCTGCAAGCTAAGTGCATATCAACTGGTAAAATACACCAATTACAAGGACATCTGAGCTCTTAGCTCTTGCTATCTTGGCTGCATGAGTAAAAGCAACACATAATACTCTCTGATGACCACTAGAGCAATTACTGAGAAGAGGAGATACAGGTCATACATTTTGCTTGACCTGAGGGAATTCAAGCAAATCCTTTGGCAGCATGCTGGAGCTGGAAGGCTAGGCAGGCTGAGGGTATCATCCATGCAGTCTGTTGGAGTTGCAACAAAGAATTCATGGAGTTAACAAGATTCTGGGGGCTAGAAGTAAAGCAAGAGTAAAGAAGCCCGATAGTGTGGATTTCTGGGTTGAGGTGAGCTCAGGGTTCTGGTGTCTGCTCCACAGTTTCTTTTGCATTGCAAACCCTGTGAAATGCAATTCAAAAAATAGTCTTAGGGCCAAACTTACAGACTCCACTTTTCAGATGTATGTCCTGAATCACTGGGCTGTTCATGTTGTTGTGGTTTAACCTCAGCTGGCAACTAAGCACCACACAGCCGCTCGCTCACTCCCCCCACAGTGGGATGGGGGAGAGAATCGGAAGGGCAAAAGTGAGAAAACTCAGGGGTTGAGATAAAGACAGTTTAATAGGTAAAGCAAAAGCCGCGCACGCAAGCCAAGCAAAACAAGGGATTCATTCACTCCTTCCCATGAGCAGGTGGGTGTTCAGCCATCTCCAGGAAAGCAGAGCTCCATCACGCTTAACGGTTACTTGGGAAGACAAACGCCATCACTCCAAACGTCCCCCCCTTCCTTCTTCTTCCCCCAGCTTTATATACTGAGCATGACGTCACATGGTATGGAATGTCCCTTTGGCCAGTTGGGGTCAGCTGTCCTGGCTGTGCCCCCTCCCAGCTTCTTGTGCACCTCCAGCCTTCTCAGTCGGTAGAGCATGTGAAGCTGAAAAGTCCTTGACTAGTGTAAGCACTGCTTAGCAACAACTAAAACATCGGTGTGTTGTCAACATTGTTCTCACCCTAAATCCAAACTCAGCACTGTACCAGTTACTAGGAGGGAAATTAACTCTATCCCTGCTGAAACCAAGACACATGTCCACTTGCTCACTGCTCTCTGGGTCCAGGTGTCTGCTGTTCCCTTCCACACAGTGGCAAGACTGGCAAGATTTCATTGCCAAGGCAGAGGGGAGCTGCTGTGAATCCCAACATGTCTCATCTCTAGCTCTCATAATTTCCTTGTGGAGAGATAGAGAAGGTCCTCCTTATGCTAAATGAAATGCATTAAATCACAGAACGTGCCATTGAGATTTGATGACATGAATCATTCCTGGAGGTGAGTGAGGAACTACTTTGAAAGATTAACATGCCTGGTATCTTATGCATAATCTGCAAGGTTAAAAATGAAAGATGTTCCTTTTTGTCATCTCATTGTCTCCTGTACTGTTTGCTTATTTTATGTAATACTTCTCATATTTCCACTCCACAAATTTTCATGTCAAATGTAAGCCTGTTGATTCTTGCTAGAACAAATACTTTATGACACTTTAAAAAGTCTTGGAAGTTAGAGTGACTTGGACTTTATGAAATTAAAATATACTGAGATGCATGATGTTTACAATAAAAATAATTATTTTAATATATTTTTCAGTTTATGTAATGTCAAATTGGCTTCTTTCCTTTGGGGATAATAAAAGCAGGTTTTTATTAAAATTTGTCCTTTCTTCTTTTCTAGTGAAAATGGTCCATTGTAAATGAATAAATACAAATAGGCTCTTACCCATGTACTGGTTATGCCTATGTTTAGTTAATACATTAAATTTTGGGGCAAGTTTACCTAAGAACCTCACAAAATGAATTGTTTAGTAAATTCTGTCTTACCTTAAATTATTCTCTAAATATTAACCTCATATTCCCATTTTGACTAAACATCCCATCCTTTTGCCATATAAGTTTTGCATAAAGAGATTTTTATTACAGAATATGCACACTGAAGTGCATAGGAGCTTTTGAAATCTCTATCATGGGAGGTCTTTTAGAACAGGTTCAGCAAACATCTGTCAGGTACTGATCCTGCCCTGAACTAGAGGGATAATCATATAACCTCTTGAGGCCGCTTCTAGGCAATGATTCTATTTTATTTGTGATTGGGACTGCTCCATGCATGAACTGTGTCAAAACTGTCGACACTGCTTATGTGTGTGAACTATTACTCAATAGGAACATAATGTGTGGAAGGAAAATTTAGGTAATAGACAAAAAAAAGTTTATTTCTATATCTTTCTTTCTTTCCCTGCTGAAGGGAATCCTGCATTTGTGCTGTATGGGAAACTCATTCCAAGAGGTTGGGGAATTCTGCAGTTTTTCAGCATCTGGTGGGGTTTACGTTTGTCACATCTGTCTATAATTTTTGACGATGAAACAAGAGTTCAGTAATAACCATTTTTTTCTCCCTCATTTCTGTGTGTTATACATGTTGTGCTAAGGTGGCTCTTTTAGAACAAGACATTTCCAGGGTAGATTTCACACAAAGTAGTCCTAAATATTTTGCAGAAAGTATTTATAATATTGGCAATAAGTATTTCTTTCATGTGGTTGTTTGGACGTTTCTATGCCCTAGTGTCAGTGTTAAATGGCTATAACCCATCAGTCAGTCAATTGGCACCTACTGGCACATGGCTGAAATAAGTGCCTGTGAAAAAAGATTATTAATATTATAGTAATACTACTTCTATCTGTGAATCTCAACACATGATACACAAGAGCATCTGCAGTCCATATATGGAGAAATCAATGCTCAGAGGGAAGTGACTTGTTCAAAGTCACCAAGTAGACTTGCAGCAGAATTGGGAATAGGACCAGATTTCCCAGACCCCCACTTTAGAATCTGATTAACTCAGCTATGCGCCTCTCCTTGGTAATGGTAACTGTAACATCATCTTGTGCAAAGTTCTTCCCTGCCCACTGCCCCTTGTTTCCTTTTCAGACATGCAATTCTCAGTCTCTTAGGTTTATGCTACAAAAAGTAGACAGGAAAATAGGAACTCAGCTTCTGCTTGATTTTTTTTTTTTTTTCCTCAATGAATAAGCTTGCATTGGAGCAAGTAACAAGTAGAAGAACAGAAGAAATAAACACTATATTGATACATATATTTCACTGGTAATTTGAAATATCTTGAATTAATTTGCTACTATATCTTCCTGTTTGCTAGGTATATTTATAACTGCCCTTACGTATGTAATTGCCTGTAAATAAAGTTACTTGCTTACTGTTTTTTGAGTGCCATATTTCTTTCTTGTGCCTTAAAGTGTTCTTTGGTTAGCTAATATGGTCAGAAAAATGAATCAAATAGATAGACAGATTTTTTACTAGAAATTTAGACATTTAGACTGCCCAAATTGTTATCCAGTACTAAGCTGGCTTCTCTTTTGAATGATGCATGTACAAATGTTATAGTAAAAAGCTCACTTTTGACTATATTGTAGACTGCAGTACTACTGCTTATCTTCAGCAGAAAAATATAATTTCAAGCTACATATATCCTTTTGCAAATATTGCTTCAGATTGGAAATTTATTATTATCTGGTGTGAGATGGAAAATGACCATTTTATTTTAAGCTCTTGTTCAATTTGTGTACAAAGGGATTCTGTCAAGCCTGATAAATGTTTCTTTATTTTAATTTTTTAAAGGAAAAGTATAGACATATGTTTCATTTCCTTTCTTTTGGACTCCCTTTATTTTCTTGGCCTAAGATTTATAGAAGATCAATGATTTCAATAGATTTTATGTGGGACATTGGGGAGAATTGTCGTTGAAATGTATAGCAATATTCAGCTTTCAGAGTGTTCATTTTTCAACGAGAGCCTTTCTATTTTTTTTTCTTGTGGCATTTTGGGAACATTCTATTTTTTTTATGAATTTATCCCTGTAATGTATTATGGGATTACAAAATTTCAATTAGCCCTGTTCTACCAACTGAAATTTAATGAAAGGTAAGTATAAAACCACCACCTTTATTTCTGAAAATAGATTAAGAGATATACCCAGAAAGTCAGAAAACTCGCTATTACAGAGTGCCTAGGTTTTTCCTTTATGTAGTGTTCAGAAGCATGTGTTCCCCTACCCATTTAGTGGGAAAAATTACTCATCTCCCATCTATTCATCTGTGTGGTTCACAGCTGTTGGTTTTTTGCAGTGGTATTTCTCCAAATTCATACCGGATTCCAAATAAAATATTTTTTTAAATATATATACTGAAGCATTTACATCAATGGCATTTGCCTTATTTAAGCAAAATATAATAAGAATATAGATATTTTGATGTCTTTCTGTATTATACTCAAATATAAGGATGTAAGGATATCTGTTTAGAAGCTATTCCACATAAAAACAAACAAACAAACAAAACAAAACAAGAACAAAAGGCAAGAAAAATAATAATTCCCAGATACACAAACTCTGGTAAATGGAAATAATAGAGATGACAATGAAGATGAGACCTCTCGGGTCGCTGATGCCTGGGCCATTGAAAAACCTGCTCACATGTAGCATTTGCAAAGTTCAGCCTGAACTTTGCACCTGATAGGGCAGGGGAAAAAAGATTGTGATGGGTCTCATGGGAAAGCACTTACTTATTACGGGATATTTGAGAGGGCTTGTGGCCTTGTGCAAAACTTATTATGGGATGTTGAAATGCGATGTTGTTGTAAGATTTAAAGACAAGGAAAGATGTAAGAGCTAAAGAAAAAGAAAGAGAGGGATTGGAGTGTATGAGGGAGGAACAAGCATGGTAGATTAGAGAGAATGGGGACAAAAGGGGGCGGGGGCTGGTTATAAACCAGCAGCTGGTCAGCATGCTGGTCTGGCCAAGCCCTGTGCCTCATTACTGCATTCTGTCCTGTCTTACTAAATCTTATTTCTAACTATTTTCTGTGTAACCACACTCTTTATTCTGTATGTGCATATGTTTTTCATTAACAACCTTCAAGCTGAACTAGATGGTGAGTAGGAGGAAACCGAGGCCTGGAAAGACCCAGAGTCTGAGTCAGTGGCTGGGTAAAAAGCCTGTGCACTGGACATAGATATTGGACAGAGTTAAAGCTGGGCTTTGAGAAGATTTCAAGGGCATTTCAAGGGTATTTTCAAGGAATCTCTGAACGTGGATATGCCTGTGAATCAAGAGAACGTGTGTGTGCACATAACCTTCAATCCTGATCAAATATCAAAGGAAAGGCAGGATCAGGCCCTCAACATTAATGTTTGTGTGAGTATTGTTGGGGTTTTTTTGGGGGGACTTCTCTCTGCCTGTTATGGGCAGTGTGGTCAGATGTGTGTTTTGTGTGTGTGTATCTGGATCTTATGAATATATGCTCAGTCTTGCTACAGACCCAACCTGCACATGGGAACAGAGCAGAAAACAGTCTAGGAAGCAAAATCCCTGTGGTCCTGGATTTGGTTTCTCTTGACAGTTATAATAAACAGACTTACAAGATTGTCTTTAGGCTCACATGTTTGAAATATGGCCTTATCCTTCAGTGTGCTGAGATGCATATTTCATATTCATTCTGTGAGGACACAATTTACTTTTTGTTCAGCCGCGAGGTTCTGAGCAATCACCTGCCTAATCTGATCTACCTAAGGTAATTCCAGAAAGCAGTTACAAGGATATATAAATACAACATTGTGTCAGGCAATACTTTAAATGGGAAAATACTGTCTGTTGGAAAGGGAAAAAAAAAAAAAAAAAGATTTAGAACTGTGTAGTTCAGCTCTTAAATAGTTTTTTGTGTTTATTTTGTGTAGGGTAATAGTTTGCAGGGTAATAGTTTGTAATTGTTTGAAAGCTAGAAATGCCAAATTGGGGAAGGATAGGAACGTGCAGGTGGTACATTAAGGAAAACCAGCTGAAACTCAAAAAAAGACAGGAGTGAGATGACTGAGAGATCCTTTGTCAATGAGGTCAGTCTGAGCAGCAGAATATTCACCAGATGAAAGCAAAGAAAGCTCTCCTACCTGAATGTCTTAAAACTGAGCTAGGCAAATCTCTTGAAAAATAGATGAAATGGGATGGATAAGTAATTTGAATTTCCAGGTGCCTTTGAAACTCTATGCTTTTGAGAAGCTGTGTGACAGGAGTAAGACTCTTTTGTTGCCCAAGAAGTTTAGAAGAAGCTGACTTTGATCTGCTAAGTCAGAGTGGTTAAATAGGATCAGTAAGGACAAGGACTGGAATGTTGGAGCTTTCAGCATATGTGAACTGCTGTTCTTCCAGCAGACCAGTGCAGTACACACACACCCCCCTTTGAGGCTCTGTAGGTGGTAGTCACAAGGTTAGTGGATTACTAACCAAATTGAAAAGAAAAAAAAAGGTAGTAAATTCCTGAAAATGCAAACTAGGGTCCCTCACCCTCAAGAAACACATAAATAGACAAAGACACATCAGTCCCTATTAACATTTCAGTTATATTGTTGCTGCAGTTAACAAGAATTCTTACTCAGGTGCTTCCTCTTCTAGCCCTACATGCCAAAAAAAAAAAAAAAAAAAAAAAATTGCTGTGGAACTTAGTGATGCTTTTAGTCTTGACTAACTGGCACAGGATGGAGTTAGGTGAAAACCAGGCTGCCTTTTTACTTGGGCTAGTACTGCTTTGCAATAAGGAAACCTGCTAAACAAACAGGATGTAATAATTCTCCTCTGCCTTCTCACAATTTCACTCTTAGCCAAGAGAAACAAATTGACCCTCCATTTACTAGGGTCAACACTTTGAGTGACCCAGGGAACCATAGAAAAAAACTTCTTGGGGTATTCTTTACCAAAATGTGCATCCCCACAGATTTTGCAGTTCTTACCCAGCAATACAGCTTTTTTTTTTTTTTTCAGAAGAGTCAAACTGGAGATTTCTTTAGATTAAGGGTCCAAAAAGACCACCTGCTTTAAGGATTTTACAAATTATCATATTCAAAGTCACAGAACTACACAACAGCTGGGCATGGTGTTGTTGGGTTGATGGTTGGACTCGATGATCTTGGAGGTCTCTTCCAACCTTTAATGATTCTATGAAAGTTAAGCTAGATATTTACTGTAGGTAATTGTCATGGTTTAACCCCAGCTGGCAACTAAGCACCACACATCCACTCACTCACTCCGTCCCGGGTGGGATGGGGGAGAGAATTGGAAGAGCAAAAGCAAGAAAACTCATGGGTTG
Source organism: Pygoscelis adeliae (assembly GCF_000699105.1). Taxonomy (NCBI): domain Eukaryota; kingdom Metazoa; phylum Chordata; class Aves; order Sphenisciformes; family Spheniscidae; genus Pygoscelis; species Pygoscelis adeliae. The sequence continues at coordinate 1,236,204 of NW_008825566.1, read as the reverse complement.
AGATAAGAACACTTTAATACTTGAAGAAATAATAATAATAATAATAATAATAATAATAATAATAATAATAAATTGTAATGGAAAATAAAACAAGAAGAGAGAGAGAGAAGCAAAAACCCAAGGGGGGAACCAAGTGATGCAACTGCTCACCACCCGCTGACCAATGCCCAGTCAGTCTCTGAGCAGTGATCGTTGCCCCCTGGCCAACTCCCCCCAGCTTATATACTGAGCATGACGTCACATGGTATGGAATATCCCTTTGACCAGTTGGGGTCAGCTGTCCTGGCTATACTCCCTCCCAGCTTGTTGTGCACCTCCTTGCTGGCAGAGTATGGAAAGCTGAAAAGTCCTTGACTTAGTATAAACACTGCTTAGCAACAACTAAAACATCAGTGTGTTATCACATTGTTCTCATGCTAAAACCAAAACAAAACACCATGCCAGCTACTAGGAAGAAAATTAACTCTAGCCCAGCCAAAACCAGGACAATTTCCTATGTTTCAATTTTGCTCATTGTTTCTTTTCCTGTTCCTGGGCACCACTGACAATGATTATTATTTTAAATAGGTTTTGTGTTCAGCTATTAATAGCATGAGAGAATAAAGAAGAGGGAAACTCAAAGCCTTCAACGTACTGTGATAAGTGGAACAGCTGTTTTCTAACTAGCCCAACTTAACTTGTGTCATTTCTGCAAACATGAGAAGGTTCACACCTGTTCTGTTTAAGCAGCAAGGTTACACTTTGCAAAGTCTTTATTCAATGGCTGCATGAAAATTTTTTGTTAAACTGGAAAATTTTTGGAAAATATATGGTTGTATATGAAAACTTTATTCCTTCAAACACTTTGCTAAAAACATTAGCTGCTTCCTAACATGGAGAAGTAGAATTTTCTACAGCTTATTTTTCTATTTTTTTAGATCATTCCACATTTTCCTGGCATTTGCATAAGGTATGCACTTTAAACTTATCCTTGTTTTCCATCTATAATAAGGTTTTTTTTTTTGTCTAATTTAATTTTTAGCTTCACTTTTCCTGTTTTATGAACAATATGACTTTTTGAGGTGCCTTACTAAGTTTACTTGGCATGATTTGCATAGGAGGACATCTTGTAGTTTTGACAACTATTTTTACCTTTTCCTTTCTTCTTTTTACTCTTTCATTTAAGTGGAGCATCTTTCCACAAAATTCTGTGTCAAGGTTCTTCCAGATTTCCATACAACACTGTAAAATTATAATGGCACTGTCATAAAAGTCCCTTATATAACTTCATCATTCACTATTTTTAATTGGAACTCACACCATGAGCATGAGATGTGCAACAGGAAAACTATGATATAGCTGCCATCACAGAAACATGGTGGGATAACTCACACAAGTGGACTGTTGCAATGGATGGCTATAAACACTTCAGAAGGGATAAGCAAGGAATGAGAGGCAGTGGGGTACCCATGTATGTTAGGGAGTGTTTTGACTGTCTAGAGCTTGATGATGGTGACGATAGGGTTCATAGAATCATAGAATAGTTTGGGTTGGAAGGGACATCTAAAGGTCATCTAGTCCAACCCCCCTGCCATGGGCAGGGACATCTCCAACTAGATCATAGAATCATAAAGGTTGGAAAAGACCTCCAAGATCATTGAGTCCAACCGTCAACCCAACACCAGCATGCCCACTAAACCATGTCCCTAAGCGCCGCATCTACACGTCTTTTAAATACTTCCAGGGATGGTGACTCAACCACTTCCCCAGGCAGCCTGGTCCAAAGTTTAACCACTCTTTCAGTAAAGACATTTTTCCTCATGTCCAATCTAAACCTCCCCTGGCGCAACTTGAGGCCATTTCCTCTTCTCCTATTGCTAGTTACTTGGGAGAAGAGACCCACACCCACCTCGCTACAACCTCCTTTTAGGTAGCTGTAGAGAGCGATGAGGTCTCCCCTCAGCCTCCTTTTCTCCAGGCTAAACACCCCCAGTTCCCTCAGCCACTACTCATCAGACTTGGTC
>NW_008825566.1:1224756-1229841 GCF_000699105.1 Pygoscelis adeliae | reverse complement strand
TGCACCTCCAGCCTTCTCAGTTGGTAGAGCATGGAAAACTAAAAAGTCCTTGGCTAGTGTAAGCACTGCTTAGCAACAACTAAAACATCGGTGCGTTATCAACATTATTCTCATCCTAAATCCAAAACACAGCACTGTACCAGCTATTAGGAAGGAAATCAACTCTATCCCTGCTGAAACCAGGACAGACCCTCACTGCAAGAAAGACATTGAGGCGCTGGAGCGTGTCCAGAGAAGGGCAATGAAGCTGGTGAGGAGTCTGGAGAACAAGTCTGATGAGGAGCGGCTGAGGGAACTGGGGTTGTTTAGCCTGGAGAAAAGGATCCTCAGGGGAGACTTTATCACTCTCTACAACTACCTGAAAGGAGGTTGTAGCAAGGTCAGTGTCAGTCTCTTCTCCCAAATAACAAGTGATAGGACAGAAGGAAATGACCTCATGTTGCTCCAGGGGAGGTTTAGATTGTATATTAGGAAATACTTCTTTACCAAAAGGATTGTCAAACATTGGAACAGGCTGCCCAGGGAAGTGGTTGAGTCACCATCCCAGAGGGTATTTAAAAGATGTGTAGATGTGGTGCTTAGGGACATAGTTTAGTGGTGGACTTGGCAGTGTTAGGTTAGTGGTTGGACTCGATGATCTTAAAGTTCTTTTCCAACCTAAATGATTCTATGATTCTATGATTCTATATGCAGCGTTTTTGAACACTGTGGAAAATGCATGAAAATAACTTTCAATTTTTATACTCATAAGTTTATTACTAAAATCTTCTCTCTCTTATCTCTCCAACATAAAACATTCTGTTTCTGTGTCACCCCCTGTGGTCTAGAGTCTTAGATATCAAGGAATTTTGGCAGCATCCAAGGAAAGATGGTTAACCTTGCCAAGTCATTGGAAAGACTGAAGAAAATATTGCGCAGCTGCCCATACCAAAATGTGGGAGCCTTGGAGGTAATGCATAACACAGGGAAGGAAAGCTATGATACATGCCTTTTATCAGCCAGCTTATGTGGAAATCATAATACTGAAACTTCTCATGTTTAAAAAGACTTATAACCCTCATTGTCAGAAGTTAGAGGGAAAGGCACCAAGTTTTATTAGTCTGTATTTTAATATAACCATTATTCTCTGCAGTTTAATGCACATATTACTAAATTCAGAGCTTATAATATTATACAGTACTGATTTGTGGAAATTGCTTTTCTGTCACTGAAATGTGTTTTCATTAGGTATTTGAAGGATACGAGCAGTTTGCCTTTAATCTATAGAGGTACTGTCTTTACATAGTGAAATGACATTGGGAGGTGGGTATATTTTCATTTTCAGGAAAATAAATCTTTAATTCCATACTTTGTATGAAATTTGAGCCCCATTGAAGCCAATGAGAACTTTGTCATTAACTTGAATGGAGTTATAATTTCACCTTCATTTTTAACTCTCTCTTTCTTCAGATAACTACTCCGTCTTGAGGTTTTTGCCTGAATCTGGCTTTTGATGGCTGGACTAAGAGCCAAAAGAGGGGTTTTGCAGTGTTAATTTCTGATAAAAAGCAGGCAATAAATATAAAGTAATATTTTAAAATAAATGAATAAGTAAAAATAGCAAATGCCAAGACTGCTCTTGTTAATTCCACAAAGAAAAAATATCCTTGAGAAGAAAACCAGTAAATTTAGTTCTGGCTTGTTTGGAATATGGTTTCAAAATTTTGTCAGTACTTGTGAGTAGACCTATACAGTGAGCATATTCTTAGGGGTGATTGAGAAGATGAAGGTAAAAGAAAAGTAATTAGGACTGGATAATCTATGAGAACCTTAAAGTGAAGGTTCTGATCTTTTACAGTTATGAAATAATGTCTCATCTTTGGAATTAAGGTTGTGTTAGCTACAATCTTTTGACAAAATATTAGTTTGCTTCTCTATACTCATCTTACCTCAAATATTCCTTCAAATTCAGCTGACAAAATTATTCATTACTTCTTACTCTAAAATGCTGCACATTGCTTCTACGGACTGTTAAGCAGCTACTCCACATAAGTCAGAGGGATAATGTATTTCAGTGGTATATGATGCCATTTCTGTGTTAGCTTCAAAATAGGCATGCTGCTTTAAGAAAGTTTTGTTCAGATGATATTGTGACGCATTTTAGTTTGCCTCTTACAACAAAAATTATAGATAAACTAACACCAAATTTCTCTGAAAAATCTCATTTTCTTTTTAAAAAAAATAACGTTAGAAATACTTTCAATATAGAAAATACTCTTTAAAAAGTCTTACATACACAAAGTATGTACAGAAACACTTTATTAAGTAGCAATTAATGACACAATTACAACACCTGACAATCCATAATGCCCAATGTTGTGAAATGGACATTCACAACATCACACATAGTGCAAAAGAAAATTATGAAGTGCCTTCTCAGGTCCTGGTACTCACTAAACATAACTAACAAAACAGAACAAAAGCACATGCGTTCATTTTAGGAGAGCAAGATACTATTTTCAGTAGTAGAGCTGACATTTGCACTTTACGTTAAATCTGTTATATAATACACAGTGCATTATATCTATTATTGTGATAGGAAGGAAATGCTTGTATGTTGTGGGATTTGGATATACATTCAAGCCTGATATCTGTTTTACTCCAATAAATCAAATAAGCAGAAACATTAAATGTAGATTTAAAAATCATGCCACCACAGTGCTATAATTACCTGACTTGGTTTTCTGATGATGGATTAAGATTGAACTTCAGTTTATATCAAATGAAGGTCTCTGACCTGTTTTTTCATAGCGTTTGAAGGAGATGAAAAGAAACCAGATGCATTGCTTTGATGTCCATACAAATAGCAACTAGCAGACATGCCAGATGAAGCTGGTGCTATCCTTAAAAAGATGAACTATTGAGCACTACACATCCCATGCATCTTGCAAGTTGGCAGTGAGTTCTTATAGCAAATCCAGACATAGAGCATGCAGGTTGCCAGAGGCACCTGGCAGCAGCTTCAGATACTTTTGTGGTATTCAATGTCCAAGCTGAGATATGACTCACTTTTGTTTCTGGGGGACTGAAGCATATCAGTATTTCTGCTATTTTTAAATTACCTGTATAATTAAAATATCTGCCAGCTACACTTTAAGTAACTGAATTAAAAAACTGCTTGTGTGTATATATATAAATATATAGCTCTGTATATATGTATAGCCAATTGAACGTCATCCATTCAGAAGCAGTAACATATGGCTTAGATTACACAAACAGGATGGAGAAAATTTACATTGAGAAGAAAGTAATTTAAAAAATTTGGGGGAGGGGGTGTGAATCATACATGGACCATCAGATTCATATATAGTACTTTGTACTCCTAGGATGATATTATTTTGGGCATTACTATAAAACATGTAAAATATGTGTGCCACAATGAACTCCAGGAAAGAGATAGTCTCTTGTATAAAAACACACTTGCATCACTCTTATTCCTGACTGAAACAGGTCCTTTAATTACATTTCATTTCCTGCTGACATTGAATCAGCTGGATGGGAAGAATTAACTGACTTTCCTCCACTTTCCTCCTGACTTTCCTTCCTCCACTTTCAGGAAACAGACAGTTCAACTGTTAGATCAACTTTTCTCTGATGGAGAAGTTACATCCCTACAAAGGCATGGAGAGACAATCTTGGGATCCTCCTATTGTGCATTTGAGGTTCACTTTGTCTCACTTCAGGAAAGTGCTTTTGGGGTTATTTTTTCACCCTCTCTATTCTACTTGCTGCATCTGCTCCTGCAGCTTTGTGAATATTTCTTGAATAATCTCCATCTCTTTCCTTTCAATCTACTCTTTCCTGGTGCTGGACTATCCTCTCTGTTTTTCCCATTTAAGCATTTCATAGAATCACAGAATCATAGAATAGTTTAGGTTGGAAGGGACCTTAAAGATCATCTAGTTCAACCCCTCTGCCATGGGCAAGGACACTTTCCACTAGACCAGGTTGCTGAAAGCTTCATCCAACCTGGCCTTGAACTTCCAGGAATGGGGCATCCACAACTTCTCTGGGCAACCTGTTCAGTGCCTCACCACCCCCACAGTAAATAATTTCTTCCTAATATCTAACCTAAAGATACCTTTTTCAGTTTAAAACCATTACACCTCATCCTATCATTGCACTGCCTGATAAAGAGTCCCTCCCCATCTTTCCTGTAGGCCCCTTTAAGTATTGATAGGCTGCAATAAGGTCTCTCCAGAGCCTTCTCTTCTCCAGGATGAACAACCCCAACTCTCTCAGCCTTTCCTCATAGGAGAGGTGCTCGCCTTCGCTTCTCTAGGCTAAACAACCCCAACTCTCTCAGCCTGTCCTCATAGGGGAGGTGCTCCAGCCCCCTGATCATCTTTGTGACCCTCCTCTGGACCCGCTCCAACAGGTCCATGCCTTTCTTATGTTGGGGGCCCTAGAGCTGGATGCAGGACTCCAGGTGGGAGTGAGAGAGAGCAAAGTAGAGGGGGAGAATCACTTCCTTCAACCTGCTGACCATGCTTCTTTTGATGCAGCCCAGGACATGACTGGCTTTCTGGGCTGCTAGCACACACTGCTGGCTCATATTAATTTTTTTATCTACCAGTACCCCCAAGTCATCCTTGGCAGGGCTTCTCTCAATCCATTCATTACCCAGCTTTGGTATTGCCCCAACCCAGGTGCAGGACCTTGCACTTGGCCTTGTTGAACTTCATGATGTTCACATGGGCCCACCTCTCTAGCCTGTCAAGGTCCCTCTGGATGGCATCCCTTCCCTCCAGAGTATCAGCCACACCACTCAGCTTGGTGTCATCTGCAAACTTGGTGAGGGGGCACTCAATCCCACTGTCCACATTCCCAACAAATTTGTATGGTTCTGTGTCACGAAAAAAGCTCCAAAACCACTAACTGGCTTAGTTTCTAGTCTGGTCCATCATATGACCTTACAAATAATTGCTGGCATGGGGCATGGCATGGCAGAGAGTGCATGAAAATAGGAGTGCATGATTATTTATGCTGGTGTAAGTCTTTGCTGATGAACATGAAACCGCAGACTACAGGATGTCATTCATAAAT
>NW_008825566.1:1219036-1224237 GCF_000699105.1 Pygoscelis adeliae | reverse complement strand
TCCAGAGAAGGGCAACGAGGCTGGTGAGGGGTCTAGAGCACAAGTCTTATGAGGAGCGGCTGAGGGAGCTGGGGTTGTTTAGCCTGGAGAAAAGGAGGCTGAGGGAAGACCTTACTCCTCTACACAACTACCTGAAAGGAGGTTGTAGCGAGGTAGGTGTGGGTCTCTTCTCCCAAGTAACTAGCGATAGGACGACAGGAAATGGCCTCAAGTTGCACCAGGGGAGGTTTAGATTGGACATGAGGAAAAATGTCTTTACTGAAAGAGTGGTTAAACATTGGAAGAGGCTGCCCGGGGAAGTGGTTGAGTCACCATCCCTGGAAGTATTTAAAAGACGTGTAGATGCGGCGCTTAGGGACATGGTTTAGTGGGCATGCTGGTGTTGGGTTGACAGTTGGACTCGATGATCTTAGAGGTCTTTTCCAACCTTAATGATTCTATGATTCTATTCTATGATTCTATTATGTATTACTATTACCAGTGTTGTAGGAGTATGTCAAGGTCCCTAAGGTACTGTATAAATGTATAGTAAGAGACAATTCCAACCCCCAAAACTGACAAGCTTAATAGACAAGACAGAGGGGAAACTAAGGCACAGAGAGGGAAAAATAGCCTTTCTAAGGTCATACTGAAAGACTGTGACAAAGAAAATAATTACAAGTCTCAAGCCAGTGCCTGACCTACTGAGCTGTCAAACGCAGATGGGAATACTTCCAGCTGCGTGGGATAGGAATCTCCATTAGCAGTTCCCATTATTATTATCCGGTCAGAGCAAGTGAAGTTCCTTCAAGTTTTAAATGTCAGCCAACACATACAGATTTTTCATATTGCAGATTTTCTAAACTATTCTGTTACTATTTTAGTAAGGAATATCATGTTCTAAATAGGTTAAAAGGGGATAACTGTGAAGTGTCACTTCAGAGTAACCAGATGCGTAATGTACCTGCAGTATTTTCATTACAGTTAGCTAAGTAAACTATCTAGTCGTATATAAGCAAACTTTACCCAAAAACATTATACTAAGCACTACACCAAGTAACAGAAAAACCCACGGAGTATCTATTAGTTATCATGAATCTCTTTAATAGTGACTCTAAAGAAGTACAAGTGAGATTGAAAAATAAATGACTGAAGACCAATGAAGTGGAACAAGATTTAGGAAACACGCACTCTTCTGTTTTGCAAAATATATCCATCTTTTAAAGCTCATGTTTTTTCTCCTTTGGTGCGAAAATAGCATTTCAAGACACTTTTCCTTGTAATAAAGTTTTGAAAACAACACATGCATTTTTTTCCTTACAAAACATAATAAAGCAAAACAGAGTACAAAACAAAATGTTATTCCAGAGTGTATTATCGTGGCATATGAATTCTATACAGAATAAATATAGATTTCAGAGGAAGTATAAGATGGAATGAAAATTACTACATGTTGTGTAGAAGAATAAAACAGCCACTGAGACACTTTGAGAAACATCTTATCTCACAAAAGCTTCCTTGTTGTTATTGATTTTTAAATTTTGAAGTTTTTTCAAGGTTTATAGGCAACAAGAAAGTTGCCAGTAGAAATTGGTATGATACTGGTTACATTGCATCTTGCAGTCAAAATATATTCCAATATAATAATGGAACTAACATTATCCTCCAGCTAGATGCTTTCAAAAATTGTCCCTAGTTTGAACTGGTAATGAGTAGAACGATTTCTAGCGTTCACAAGAACGGTGCTTCATGACAGAGCAGCAAGAAAGAAAGATTCAGTGTAAAAATGAAAGGTCAAAATAAATGTCATAGAAATAGAAAATCGAAAAATTCTCTTCTGGCTGTATAATTTTAACTGAAAAATCACTTATTCTGAAATGTACTGGGAAATCTATTACTTTTAAGATATAAAGGTCTTCTTAAAATTACTGTGAAATCTTTCCAAGACTAAGAAAAGTCATTCACACATCAAAGATGTAGTTCTTAAAAGATAATTATCACAACAAAATGTATTTACATCAAACAAGGACAAAAGTACTTTCCTTAAAGACATTTTCCTCCTCTCTTCCCTACTCTATCTTGTAGAATGACAGAATCATTGAATTAATAGTCCATAATCTTTTTTAATGAGCAACATTTCTATGTATAGAGGGACGTGAGAGAATTGATTATTTGTTTTTTTTAACTTATTTCCCTATGGGATGGATCTGCAAAGTAATAGCAAAATTGAGAATATTAAAGAGCAGTTGCCCATTACAGGAAAAAATGCGCAACTTAGAATCTGATTACACACTAAGAGCAATTTATTTTGTTATTCATTAGGTCTTGAGCAGAAGTGATTAAGCAGCATGTAAGCAATTGGAAATCTTGGACAAAGCTGACTTCCCAAGAATTAATTTTATCTAAAGATACTAATGGCAGAAAGCAAACTTTTTTTTCTTTGTCTGAAAGCTAATTGTTCTTCAAGGACTCTGTAGGCATAATAGCATCAGTTTAACAATTACCTTCTTAACAATATGTAGTTTTTAACGACCAAGGGTGCAGGGATGTGTCTGACTGGCTTCAATGTGCAGTTGTGAGCCTGATGGCTGGCACCTGCCTACCCTGCTAAATAAAGATCCTGAGCTAAGTCAACAGAACGCAAGTTCGGGCCTACGTGCCCTTCCTTGGAACATAAATTTTTTATTTCGGTTTCAAAGGCAGGGTGACACAACTCAAATAATTTCAATGCCATTGCAGATTTTTATGTGCACCATGTGTAATTCATTAGTGAATGGAATGCCTTATCTCAGGGACTGGATTGGCAGGAACACTTGTCTTCTATCTGCTGTTACTCATTGTAGTATTCACTTCTCTTCACTTGTCTTTGCTTTACTGTGACTCCATAGCCATGTCTGCACTAGTCAACTAAACAGGACTAGGGCATGGATCTGAGCACTGGTTTGTGGCTTGTCCGTGGCATTTCATGCCAGCCCAGGCAGCAGACTCTCAGGCAACATCCAGGAATGGCCTGGGGGTCAGCAGAGAGGCAGTCTGGATGCAACCGCTTTATTGTGGTGCAAGAGATCAGCTTTATGCACACCTGCCTGGCCCTACCAGATGGCTGCAAGATCAAAAACCAAGACCTTGCCCATTTTATGCCCAAAGTATCTACTGGTATAGCCTTCAGGGGTAGGTAGCTGTTTTGTGAGTACATAGTGGTGGCACAAGAAGACTTTCAGCTTAGGTTTTATGATATAGAAATCATCCTAGTATTGAAGTTTTAGATGTTTTATCACAATTCTAGATTTTGGGAAGAGACAAACTAGTTAGTCACATTGGAATAGCCAAAGAATACTACCCCAAAGGGTAGTCACATTTGCTGGAATTGCATGGATGTTGTGGTTATGCTGTAATGTTCCATGAGATCATTCTAAATTAAATCTTTTATTCTTTCAAAAGTATGATTTCAAAAAAATATGGTTTCATATTTTCTCCTGAAAAAAATCTCATTTTTTGTCAATATACCCTTGTTTTTAAAAAAAAGTATAAAATTATAAAGTGACTTGTTTTGTGTGAGAGAATATATATATCCCCACTACTGGCTGAGGTTTATGAAGAAAATGTAATAACATTTGGAGTCAGAGCTTCTCACAGCAATGGGAAATTGGTATTTTTGATGTTCTAAATAACATCAAACTGACAGTTAAAAGCCTGTATCTGGCTAGTACTAGTAGGCAGACATATAGAGCAAGATAATCTGAGAAAACAATATTATCTCTGCACTTTGAAATTCCTGATTCTCTGGTCACCATATAGCCGAGTTCAATTTCAGTAGTTCAAAATAATCTCATGAGCTAGAAATTACTAGAGTACATGACGGTTTGTATCTTCTTTTTGATGCCGATTGACACAGAAACTTTACAAACGAGCTCTGGTGCAGCTGAATTGTCCCACAGACTGACAACCACCTAGAGTTTTTGTTCTGATAAGTTTTGATTAACCTGAAATATTTCCTGAAATCTAAGCTCTAAATGTACCGTTTGGCTTTGTCAAAATGATAAAGAACACCATGAGTCACTACAAGCTTCAAAGAGCTTTGCATCAGTTCAACATTCACCTCTATTCTCCTTTTGTAGTGTTTTGCCTAATGGAGTCTGATGTCCAGGAACTGGATGTTTATATTCATCTCCACATCAAGCTCCTGAAGCCAGAGAAAAAATAGTGTTGTACATTCCAAATAGAATACTTTAGGTAAGCTCGAATTTTTTACATGACAAAGAATCTCTGCCAGTATTGTCATCACAATAAACCTATATGTCATCAGTTCTGCAGTATCTAGCAAAATTTCAGTGAAAATAAGCAAACACTTTAACATGTATTTTATGCTTGTATAAAGTGTGAGTTTATTTTATGTATATTTCAATTACTGCTAAAATGATTAGTAAAGAAAATGTTCTTATTAAGTCTTAGTCTTGTCAAATAAATATTACCCAGAATGTTGGACTACAGTTTACTATTGACAGATTTTAAGGATGCTGAGCTTGTGTCTATGGACATTTTACAACACTGTTTATTTGTTATGGCTCCCAAGACATTTTTTAAGCTAAACACTTTTTTCTAATACTGCCAAAATTCTTCACATAATTCATTGACTATTCTGTCTACAGCACATGCCTCCTTATAAAAAAAAATCCCAAACAAAACCCTCAAAGACAAATCTAGTTTTTGTAACTATTAAATGTTTTCTATGTCCATGTTCTCACTATCAGTTAAATAAGTTTAATATATTTCCTTTATGGAAATTAAAACTTTTTTTTAGTCTTAGCCCATGACAAGCTGTCAAAATCCTTAATTACCTTTAGAGTTTCTTCTTGATTTTTGTTTTTCTCTGTAATGGCTTATAGAGTTTATTCTTTTATTACTTTTATTTTTTGAAAACTAAAAATAAATAAATGATTTTTTACAGATTGCAGTCCACTTCAATTTCAATGTCATCATGCATATTTTTAACTCCCAAGCATTTCAATTGCTAATTTCAGCTATTTCACCTTTTATTAAAACAATAACTTAAATCTTACTTTCAGTTCTTAATTATTTCTTTCTCCTCCTTCCTCTCTCTCTCTTTTTCCATTTATCTGTCTTTTTCTTTATTTCTCTATTTCTTTTTCTTTCTTTCCCTTCCTCCCTCTTTCTCCCCTTCCTTCCCCCCTTCCTTCCCTCCCTCCCTCCCTCCCTCCCTT
>NW_008825566.1:1213134-1218472 GCF_000699105.1 Pygoscelis adeliae | reverse complement strand
CTTTCTCTTTCTCTTTCTCTTTCTCTTTCTCTTTCTCTTTCTCTTTCTCTTTCTCAGTGAGATTAATCAGATTCATATATTAGACTTTCTAAATCTCCATGTAACAATTGTATTACTGAGTTCCTCTGAAACCTTCAAAAGCTATGTTTTTCACTAGCTGAAATTTCACTGGCTCATAAAATTTTAGAGCTGCTTAATCACATTATCATTGGGCTGTCACTCACTTGGAACATATTGAAAAAGGCCAATAAAACAGGAGACAGGAGCAGCCTAAAGGAGAAAAAGACAAGCGCATTTTTGGGCACTTTTTTCATGAAGGACTTCAATCAGTTCTGTGACTGAAGTCTGTTTTAGAGCTTGTCTAATACAATTTGCAGCCTTTGAAATTATATTGGACTTGAACTACATTTTTACTTCAGCTAAGTTAATTTTGTTTGTAATCAAGGTAAACAACAGTGAAATAAGAAGCTCTTATTCATCTGTCTTGGCAGTATTTGTCTAAATTATCACCTTAAATTATGCTTGGTAGACAGTGATTTTTCCATGAAAGCAAAATTTTCTTAGTTTTCAAGCTGACTGTATTTTGCTCTTTGAAAAAGCCAGAAAGTGCCACCTTGGACTTAGACTCAGAGAGAGACTATCTTGCCAGTTGTGTTCTCTGAAGAGAGAAAATTGATCATGGGAATATTTCTGAAAGACCAAATACAAAGCTGACGATTTGTTGTTTTTAGTCATATGAAAAATATGAACACAATATGTCAGCTACAGTAGACATGGCTGAAATACAGAAACAGTCCTCTGTGTGGGAAATTAACCCACTACTCTGCTTTTAAACTGTTGTGCTACAGTCATGCTCCTTTTTGGATTCCCTTTTCTTCCATCATGCACAGCTTTAATGAGAGAAATGGATGGTATCTCCCTATGGAAAAGATTATGGGTCTGAAACCTTACCTTAATGAAGTATCTACATCCTGAGAGAAGTAGGGTTTCAGGAATATCTTTCTTTTTAGTGTTTTTTATTACTTGATGTAGGTGACTGCTTCTCAGTGTGCTGACTACTAGAAGTCCTAGGTGATATTCTCCATCTGCCTGCAACATATATGTACACTTTGGTGCCTAACTTAGGTTTCAAAATGACACTCTGGGAGTTAGGCATCTGAAATTTAGGCTTTGTCATAGTTCCCTTGATATCCCTGAGATCAAAACATCTTTAAGTTCATGTGAACCATGATGATGGTGATTGTGTAGACACAATAGACAATGTGATGGTTATCTTTAGGAAGCTCTCTGTGTATATACTGATGTATCTGCAAGGCAGCATGAGATTTTATTATCTATTTCTGACATGACATTCTTCTGCTGCTGCAAGCTATATTTTGAGGCTGGCTTTTCCTTAAACTCACTGACCCTTTTCTCCTTAGCATAGTTTCTGGTGATTGCTAGGTTTGGTGATTGCTGCTCCTGTGTTATTTTTTTCCCAGATTCTTTTAGAGGTTGGTTGTTTATTTGGAATGAGCATAGATCTATGCTAGGTGCCAAACTTTACTGGAGATAAGAACAGAATAGAATTTAGACAGTGTTGCCTCTTAATTTTTTATTATATCTAAGTCATGTTTTCTGTGTTCTTCATTACCTTATGGTAGGCCGCTGACACGAGAACATGGCTTATAAGGAGGCATGGGACTACATTTTAAATATTAACTTTTCTTTTCCACTGCAAGATGAGCTTGTTTCTTTTGACTGTGACATTTAAGATGTAAGATGGATATTTTGAAACTTTTATTTCCTAGTTGACTTCTTTATCCCACATACTGTCCATTTTACTTTGATTATCTTTAATCAGTCTTTCCACCTCGTTCATTCTGAAACTGAAGTTTCACTGTCTGAGCTAACTAAGGTGCTTCTTGAACAGATAAGAAATTATCAAAGTTGTCAAAATTGTCAATAGAAATTAATTTTATGAGTTATATAAGTAAATACAAAACACTGTGAATCACTATATGTTGATCCCTGAAGTCTCGTGTCAGCTTTTATCCATTTTTGGTTTAAGTAAACAAATTAAATACTATTAGCGCAATTTTTAACCTGTTCTTTTAATCAAAAAGGCATATATTCATAAGTATTGAATCATTTGGTGTGTGTCAAATACATCTATCTCAGTGGCACCATAGATCTCGAAGGAACAGTGTCACATTCCTGCCAGCTGGAGAAGTTCAGTTACCCTCACTTTGAAATTACTTATGCCTGGGGTAGGGCTACATGGTTGTGGTAGACAGACTGTAGCTCACTCTGCTTTCCTGCCAAGCTGACCAGATGGGAGGCCACTCTGATCTAGAAGCCAGCAAGTTTCATTAGCCTGTTATTTTTGCATTATTTTCCTTCTTGGCAACATTTGCCAACTTCGGTATAGCTTCAGGAAGAAAGGGCTACATCTACATGCTAGTAAATTACCATCAGGGCCAGAAGGTGTTAGGGCATGCCTTTAGGGAAAACTGGCTTACTCTTTTTGCCTCCAAACAGGATTTTTGTATCCAAATTTCCTCAGAAGAATAATTCCTTACTCCCTTGAATTCCCAAACTGCATTTGGGACAGTCTGGAAGAGTAAGAATTGTCCAAGGCCAAAGCTAAGTCAGAGACCACCATGCCAATTTAACACAGTAGAATTGAATGTTCTACTGCCAAAGCTTTTGACCAGGTACTGGCTGCTTTACTAGCATAGATACCTCTGTAGGTGAGTTACAGCACGGACATTAATTCCAGCCAACTGTTAAACAGCCCTCAATTGCTCTTCAGTGTTGCAAAGAATAAACAAATTACCATTCCTAGCTCCTAACTGCATCCTTAAGTGACTACATCGCTCTACAACTCTAGTCCTGAATTTCCAAGGCCATAAAAGCAATGTTTACTAGAACAAAGATAATAATACATTTTCCAAAACCACACTTAACAGCTTAGTCAATGAAACATCCTTTTTCCCATTAACCTAAGAGGGCTTGACTCAGAAACTCAGACCAGTGTAATTAGTCTCAAGTTACAAACTAAAAATCAATAGTTATTTTCAAAAGATAAATATCCTGTTTGAAATATGCCAAGACACTTTGTAGGGTAACTTTTCTGAAACAGGAAAAAGCGGTCAGGCAAATAGCTCTCCAATTTCATGGAGTAGCATTCCTTTTCTAGCAGTTATTAGATATTTTAGACAAGCAGGATGATTATCTGCGTGTTCATAGGTGATTTAGTATTTTCCAAGGAAAAAGCAAACCACCAACAGCATTGTGACCTTTCAAAATCAGGTAAAACAAAATTGTTTCAACTTGACTACTTGAGTAGATTAAAAAAGAAAAAGTCGTGACTAAAAGCAGAACATGAAAATAAAGCAAAATCCATAGTGAAAAATAAAATAAATGGCTATTTACCATCAATTAATTATTTTTTCTCTTCTTACAGTGCAAATCCAATTAAATTTCATTATAATACAAAATCAGATTATGCTTTGTACATTCATTATATTTAATAATTACAAGCCACACTGTATAAGTAATGATGCAAACATTACTCAGGGTTACAGTTGAGGTTAACAGCTGTGGGTTATGACTGCAAGAACAGAACCCTAAAACTGACAAAAAGTGGAGGTAGAAAAAACTCTGCAAATACTGCCTGTCAAAAGCATTATGAATGCCATGCATGGTTTCTGTCAAGAGCAAGCAGTGAATTGAGTTAAGTAAGACAGATGAACATTAGTTACATCTAACAATAAATTACTTAAAAGATGTTGCAGCAGCCTTGAAAATACTGCAAACTACAATAAGTTTATTAACATTAAAAAGATGGTGTTAGTAAGGAAAACAAAACAAAACAAAACACTAGAGAAGCCCCCAGGGAATGTTAATTACCTTTTCACTGAATGACAGCATGTGACACTGGTTTTGGGAATGAACCTAGGAAGAAGTGACTGGGAAGGATTTGATACTGAAGCAAGGGGGACACAAAAGTTCAACTTCAGTAGACATTACTGAGAAAGAAGATCTTGGCCATTTTCCTAAAAAATATCCAAAGTAGAGAAACAGCTGAAGAGGAAAAAATGCAATTAAATTTAATCGAAAATCACATTTTAGTAGTTTAAACTTCTGTTTTATAACTTTTCTTTCAATCTTATGATCTTTTTAGTGTTTAAAATGAATTCAGAAGAATGTGAAGTAGTTTTAGTTCACCAGGGCCAACACATTAAAAATATGGTATGTGCATCAAGAAACCCTTTGGGTGCCTGCAGAATGGACCAATTTTAGAAATCTGAGGAGCTAGAGCTGTTTTCTGTTATCCTTCCCGCTAGCAAATGTCTTGGGGAACTATTTTTAAGTTCTTGGGTGAGTGGAATAGTGTCTTGTTGCAAGTGTCGGCTAGTTCTTCTCTCCAGAAAGAGGTAAGAGGTAGAACAGCACATGGTTTTGGTTAACTGCACGTTTTAAAAAAAACTCCCATAAGCAACTCAGAAGTTTATGGTTGTTTTGCCTGTTGGTCATCTTAATACCCGTTACTTTTTCATCAGTCAAATCTTGTATTTTTTATAGCAGATATTCTAATCTGCTAGTATGGATGTAGTAAATCATTAGTATGGATGCTGTCCTGCAATGGAATATCTAAATCACCAAATAGTATGAAGCAATATATCGATTACTAAAGTATTTCCTGTTTAGATCATAGAATAGTTTGGGTTGGAAGGGACCTCTAAAGGTCATCTAGTCCAACCCCCCTGCCATGGGCAGGGACATCTTCAACTAGATCAGGTTGCTCAGAGCCCCGTCCAACCTGACCTTGAATGTTTCCAGACATGGGGCATCCACCACCTCTCTGGGCAACCTGTGCCAGTGCTTCACCACCCTCAGCATAAAAAATTTCTTCCTTAGATCTAGTCTCAGTCTACCCCTTTTTAGTTTAAAGCCATTCCCCCTTCTCCTGTCGCAACAGGCCCTGCTAAAAAGTTTTCCACCATCTTTTTTATAAGCCCCCTTGAAGTACTGAAAGGCTGTCTCTTCTCTAGGCTGAACAACCCCAACTCTCTCAGCCTTTCTTCATAGGAGAGGTGTTCCATCCCCCTGATCATTTTTGTGACCCTCCTCTGGACCCGCTCCAACAGGTCCATGTCTTTCTTACGCTGAGGCTTCCAGAGCTGGACCCAGGACTCCAGGTGGGGTCTCACCAGAGCAGAGTAGAGGGGCAGAATCACCTCCCTCGACCTGCTGGCCATGCTTCTTTTCATGCAGCCCAGGATATGCTTGGCCTTCTGGGCTGCGAGCGCACATTGCTGGCTCATGTCCAGCTTTTCATCCACCAGTACCC